>NC_051177.1:216662476-217035809 GCF_013339695.2 Rhipicephalus sanguineus | reverse complement strand
TGCCGTTTGGGCTGTGTAATGCGCCCGCGACCTTTGAGCGCATGATGGACACCGTTCTGCGCAACTTGAAATGGCACACGTGCATGTGCTACCTCGACGACGTCGTCGTTTTCGCCCCGGACTTCTCCACGCATCTTCAACGACTGCGGCTTGTTTTGACGCGTTTGAGCGACGCCGGGCTACAACTGAACCTAAAGAAGTGCCGATTTGCAGCACGGCAGCTGACAATACTAGGCTACGTCGTATCCAAGGACGGAATTCTCCCCGATCCAGCCAAGCTTCGGGCCGTGACAGAGTTCCCCAAACCTACGTCCGTCAAAGAACTGCGCAGTTTCGTAGGACTATGCTCCTACTTTCGGCGCTTCATACGAAACTTCGCGACCATCAAATCGCCGCTGACGAAGCTCCTTGGCAGCAACGCGCCCCTCAATACGTGGTCGTCAGAGTGCGACGCCGCTTTCGCGAAGCTTCGTCGTTTGTTGACGTCTCCTCCGATACTACGCCACTACGACCCTGCGGCCCCTACAGAGGTACACACGGACGCCAGCGGTGTGGGCCTCGGCGCTGTCCTTGCACAGCGCAAACCTGGGTTTCCGGAATATGTCGTGGCATATGCAAGTCGCACGCTTACTAAAGCCGAGACCAATTACACCGTCACGGAGAAACAATGCCTGGCAATCATCTGGGCCTTTACGAAGTTCCGACCTTATTTGTATGGTCGCCCATTTGATGTCGTCACCGACCATCATGCGCTGTGCTGGTTGTCGTCATTGAAAGATCCCTCAGGCCGTCTCGCCAGTTGGGCACTTCGCCTGCAAGACTACGACATCCGCGTACTGTACCGCAACGGACGCCAGCATGCTGACGCCGACGCCCTGTCGCGCTCTCCCTTGCCTGACGACAGTGCCCACAGCTCAGTGTCTCCCCTTTCCGTTTCTTCCATCCACAGTCACACCATCGCTACCGAACAGCGCAAGGATCGCTGGATTGCCTCACTGATAGACTTGCTGACTGATCCGTCGGCAACACCTCCCACTCGCGCGTTGCGTCGTCAAGTCCACCATTTCGCCGTTCGCGACGACCTCCTCCACCAACGCAACTACAGCGGCGACGGCCGCCAGTGGCTACTAGTAATACCCCGAAGTCTGCGTTCTGACATATGCGAGTCGTTCCACTCTGATCCGCAGTGTGCGCATTCTGGGGTATCGAAAACTTACCACCGCATCCGCCAACGGTACTTTTGGCGAGGGATGTACCGCTACGTGCATAAGTTCGTTCGCTCCTGCATCGATTGTCAGCGCCGCAACACTTCAACGCACCTGTCGCCGACAGGTCTGCAACCTCTACCTTGCCCTGACCGGCCGTTTGGGCGTGTTGGCATCGATTTGTATGGGCCACTTCCTCTGACGTCCGCTGGTAACCGCTGGGCCATCGTCGCTGTAGACCACCTCACGCGATACGCCGAAACTGCCGCCCTCCCAGCGGCTACAGCGCGCGATGTGGCCTCCTTCCTGCTCCACCGATTCATGCTACGTCACGGTCCACCTCAGGAGCTGCTCAGTGATCGAGGCCGTGTCTTCTTGTCAGAAGTCGTCGAAGCCATTCTAAAGAAGTGCAACGTTGTTCACCGCAAAACTACTGCTTACCACCCGCAGACGAATGGCCTCACCGAACGCTTTAACCGTACGCTCGGCGACATGCTCTCCATGTACGTCGCCGCCGATCACACCAATTGGGATGCCATTCTGCCCTTCGTCACCTACGCCTACAATACCGCCGCTCAGAGCACCACTGGTTTTTCTCCCTTTTTCTTATTGTATGGCAGGCACCCCTCGCACACAATCGACACAATCCTTCCATACAAGCCGGATTGGTCTGAGTGTGCGCCGATTTCTGCTACCGCCCGACCTGCAGAAGAGTGTCGCGAACTTGCCAAGACCTTCACTACGCATGACCAAGAGCGGCAGAGGAGCATTAGCGGTGACAGAATCACTTCTGAGCCGACGTTCCTCCCTGGAGCGCTCGTATGGCTCTCGATCCCTACCACTGCACCTGGCCTCTCTTCAAAAGTACTGCCCAAATACGAAGGCCCCTACCATGTCGTTGAACGCACATCCCCTGTGAACTACCTGATCGAACCCATCGATCCATCCTCGGACATGCACCGTCGAGGGCGCGACATTGTAAACGTGGAGCGCCTCAAGGCGTACCATGACCCGCTCATTGTGACAAGTACAAGTTGGTAGGTCGCCAGGCGGCTCCCTTTTCGCACCCGGAGTAATTGTAGCGAAGCTTATTGGAACCCTGAAATGGGTCGTCCTCTCCGGCCCCTTCTACTGGGTTGCCCTCTTCGGACAGAGTGCAGCTCGCGCAGAGTCGGCCCCGCCTTGACTGTCGCTGTCGTTCATCTTCGCCGAGTGTCCGCCAATAAACATCTTTATACAGTGTTCTTTAGCCAGCGTTTAACCAGTTTTCCCCAGTGTTCTTTACCGTGCACTGACACCGCAAAGTATACAGGCCTTTATCATTTCGCCTCCACCGAAATGCAACCGCCGTAGCCGGGATCGAATCCGCGAACTTCGGCTCAGGAGCCGAGCACCGTAACCGCTACACCACCGCGGCGGACGCAAAGGAAGTGACGGAGCTGAAGACAGAACACGCAGACACCGGGGTCATTGCTTCCTACAATAAGTATGCCGAGAGGAACATGCCCCTCATCATTACCGGTGACTTCAACATTGATTTATCAAAACCCAACAACGCCTCCTTCTTAAGCTACATGAAAGACAGCTTGAATGTGAACGGAGCATCACAAGACCTCGTTCCCAGGTCCAGGACAGGAGGCATCATAGATCACTTCTTCGTGAGAGGCATCCACGATTTCCACCAGCTGTACTACAACTTGCACTTCACTATACTTAGACCCCTCGTAGCCGCTATCACGAACTGTTCCGATAACAAGTCATGTGCACTACATATCAGATTACCGAGTCTGATGTTGATAAAAACCATGTTTCTGTTGGCGTCGTTGCGCAACTGTTATGCACAATGACAGCTGCGCAACGTTGCGCATCCGTGGTTGCGCAACTGGTTATGTAACACATGTGCGAGTCTTCAACATATGTGTGCGTATACCGTTTGCACATTTCTCTAGCGTCATTCCGTCATGTTTTGCGCTCACTGTGAAAAATGTCGCCACAGTCACTTTCCCGCCCATGCTTCGCATAACATCGATTCCCACGGTACGTGGGATCTGCCGAACTTTTTATATTGTTACGGAGAGGAAGTGAAGGAAGACGAAGGGCTGAAGAGACTGACTGGCGCGCGAGTGTGGCGGTCAGCCATCTTGACTCTTTTACTGATTCCTTTCTGTAAATACATATTTTATATACTCATACAACCCTGTATCATATTGGTGGAGGTGCTGGGTACTTCAGCAGGCAACGGAGCTCCGCAGCGGACGTCGCATCGCCCTCCCAACCATGGCTAACGTTGAGCCTCCTGCATCAACGTCGCTGTCTCCATCAACGTCGCCATCACCACCACTTGTTTTTGTACCACCTAAGGATCCCGGTACGTTCTGTGGGACCGATGGCGTCGACGTTGAAGACTGGTTGGCCATGTTTGAACGCGTGAGTGTACCGAACAGATGGGATCCCACACTTCAGCTGGCCAACGTGTTATTTTACTTGAGGGGCACTGCGAAGGTGTGGTACGAAAACAACGAAGAAGAACTCACTAGCTGGGACCAATGCAAAGAAAAGTTGCGAGAGGTATTTGGCAAACCTGCCGGCCGTAAGATCGCCGCCAAAAAGGAACTGGCCTGCTGTGCTCAATCCTCCACGGAATCGTACCTCTCCTATATTCAGGACGTGCTCGCTCTCTGCCGAAAGGCCGACAGTGACATGACGGAAAGTGAAAAGGTCGGGCATGTGCTGAAGGGGATCGCCGACGATGCATTCAACCTCCTGATGTGCAAGGGCTGTTCGACCGTGGATGCGATCATCAAAGAGTGTCGTCAGTTCGAGCAAGCAAAAAGCCGCCGCATTCTGCAACCGTTCGCCAGACTTCCAAACACCGCTGCCACGTCGACGTGTGAAGAGCAGTCAACACCGCAACATCCTTCGCCGCCGGAAGACCTGACACGAATTGTTCGTCGTGAACTGGAAGCGATGGCGCCCCAGCATTCTTTTCGCGCAGCACCGATGCCACCCCTGTTACCGTTCCTCTCGTTCAAGCCATCGTTCGTCAGGAGCTGGAAAATATCGGAGTGCATTCTGTGTGTTCTGTCGCCACGCCCAGAGTCAGCGAACGCCTTTCTGCCACGTCCTCCTCAAACCGACGATTCTCTCCACGTTCTCGCAACCCGGCTGAGTGGCGAACTGCAGATGACCGCCCAATATGTTTCACCTGCCACCGCGCTGGACATATTGCCCGCTACTGCCGCAGCACATGGTCCTCGGCCCCTCGTGCAACGACCAATATGACCCGTTTTGACAGTAATGCCCACCATTTTTCACCCGCTCCCGAGTCCAACGCCGCTGACAATGCCGATAGGAACACTTGGTACAGCCGCTCGCCTTCGCCACGTGGACACCAATCTCGTTCGCCGCAAACACGTCGCCCATCGTCCCGTTCGCCACAGCCACGACGCCTATCGTCCCCCGTGGCTTTCGGCCGCACCATTTCGGAAAACTAAGAAATGCAGCCCCCGGAGGTGGCGCTGCATTGACGACTACGGCAGCAAATCCTCTCTCTGTACCCACCAGACGAAGTGTCATCGACGTTAAAGTAGACGGCGTACCTGTTCAAGCACTTGTCGACACGGGAGCGAACCTATCTGTAATGAGTTCACGGCTACGCACACGTTTAAAGAAAGTCCTCACACCAGCAGCTACACAAGTGCTCCGTGTGGCCGATGGCGGCACGCCAATCGTTCTTGGTATGTGTACTGCCCGCTTAAGTATAGACGACCAACCTACTTCAGTCATCTTCGCCGTGATTGACCGCTGCCCTTACGACGTTATCCTTGGACTGGACTTTTTGTCAAATCACTCTGCTCTCATCGATTGCGCTACCGGCGTCCTTCAGCTAGAACTGCCTCAGCTCGTCGCTGCTTCCAACACTACCCCGCCGCGACTGTGCTCTCTTCAAGACGTGCGTCTCTCACCTCAGGCAGCCACCTACGTCGTTCTGACAGCAGAGCCGCAGGTTCCCGACGGTGAATATGTCCTCTATCCCCTCGTTGACATTCTTTTGAGCCGGAACGTTGCCGTTCCGCATACACTCGTCACTGTCACCGACAACCGTACCTCGCTACCACTTCTAAATTTCAGCTTGTGCCCTCAAGTGCTTCCTCGTGGCATGTTCTTGGCCAACATATCTGATGCTGACAAATTTTAAATTGCAGCTCTCAGCGCCGAGACTGATTTATTTGCGCCTACTGCGACTAACAGCTCATCTTCTTTGCCGACTGATTTCTCGAAGGTGATTGCCCCGGACCACAACCCTGCACAGGCCAATGACATCCGTCGCCTCCTCGCGTCGTACAGTGACATTTTTGATCTTGACGACAGACCTCTAGGGCAAACGTCCGTCGTTCAGCACCGTATAAACACCGGTGACGCGAGTCCTATTCGTCGGCGCCCCTATCGTGTCTCCCACACTGAGCGCAGAGTGATCCAAACGGAAGTCGAGAAAATGCTTAGCAAAGGTGTCATCGAACCGTCAGACAGTCCTTGGGCCTCCCCTGTCGTCCTTGTAAAGAAAAAAGATGGTAGCTGGCGCTTCTGCGTTGACTATCGCCACTTAAACAAGATCACCCGCAAAGACGTATACCCGCTACCACGCATCGATGACGCGTTGGACTGTCTGCACGGAGCTACATACTTCTCGTCTATTGATCTTCGGTCCGGCTACTGGCAGATTTCTGTCGATGCAATGGACCGCGAGAAGACTGCCTTCGTAACACCTGATGGCTTATACCAGTTCAAGGTCATGCCCTTTGGCCTATGCAATGCTCCTGCGACATTCGAACGGATGATGGACTCTCTGTTGCGAGGTTACAAGTGGTCTACTTGTCTTTGTTACCTTGACGATGTGATTGTCTTTTCTTCCACCTTCGACAGCCACCTGACGCGTCTCGCTGCAATTCTCGCAGTCTTCAGAACAGCCGGACTGCAACTGAATTCGAAGAAATGCCAGTTTGGCCGCCGGGAGATTACCGTGCTGGGTCATCTTGTAAACGCTGACGGCGTCCAACCAGATCCTGAAAAGATCCGCGCTGTTCGCAGCTTTCCTGTGCCCCGCTCTACTTCTGACGTGCGGAGCTTCATCGGCCTATGCTCTTACTTTCGTCGTTTTGTGAAGAACTTCGCCGACATTGCTAGGCCACTAACAGATCTGCTGAAGAAAGACACCGCATTCTCATGGGGACCTGAGCAGGCTCAAGCGTTCACCGCTCTCATTGGCTTCTTGACTACCCCCCCCCCCGTACTTGCCCACTTTGATCCATCTGCTCCAACAGAAGTTCGCACCGACGCCAGCGGGCACGGTATCGGAGCAGTTCTCGCTCAACGCCAGCACAGTCAACAGTGCGTGATAGCTTACGCCAGTCGCCTGCTCTCTTCCCCCGAGAGAAATTATTCCATCACCGAAAGAGAGTGCTTGGCTTTAGTCTGGGCTGTCGCTAAGCTCCGGCCATACCTATTTGGCCGCATGTTCTCCGTCGTTACGGACCACCACGCTCTCTGCTGGCTCACTTCTCTGAAGGACCCGACCGGACGTCTTGGTCGCTGGGCTTTGCGGCTCCAGGAATTTTCGTTCACAGTCACCTACAAGTCTGCACGTTTGCACAAGGATGCAGACTGTCTTTCTCGTCATCCGGTGGATCCTCCTGACCCCGCTGCGCATGATCCGGACAGCTGCGTAATGGCTTTTACTGACGTGAGCGACATGCGCACCGAACAACGTCGGGATGAGTCATTGCGCACCATCATCGATGCCATCCAGTCTGGCAGCACCGACGCCGCATTCCGTAGGTTCTTGTTGCATAACGGCATCCTCTACCGCCGCAACGTCAGCATTGAAGGCCCTGAGCTCCTGCTTGTCGTTCCTCGCCATCTACGGCCCGTCATACTTGAACAACTTCACGACGCACCGACGGCGGGACATCTCGGAGTTTCGCGCACATACGACCGCGTGCGACGTCGGTTCTTCTGGCCTGGGCTATACCGCTCCGTGCGTCGTTATGTTGCTACTTGCGACCTATGCCAACGCCGGAAAAGGCCTTCTCTGCCGCCTGCTGGATTTCTACAACCAATTGAAGTTCCCTCGGAACCATTCCATCGCGTCGGCCTTGACCTGCTTGGCCCTTTTCCGACGACGACTTTGGGAAATAAGTGAATCGCGGTCGCTACAGATTATGCGACACGTTACGCCATCACGAAGGCCATGCCAACTAGTTGCGCCACTGACGTCGCGGATTTTCTTCTTCACGACGTCATCCTCCTCCACGGTGCACCCCGACAGCTGCTGACGGACCGCGGCCGCTCTTTCTTGTCGAGAGTTGTCGACGACCTACTTAGATCTTGTGCCGCAGAGCACAAGCTGTCTACCGCCTACCATCCACAGACTAATGGACTTACTTAACGTCTTAACCGCACACTCACAGAGATGCTTTCCATGTACGTCTCTCAAGATCATCGCGACTGGGACGCCACGTTGGCCTATGTGACTTTTGCATATAATTCCTCTAGACATGACACCACGGGATTTTCACCTTTTTATCTTTTGTATGGTCGCCACCCCATATTGCCGTTTGACACCGTCTTACCTTCCGCGCCATCTGTTACCATGTACGCTCACGACGCTATTGACCGGGCTCACATGGCTCGTCAAGTCGCCCGATCTCGTCTCGCCACGTCGCAGGAGATGCAGAAAGCCCGCTATGACCACCGGCATCGTAATATGAAGTTTGCCGCAGGTGATTGGGTGCTCCTTTGGTCACCATGTCGCCGTGTAGGGCTCTCCGAGAAACTCCTGTCCCGCTACACAGGACCCTACCAAGTCTTGCGTCAAGTTAGCGACGTGAATTACGAGATTGCGCCGTTGCACTTCGATTCGTCAAGTACGCCACCTGTTGACATTGTGCATGTTTCGCGCATGAAGCCCTACTTCTCTCGCAATTCTTCGCCGGACCTGCGCCGAGACGGCGCTACAACGCCCGGGGGTCCTGTTACGGAGAGGAAGTGAAGGAAGACGAAGGGCTGAAGAGACTGACTGGCGCGCGAGTGTGGCGGTCAGCCATCTTGACTCTTTTACTGATTCCTTTCTGTAAATACATATTTTATATGCTCATACAACCCCGTATCAATATGAAATGCTTCGATAATTTCCCTGATGCTGCGATGTTGCTGTCTGCATAGAACACTTGTATCAGTAAGGACAGGATGACAATTGCACTTCCTACAGTGGGCAGCCAAGTGAGCATGCTCATTTTTCTTTAACATCATTCTGTACTTTCTGATCCTTGTGTTCACGCATCGGCCAGTTTGGCCGATGTAACAGGCACAACGAGACAAGGCCATTTTGTACACTACGTTCGCGGCACAAGAAACAAAACATTTATCAAACACTTATGTGTGTATGTGCTTCGTGCCCTCGACGGCGCATGTCCGAAGATGGTTCGATGGGTTCGATCAGGTAGTTGACCGGGGATGTGCGCTCAACGACACGGTAGGGGCCTTCGTATTTCGGCAGCAGTTTTGAAGAGAGGCCAGTTGCAGTAGTAGAGACAGAGAGCCATACGAGCGCTCTAGTCAGGAACGTGCGCTCAGAAGAGTTGGTGCCACCATGAATGCTCTTCTGCCGCTATTGTTCCTCTGTTGGAAAGGTCTTGGCAAGATCGCGACACTCTTCAGCAAGCCTAGGTGTGTCAGAAATAGACACACACTCAGATGGATCCGGCTTGTATGGAAGTATCGTGTCGATGGTGTGTGACGGGTGCCTTCCGTACAGTCAGAAGAAGCGTGAAAAAAATCCCTACCATATCCACAAAGTGAATGATGTTAGAGGAGCTTGCTCGGAGAAAATCGGGTAAACAGGGAATGCTCCGTGCATTTCCGGTACTGTCATATAAAGATGTGACACTTTGTTATAGTTATATACACGTTATATACACAGTGTTTATTATTTTACATTTGATGCACATACACAATTTACAACTTGATGCACTATATATACATTTCATAGACTATATATACATTATGTACACAAGTTTATGTGGATTTTACGAATTACAAGAATGGCGTCCCTCGATATGGTCGGGGAACCGTTTCCCTTCGAAGATGACTGTTTTGTGATCCGTAAAATGCATAGCCAAGGGATCTTGAATTATAGCATGAAATGTAAAGTTCGAGAAGGCAATGTCGATACAGGTCCCTCTGATGGTGGTGGGACGTTTGCAGTCGTACTACATGCATCGGAGAGCGTAACCGGCTATCAAGTGGTGAACCAAGCAGTCGCCGTTCATGATGTCCGCGTTGAAGTCCGCATTCATGACGTTCATGATGTCCGCGTCGGAGTCCGCACGACGCTGACGTCTGTCTTCGGCCTCGCGAGCTCTCATGGCAGGGTCTTGTCGGTGAGCCCAAGCTGCTGCTTTGCGAGCCTTCCACTACGCCGCTTTGTCTTCTTCGTTCATAGACGACTGTCGAAAGAGAGAAGACGCGCACAGCGGTCTCCTATCAAACTAAAGCACGCGCTGAAACTAGCGGCTACATGCTATATGTGCTTTTGCATGCGTTAATATCATCATCAAGGCACTCGAATAACAACAGGCAAAATACTTCTCTTTCGCGTGAGCGTGCGCTGAGATGGTTATACTTTACCTGTGTTACGCCAAGTTAGCGGGAGCAATGAGAACTAGCGGCTACTACGTCGATGGACAAGCCCCGAGCATAAGGAGCAAGCTCCTAAAAGCAACTAAAACCAGCAGTGTTCTGAGAGGCGGTATTATAGGCGTAGATGACGAAGGGCAGAATCGCATCCCAATATGTGTGATCGGCGGTGACGTACATTCAGAGCATTCCTTTAGTCCATTTGTCTTCGGGTGGTAAACAGTAGCTTTGCGGTGAACAGCATGGCACTCTTTGGGAATGGCTTCAACGACTCCGACAAGAACACGCGGCCTCGATCGCTTAGAAGATCCTGGCGGACTGTGACGCAGTATGAATCGCTGTAGCAGGAAGCAGGCAGCATCCCGTGCTGTAGCCGCTGGGATGGCGGCAGTTTCGGGTTATCACGTTATAATGTCCACAGCGATGATGGCCCAGCGGTTACCAGCCATAGTCAGAGGAAGTGGTCCATACAAACCAATGCCTACGCGCCAAGACGGACGCTTAGGGCAAGGTAATGGTTGTAGACCGACTGGCAACACGTGCGTTGAAGGTTTTCGGCGTTGGCAATCAAGGGAGGAGCGGATGAACTTCTGCACGTAGCGGTACATTCCTCGCCCGAAGTATCGTTGTCAAATGCGGTGATAAGTTTTGGATACCCTACAGTGCGCGCACTGCGTATCAGAGTGGATGGACTCGCATATTTCAGAACGCAGACTGCGGGGTATCACAAGTAGCCACTGGCGGCCGTCGGCGTTGTAATTTCGTCGGTGCAGTAGGCCGTCAAGAATGGCGAACTGTTGGGCTTGACTACGTGACGTGCAAGTGGTTGGCGTTGCCGGCGGATCGGTGAGCAAGTCGATCAGTGAGGCTATCCATTTGTCATTGCTCTGTTCGTTAGCGATGGTGTGAATGTCGATGGAAGAAACAGCAATGTAAGATACTGAGCAGGGGCATTGTGGTCAGGCAAGGTGAAGTGCGAGATGGCGTCGGCGTCAGTACGCTGCTGTCCGTTGCGGCACAGCACGCGGATGTCGTAGTCTCGCAGGCGAAGTGCCCTGCGGCCGAGATGGCCTGAGCGATCCTTCAATGACGACAGCCTGGATAGTGCATGATGGTCGGTGACATCAAATGGGCGACCATACAAAGGTCGGAACTTTGTAAGAGCCCAGATGATCGCCAAGAACTCTTTTTCCGTGACAGTGTAATTGGTCTCGGCTCTAGTAAGCGTACGACTTGCGTATGCCACTACATATTCGGGGAACCCTTGTTTGCGCTGTACAAGGACAGCGCCGAGGCTTACACCGCTGGCCTCCGTGTGTACCTCCGTTTGGGCCGTGGGGTCGTAGTGGTGTAGTATGGGAGGAGACGTGAACAAACGACGCAGCTTTGCGAACGCGTCGTCGCACTATGACGACCACGAATTTAGGGGCCCGTTGCTTCCTAGGAGCTTCAGCTGTGGTGATATGATGGTGGCAAAGTTTGGTATGAAGTGTCGAAAGTATGAGCACCGTCCTACAATACTGCGCAGTTCTTTGTTCTTTGGTTTGGGAAATTCGGCCACGGCCCGAACCTTGGCCGGGTCGGGAAGGATTCCATCCTTCGACGTGACGTAGCCTAGGATTGTCAGCTGCCGTCTACAAATCAGCACTTCTTCAGATTCAGTTTGAGGCCGGCGTTGCTGAAACGCGTCAAAACATGCCGCAGACTTTTGAGATGCGTGGAGAAGTCCGGACCGAAAACGACGACGTCGTCCAGGTAACACAAGCGCGTGTGCAATTTCAAGGTGCGCAGTGTCCATCATGCGCTGCAAGGTCGCCGGCGCAATACACAGACCAAACGGCATGACGTTGAACTCCTACAAGCCATCGGGTGTGACAGTTAAAGGCTGTCTTCGGTCGAGCGTCATCAGACATGGGCACTTGCCAGTACCCTGAGTGCAAATCGAGAGATGAATAGAATTCTGCTCCTTGGAGGCTGTCAATCGCGTCTTCGATTCGCGGCAGTGGATAAACATCGTTGCGGCTGATCTTGTTGAGCCGTCGGTCATCCACACAGAACTGCAGAGAACCGTTCTTCTTCGCATCGAGAACAACAAGAGACTCCTATGGGCTGTCCGAGAGACGAAATACATCGCGTCGTAGCATATCATCAACTTACTCATTAATTACCCGACGTTCTGCAGGGGACACGCGATATTCACGTTGTCGCAGTGGTTCTTGGGCGCCAGTGTCGTTGCAATGCGTAAACGCGGGCGTGCGGCCGAGGGAAGTTTGCCCGACATCGAAAGAAGAAGGAAATTCTTCGAACAGGCACAGAAGCTGGGAACGCTGGACCGATGTAAGGTTGTCAGCAATGGAGGAACTAAATGCATCAGCGCGGGATGAATCAGACGGGGAGACAGCACTGATGGTACGGTAATTGGTATAGTGCGAGTCATCGGGTGCGTCAAGAACTTGTGCGTCTTCGAGGGTTTCCACTCTGCTCTGCCGAGACACCCTTGAACCAACGTAACAGTGTACGGAGATGGGTTGGTAACAAAAATAGCGGTACTGCCCTGAGTGACTTTCACGGTCGCGAAAGGTACCAGGAACCCTTTCCTAACGCAAACGTGGTCAAATGGCCAAAGTGCAATGGTGCCGGAGCGACCGGCGCAGTAGACCGACACAGCCGTTGACGAGTTTGGAGGTACTTCGGTATCGCCTTTGACGATGATCTTGCTCAACGGCGACGGACTGTCGGCCGGCGTCAAATGTGAGAATTACGGCGTCGTGGAGGGAGAGAAAATCCAATCCCAGGATGACGCCGTGAGAGCATGCAGCAATTATTATGTACGCGACGTCGTGCAGAATGTCCTGAATGACGACGCGCGCAGTCCATACTGCTGTAGGATGAATACTCACTCTGTGAGCTGGCGGTTCGAACGGACATCCTAGAAAGTAGCGTCGTCACTTGTCGCAGTAAGCGGCTAATTTTTGCGTCCGTAACGGATACGGCGGCTCCAGTGTCGATAAGGGCAGATGCGCGAACACCGTCCACAAACACGTGTATTACATTCGAGGGTCATCGCTGAGGGCTTTCACAGTTCGGTTGCGTCACAGCCCTTACCTCGCGGACTGCGACTACTAGCTTTTCTGCTCTCGTGCGACCGAACGTGGCAGCATGGGTGACAGTGAACGACGTCGTGGATACGAAGAGCGGCGATTAGATGGAACTGGGCGTGACATCGGTGATATGCATAGGCGGAGGCAGGTCGTAGAATACACGGCTGGACTGGCTGGTGGCAGGTGACGCAAATCGAGGCGGCTGCACGCGATGGTAGTAACGTGCCACGTGACTGGCATAACCGCATGCAAAGCAGACGGGCCGGTTGTCGGCTGTCCGCCATCGGTTCGCCGGGGCAGGCCCCACCCATGTCGCAGGAAGCGATTTTCGGGGCGGCTGCTGAAATGACTGCATGGTGGGCTGCAGTCACGGCCTAGGGAAGACGGCAGAATACATAGCCGTCACACCCGCTTCGAAGGACGGACGTCTAGCGGCGTCTTCGGCGTAATTCAGTGGGGCAGCAGCAGGGATGACCTGGGGCGTCCTGGCGAGCCGCAGGAGCCGGAGGTTGCCGGTGATACTCAGGCATGACTTCCGCAATTTCCTGCTCAATCGCTCGGCGGAGCGGAGAAAGAAGGGTGGTCGACGACTGTTAACGTGCGGCGGGTGGACAAAGGCCCGGAGAGAGAACTGGCGTGCAATTTCCTCGCGCAGAAATGACTTGACTTCTGCCAGCAACACGCCCTGGTCCGATGTTACCGCGAAGACAGCAAGCTCTGCAGCGCGCGATGCTGAGCGACGGGTCATCAAACGCTGCCGGTGGAGCGCCTCGTAGCTCTGGCACAACGTTATGACCTCGACCACTGTCCTAGGGTTTTTGGCGAGCAGCATGGTGAAGGCATCATCGTCAATGCCTTTTATTACGTTCCGGATTTTGTCAGACTCAGGCATGATTCCGTTGGCTTTCTCACATGACTCGAGGGCATCATCGATATAACTTGTGAGAGATTCACTGGCCTGCTAAGCTCGTTCGCGTAAGCGCTGTTCTGCTTGCAGCTTACGAACTTCAGGGCGGCCAAAAACGTTCATGACGGCGGTATTGAAATCGGACCAAGTCGCAAATCCGGACGCGTGGTTGTTGCACCACAAGCTTGCTACTCCCTCGAGGTAGAATACCAAGTTGCTCAACTTTCCTGCTTCGTCCCGTTTATTGGGCATGCTCGCGCGCTCGTAAACTGCGAGCCAGTCCTCTACGTCGGTGCCATCGGCGCCAGTGAAGATAGGTGAATCGCGTATACGAGGGACACCGGGACATGCGGTTGGTGCGGGAGGACGTGTTTCCAGAGCGGCCGCTTGAGGCAAGGTAGTTGGCAGGGTACGGGATCGAAGCTTCAGGGGAATAGAATGGGAGTACAACACTCTGCACCAACCTGTTATGGTGTTTATTTGAGGGCAGTGAGCGACAATACGTAATGGCGATAGTCACGGCAAAGCACGGACTCTGTCTTCTGAATGGACGCCGCTCGCGCTCAAAGAGGACGACCCACTAGAAGGCGCTGGAGAGCGCAGCCTATTACGAGGTTCCAAGGCTTCGCTACAGCACAATGCTCTGCAGCGTATACACGCAGAGTCAACCAAGTACATACTTACAACCCCGGATTTGAAGAAAACAGCCACACGCAGTTCTTTATAGTACAGCTCTGTGCGTGCCTCGATTTAACGTGCGCACATCACCTGGGCCATTCCGTCTTCTTTTTCAAGTGACACAAGCCAGTGTTCGGCGAAGCACACGCGCCGTGTTTTTTTCCGCTGGACATGCATGGGATTCTTTTCGTTAGAAGGGAGCGGGGACGAGCGACCGATGTGTCCTCCAAAATAGTCAGTTGTTGGGCCAGTCACCTCAAAATCTTGCGTAGGGGAGTGCAGAACCGGTTACGAAGAAAGTGTACAGGACAGGAAAGACGCTCACTTGCAAGTGATATTGCTTACAAAATCCTCCGCCCCCGACGGTTTATGCGCAAGCGCAGTCACGACAGAATAATCACCAAAAAAGCACGAAAAGTATTGCAACATCGCAGAGAATTACGGTATCAACCTAACAGAAAAATATCTTGGAGCGGTGCACTTATGCAGTTAAACAATTCAACTGCTGGAAATAATATCTGGGATTTAACCTCCCAAAACCACGATATGATTATGAGGGACGCCGTAGTGGAGGGCTCCGGAAATCTCGACCACCTGGAGTTCTTTAACGTACACCTAAATCAAAGTACACGGGCCTCAAACATTTTCGCCTCCATCGAAAGTGCAGCCGCCGCGGCCGCGATTCGATCCCGCGACCTTCGGCTCAGCAGTCGAGCACCATAACCACTAGACCACCGTGGCAGGGCTCAACTGGTGGAAAGGAACTTCAATTTCTTGATCGAAGTATGCTGCGCGGTGGACAACACGGACAACAAGAAGACGGGAACAAGCGCCAACTGGTCCAATCTTCCAGATTGTTCAATTTCTTCGTCACCAAACGTACCGACTGCTCACTAATGCACATGTCTGTTTCGTTGTTAATCTGGCCCGCCTCAAGAATTTTCTTTTCACACCTGCCCTTTGCTCCTCCACGGCCGGTCTGGAGGCACGCGCGCCTCCAGACCGAGGGAGCGAGCGCGCGCCTCCAGACCGGCCGTGGTTCGTCTTGTGATCTCTGCGTCCTCTAAACGTGCTGTGCAATGGGATTTTCTGCGCTCTATCACTTTCAGCCCTCTGGGAAGCGAGTGCTGTCGTAGCCTGTCGTTAAGACATCGGCCTGCTTGGCCGATGTAAGCTTTACCACAACTGAGCGAAATCTTATAGACAACTTCCCTGGCACAGGGTAAAAAAGCCTTCACGTGATTATTTTCCTTCACGTGATTATCCTCTTAACGTTGTACCAGATGGTAAGAATGCATCGCATGACAACATAGTTGTTAGGCCTACGCCGTGGTGACACAGTTTTGATGGCCAGTTTTTAGATTTAACCCTGTGTTTCACTTGTGACAACCACATTTGCTTGGAGTATAAACCGCGATATCAGAAAGCTAGTTTACCCTCTGACTCATCTCATACTAAACTGGTGAAACGGGGCGTTGCTTTCTCATGCCTCAATTCGGCATGACTTGGTCGGCTGACCAAGTCATGCACTCATAATATCGGCCATAGCTTCGACCATCACATTTCAGGACTACTAGTCGTAGGTTTCCTTTCCAATTTGCTCGTTTCTGTGGCATCATTCCTTAAGAAGTTTGATGCCTCAACCAGTGTGAGGACATACCAAGTAAACAGTTTGGCTCCTGCACCACGGAGGTTTCTATAAGATGACACTCAGTTCCGGTAAAGTTTACATCGGCTAAACAGGCGAGTATCTTAACCACTGGCTAAGAGAGCACTCGACTTTACTACGGGCTCAAAATAACGTGGCGCACCACCCCGCTCGGTCTGTTCGAGTGTGCAAGGATACCTTTTGCATGTAAGGATAGCTTTTCGCATGTCGTGTGCACTTCTTCTGTCCCTTGTTCCTTTTTGTAAGCGCTGCACAGGATGATACCTTTTGTAAGTATGATACCTTTTGGATTATACAAAGCTGCACAGACTTTACAGCGCATTAACAATGAGGTCACGTGAGCTCTGGATTTCGTATTTCCCTACATTGATGACCTCCTCATCAAGCTCATCCGCCTCCGAGCATCAAGTCCACCTGCACACCCTGTTCTACCACCTGGGTGGTTACGGCCTGGTCATTTCCGAATGCATGCCTCTTCGGCGTCGCTACAATGGCGCTCATCGGCCACCTTGTAACTCCATAAGGTATAGAGCCACCCACCAGCAAATGGAAAGCTACTCAAAACTTTCCACGCCCGACTTCACTGAAAAGACTCCGTAAATTTCTGGGCCTACTAAACTTTCATCGCCGCTTTCTTTCAAGGTGCGCCACATTCCTAAAGCCTCTAACCGACCTATTGGCTATAAAAAAGATTTGGGTACACCACTAGAGTGAACTAAGGACGCTGCATCTGCCTTCATCACTGCCAAGAAGACGCTGGCAGACGCCACCATGTTCATGATGGCCCAATTCGTCTCATCACCGATGCATCGAGCGTGGCAGTCGGCGCCCTTCTCGAGCAGCACGTATGCGGTTGGCAGCCCCTTGGTTTTTTTTTAGCAAAAACTAAAGACAGCAGTAAAGCTCTCATTTGGGCTAGTTGGTGCACAGGATAACACATAGTGTAGGGTTGCGCGAAAGAACAAGGACAAAGGGAAGTGGACAGGACGGGCGCAAAACTTCAACTGAATAAACGGAAGGCCAAAGCCGTTAAAAAGTATGAATCAACATCTGCCTGTCACGTGCTTAAAAAACCGAGCAAATATAACAACCAAGAAAAGCGGAAAACCAAGAGCGACAAAATTTGAAACCTTATCTAAGGTCCACCGCGCAGACGCCAACCTGCAAACATGTGGTGATAGTAATATGTGGGTCATATTCTACCCACATATCACTATCATATCACTATCAGATCATATTCTGATAGTGATATGATATTCATATCACTATCAGATCATATTCATACTTTTTAACGGCTTTGGCCTTCCGTTTATTCAGTTGAAGTTTTGCGCCCGTCCTGTCCACTTCCCTTCGTCCTTGTTGTTTCGCGCAACCCTACACTATGTGTTAAAGACAGCAGAAGCAAAATACAGCACATTCGCGCGAGAACTTCGTGCTGTGTACCTCGCCATAGACCATTTTCGCCATTTTCTGGGGGGGCCAGGGCTTTTATGTCGTTACAGGCCACAAGCCCCTGTCATTTGCCTTCCTCCGCGATCACAGAAGTTACACTGCACGGGACATCCGCCAACTGTACCTTATCTCTGAGTTCACAGTGGATCTCCAACACGTTTAGGGGCGGAAAATGCTACCGCTGATGCACTCTCCCGCATCGATGCCTTGACGAGCCAGCCACCACTGGACATGGAAGAGCTAGCAGCTCTGAACTGCATCGCCTTCGTTCCTCATCCACCTCTCTATCGTTCACGGAGTGCCCGCTTCCATTTTCTACCTCGTTAATAACGTGCGAAACGTCCACTGGTGTTCCTCAACTCTTCGTGCCTTCGGCTTTTCGTCGCGCAATTTTAGATCAGCTGCACAACATGAGCCATACTGATATTTGTGCAACCCAGAAGCTAATCACCTCTCGTTTCCTTTGGCCAAGCATAATGCAGAGGTCCGACGATAGGCGCGAACCTGCTTTCAATCTCAGCGTGTTAAAGTTCGCCGTCACACTTTCACGTCAACATCCCCTTTCCACTCTCCAGGCGCGAGGTTTTCCCACGTCCACCTCGACATTGTTGGCCCTCTTCCACAATCACAAGGGGCCTGTTACCTGCTGACATGTGTGGATCGCTTCAACACTGGCTGGAAGCGTTTCCCCTTTCCGACAATACGGCACCGACAGTTGCAAAAGCTTTCACAAGCGGCTGTGTGTCGCGCTTTGGATGCCCTTCTGTCGTCACCACTGACCAAGATCTTCAATTTCAATCGGCCCTATTCACCTCACTTGCCAACATCCTGGGCATTCGACACATCCACACCAAAGCCTACTACCCTTCCGCCAATGGTATGGCCTAACGGCTTCATCGACAACTGAAAGCTGCCCTCACAGATCACCAGCCCAGGGAACGTTGGCTCGACCTTCTCCCCTTCGTACTTCTGGGCATCCGATCAGCATTGAAGGCGGATCTCAGTGGCTCATCAGCTGAACTAGTCTACGGCGTTTCCCTGCGTCTTCCAGGAGAATTCTTCGAGGCATCGTCGCCACCATCCACACAGGATGCCTCCACGTACCTTCGGGAGCTGTGCACCACGTTTTGTGAACGTTCTCCTGTAATTCCTGGCGACCGACACCCCAAGTCTATCTTCGTCCGCCAGTATCTGCATCACTGCAGCCACGTCTTTGTTCAGCGTGACCTCATACGACCACCAATCACACCTGCCTATCATGGCCCATTTCGAGTACAACATGGTACACCTAAAACGTTCACGCTAGACATTAACGGCCGCGAAGATGTCGTGGCTTCCTATCGGCTCAAACTTACATACGTAGCCGCTCTCACGCCCGCGGGTATTCCATCTCCTCTCTGGATGCCCACATTTAAGCACGTTCACTGGCCGACTCCTGTGGCTTAGGTTTTCCGGGGGGGGAGGGGTGGCATGCGGCGCCCGTCAAGGAAGAAGTTGACTTTCGTCTGCGTGGCGCGATAATAAAAAAATATGGTTGATCCCTCCGTCATAGGAATCGGTATAACACGAAAGTGAAACGTGTCGTCACATAAGTAGTTCATTTTTTGTAGTGCATTAGTATATGAGAGCTTGTAGAATGTCTACTCTTGTTTGGCATATATAGCACCGCTTGATGTGGACGCACTCAGGTTGACACCTAGTGGCACATCTCCGTGCCGACGACTAACGCCCATGATGATGATTTAACCCTTCCGGTAGCTGAAGTTATTAACATATACGTTGACACCGCATATGGTGCATTCCGCGCAAAAATGGCATCAGCAAGCATATAATAAACACTGATACTCGATATGTACTCCTTCAAAGTGACGTGAAACGCGAAGAGAAGCGCTACACGCGTCGTGTCTTCCCTCTAGCCTTGCCGTTAATTCTCGCAGTGCGAGTGGGGCGAACGGGGAACGCGGTAGCGTCGGAGAGCTATTTTTCGATATGGATGCATGCTCTCAGCGAAGCTTGGGCTGAAGACGCCACCTCGCGGTGTGTTAAAGCGTTGACGAAATGACTATTCTACTGGAAACGCGCCGAATGGGATGGTGGTAGCAACGGCGCGTGTTTTTGTTTTTTTTCGAGCCTGGTGGCACATATGTCATCACCCCGTTATAAACGGGACGCTCATAGCATCCATCCATCCATCCAAGAGCACAGTGAGAGGAAAGTGTGAAAGATAAAAGGCGCGTTGATGAAGCCCCTGTAATATGTTTGGTGGTAGCTCAGTAGGCTAAACGCCCGCCAGCCATCCTTGCGGAGCGAGAGGTCGTGGGTTCGACTCCCGTCAACGGAAATTTTGCTTATAGCTTTTTTTTGCCATCTGGTGGAGTTTACTTTGCTGACGTATTTCCGTGACGGAAATACGTCATGAAAGTCTTGGTGGACCTTGGCATCAAACAATTTTGTGTTAAAAAATAGTTCAGAAGCTCAATACTGTCAGAGCTGGATCATTCTCGTATTAGCTCCGACAACACCTTATAGAAGCAGCGGCACAAGCCGACGCAGCCGTTATTCGATGCCGCAGCCTAACCGCAACGCAACAGGATGAACTAGCGACATTGACGTACTCGTCGACGGCCACAACGTCACTGCACTCATCGATACTGTAGCTGAATATTACGTCGTCAGTGGGCCGTTGGCCACGAAGAATAGGAAAGTTAAGACCGCCTGGGAAGGTCCCAAAATGCAGACCGCTGAAGATGATCTCATAACGCCGTATGGAGTCTGCACAGCAAGAGACACCATCGCTAATCGGACTTCTCCTGCGACCTTCGTTATCCTGCACGATAGCTTCAGGTATGTCATAGTGGCATGGTCTTTTCTTAAATCATCACGGCGCCGTCATAGGTTTCAGAACCAAGTCGCTAACTCTATAACGGGACATAGGGATACCACCGGATACGAAGCCACGTCATCGTACCTTGCACGTCCTCGAGGATCAAGTCAGCATTCCGCCACTCTGCAGCGTCATAATTTTGGTCACCACCGAAAAATCTGAAGAGATCTAAGGCGTCATCGAGAGCGATCAGCGTTTGTAAATGAATCGTGACATTTGCGTCGCAGGAGGCATTGCTAGGTTGCATGAAGTAAAACGAAGCGTGATGCTAACGAACTTCAGCCAATCATACAGACACCTGAGGAGAGGCACGAAAATTGTATACATCGAACAAATCGTGTCCGTCAGAGGTGCGTTTTTTTCAGATACTGACGAAGCTATAACGACGACCCGAACACCTGAGCCACTGTTCGACGTAGAGCCAAGTATACCCGCTCGCCAACAACAACAGTTCCGATGCCTTCTGCAGCAATACAAGGAGTGTTTGTCGTCGTCACTAAGGGTTCAACAATCGCGAGTTGCTATGCACCCGATTATAACGGAAGAAAATGCTTGACCACTCTGTCAGAGTCCCTACCGGGTTTCGACTCGAGAAGAACAAGCGACAAAGCGACAAGTCGACTAAATGCTACGGGATGGCATCATACAGCCTTCGAAGAGTCCGTGGGCGTCAGCAGAAGTCTTGGTAAATGAAAATGGAACTTTGCGTTTCAGTGTCAATTACCGTCGCCGTATTGTAGTGCTCCCTAACGTTCGCTGTGAAAACGAACTACAGCATTTGGCCCGATGTGCTGCTCGACAGGGCGGTGCGATTATTCTAGTGGCAGCACAAGCTATATCCGCCGAGCTATATGTAAACTGGTAGCGTTACTTACGCAGAAACCCATGTATCAATTAGTCGGCGGCTCGCTGCCACCGTCGCCATCTGCGTATCGCGGGGACAGCTTACGGAAAACAAAACATGAAAGCCTAAATATGACTTAACAACCGGATGCGATAGTGACGTTGCGCATCTGCACTACATCTGGCGTGAAACTGAAAATTTTTCTTAATTGCGGATCTTATACATATTTTTGATAACCACGCGATTATATTGCTCCTTTATTGCTTCGCAATTGCGTGTGCGAAAGAAAAGGAAGATCAAGAGAGATTGGGGAAGCAAGCTTGTTTTATAAGGCTAATAGTTTACTTGCAAAGTACACCAAAATACTTTCCAAAGGAAGAAATCCTGATAGAACGGTTCTCAAGCACAATAGTTCGAAAACTCTCGTTGCCCAGTCGTGGAAAACCACTGCAGCGAGACAGCTACCTTGAAAATATCACTTTGCCAGCCTCACAGTTCGCTAAGGGTGCCGCATTCACTGTCACGAAAGGTGGGGGCACGCCGGCCATGCGCCAGCGAAAGCAGTCTGCAGTCACAGGAGCGGTCGTCTACACGTTCCGTGAGCTATTTCAGAGCTATTTCAGCTGTGAAGTATCACGCCACTAAACAACATATAAGCAATAAATAACCTACGGAAGATACTAAACACAAGCCCACATAGCAGACTGCCTGCACCCTATATGGCGCTCGACCAAACCAAATGAGGCAATCAACTATTTAACCAAGTGTCAGATAAACCGTAAGTTTCAAGTTTATCTTGGCATATATAAAATTACGAGTATACGAAATAAATTCTATTGAGTTTTTCGTTTTCCTTATCTCTCCTCACCTGCTCGCGCCTCAATACTACGGCGGGCGTTGATGTCTGTTGCAGTGGGTTTTAAAGACGATAGGCTTTCTTGGGATACATGAGCACTGGAATTTGGGTCTGTCTGTCTTTCTGTCTGTCACACGATTCAGCCTCCCGGTCAAAGTTTAAGCACTTTCTGAACGCCCAGCCATCTGGAACTGGTAGCTACGTTCACACTGGTGAAAATTATCGATCAAAAAACAAATATTACGCATATCTGAGGTGCAACATCAATACGTAAGTATGAAGTGGTGTGTTCCTTTACTAGAAAATACATAGATACGTAATTCTAAGGACCCTAGTGTTTCTTAGGCTGCGCTGAAAATGCGACGCTATGCACGAAAAAGCAGCCACCCGGCCAAAGTTTAAGCACTTGCTGAACGCCCAACCATCTTGAACTGGTAGCTGCGCTCATACTTGTGAACAT
Source organism: Rhipicephalus sanguineus (assembly GCF_013339695.2). Lineage (NCBI taxonomy): Eukaryota > Metazoa > Arthropoda > Arachnida > Ixodida > Ixodidae > Rhipicephalus > Rhipicephalus sanguineus. Next base: position 217,013,059 of record NC_051177.1, on the reverse strand, counting down.
TGTCGATCAGAAAACAAATATTACGCCTATCTGAGGCGCAACATCAATAAGTCAGTATTAGGTGATGTGTTCCTTTACTAGAAAATACATAGATACGTAATTCTAAAGACCCTAGTGTTTCATAGGTTGCGCTGAAAATTCGAAGCTATGCACGAAAAAACCCTCTCCGACGATATGGTGCTGCCACCTGGCAATGGCCCCGGGTTCTGGACAAGCTCATGTTTCCCAACGCCAGTGCCAGATGGCGTCCATATCTCACGCAGTGCCTCCTCTATTTTATTACTGCCAGCCAGATGCGGCTGATTCAACATAGAGGAGGCCCTGTCTGAGGCAAGGCAAAGTATAAATGACCGCTTAAATAAAAAAATTGAATTGGTACGAGAACAGAATCACGGATGGCCGCGGATAAGACCAGGACTAATGTAGTACGGCCGGCAGAAGACTGTCGTCTTTCGACGATATTTGCAGCGAAACACACAGATACGCGGCCAATTTTTTACCACCATTCGTTCCTAGTTTGGCGACCGATATAGTTTGACCTTGTAACCGCTGGCTCTGGTTTGGGTTGTCATGATCCACCGCGAAGGAAGCATGCCGTGTGTACGCGGTACGTTGCAGAGCACTGCAATCACGGCACGCATAGGCGCGGAAGCAGGCATGTCTCGTTTATTTTTTTTTTTTTCGCGGCCATCTGTACTTAGCTGAAGAACACTAATGCGTAATAAATGGAAAGTTAGAAACTTTCTAATCGGACGATTTGCGAACTGATGTTTCACTTTCTCAATGTAATTTTTGCCCAGTTTCGTTCCTTCAAAAATTTGTTAATTAAACACGCCTATTTAGCAATTAAGGAGAACAGCAAAAATAGCGTGACGTTCTCCAGGCAATAGTGAGCAACGTGCGTTTGATCGCGTCGTCATAGAGAGCGTCGACATATTTTAAAACTCTGGCTAGGGATACCTAAGGCACCCTGTATAGGCATCATGCGACGCTAAACGTATTGTTTCTTTTTCCGCAGCAGCTGAATTACGTGTTGAAGGATACACTGGGTGTTTTAACTCCTCTCAACTTCTTTGCGTTCAAGCCTGGCAACCTCAAGCAGGCATTTGCTGATTACCTGCTGTTTCTAGAGAAGATCAACGGGTAAGCAGCTGTGCCATCGTGTTTTAGTGAAGTGTTATCTCTTGTTTATTCCTTGCCGACAGTATGTGAACTGTTAGTCCACGGTCAATAGTATTTCTCCGTCTCCATGCTTCCGATTATCCAAAGGGGCGCATCAAAAAATAATTTGTCTTGTCTCTACAACTTACAGCAGATTTTAAGCCGGGTATTTTACATACACCTCCTAGTAGCTCCATCGGGACCAGTAGCGCTTGAATACGCAGCAACATTCCATTGTGCCTAAGGCACACTTAACCTATAAAGGTCAGCAATAGAATTATACAAAAACTTCGCACCATATTCAGAAAGCTTTTTGTTCACGAGTCAGCATTAGTATTGCCTGTCAAGTATTCGCACCAAAAATTCTTCCTTAGAACTGTCATTGTACTTTGTGGTTTCATTTGGGTGGAAGAATGTAAGGCACTTCTACAGCGATGAAATTAGCCGTCATTCTCAGATCGAATTGCTTTCGACTTCCACGAAAATATCGCCATTGTTTTGCCCTGTATGCTCTGAACGCTATAGTTTCCCAAGCGATATTCTATATGCTATTTATCGCTGTTGACATCATGCCTACAGAGCAACATATTGCCCATTGTTGTGACGCTCCAAACTTGAGCAGAGAGGGCAACTAAAAGTTTCTCATTAGTGGGGGAACCAGTGCGCTACATCAAGCCACATTCGCAGTAGAATAAATAGGGTGAACAATGTTGTTCGTCGAAAACTGGTCCTTCGCTAACATGCGTTGGCTTTTATGCATACACCACTGAACACTATTGGTGGTGCTCGCCTAAGCAGCGTAAGCTGGTAAACATGCCGCACTATTCACATTGTGCTCCCAACCTAAATAGAGCTACGTGCGGCTGTGTCAGTGACATTAATGCCCTTGGCTTTCGCGCTGTTTGCCCTGCGATATGTTCAACCAACTTGCCGACAAGTTCACCCTTCTGGATAGAGCATTGGGAAACAATAAAAAATCTTCCGACAGAACCGCCCTGAGTGAAACTCGTGTAACAATTTCATTCGAACAAGCCCACAGTGGACAAGAATTAAGCCCACGTGCCATTATACCGTTAGTACCGTGTCCTAGAAGTACGCACCATTTTAAATGCGAAGCATTTCTTAGCGATTCAAAGGCACTTTGAGTGTTTGTTTCTATCTATCTATCTATCTATCTATCTATCTATCTATCTATCTATCTATCTATCTATCTATCTATCTATCTATCTATCTATCTATCCGCTTACGTCTGGGTGCTCTCATGATCACCTCCTTAACTTGGTGCCAGTGCTGGGCAGTATCGAAGACACATCTATCTTAGATTATATCTTACGTACTCTTCGTGTATCTTTTATCTGTATCGTGATACGTCTCGCGAAACGAGTATTTGTATCTGTATTTCCGATACAAGGTACTGGTATGGGAACACTAAAACGCGTTCTTGGGCGGTAAACATGCCGCACTATTGAACTGCATTGTCTGACAAACATTTGGAGGCACAAAGGAATGAGGACAAGAAATGGCAGGACTGGTACCATACTAGTCCTGACATTTCTTGTCCTCGTTTTTTTTTCCTCCAAATTTTTCTATAGTAACACGACCGTGCGAAACAGTACACATCGTCTCAACCCCGCTTCTGAAGCTGATACTGCTGCCACTAAGCCACCTTAATAAAACTAACGACAGTGACATTGTTTTGTTCTTTCCGCTAGAGAGCTCCAGCCAGCTCAGGCGATTAGTTCTACACGCGTCCCTATTGGTGGAGCAAAGTCACGTGGTGGCGCTCGAGTCAGCTCGATGAAACTAAGCGCGTGAACGTCTACATGCAGCCGACCTTTTCTTTTGTCGATGTTTTCATTCTTTTCAGTCGTGTCGGTGGCATGGCCCCTGTTCGTAGCCACTGTGGTGTGCTGCGTACTCCGCTGTGTGCGGCGTCGTCGCTGAAATTCGGATGCCGCTAAAATCTCGTTATCGAAGTTCGTCTTGCGTGGTGCTTCCTTGCAAAGTTTCGAGAAGGCAAGAATGTGGTTGCTTTGCGTCTCGCGGCTTTCATACATCAGCGCTTTGACAGAGCTCGTGGGCGCAAGCTTGACTTACATACGATAACATTGACTTATATGCAAATGAGATTCTAACAACAGTCGCACCACCGGAGCCGATGCTAGATGCATTCGAACAAGCATTTACGTAACAGAAGATATTTTGACGTACTGTATCTTTGTAATTCGTGCTAAATTATTCAAGAAGTTTCTCTAATGATAATTTGATTGTTAGTGCAACAGCTTCCTTTGCTGTCCTCCGTTTGCATCCGATACATTACCTAGGCCGCTGTATAGGTTTTGCCTGTTTGTTTAGTGTAATACCTCATTTGTAACCTCCTCCTCAATTCATTTTCTGGCTTATTCTTATTTTTTAATTGTCTGCGTCATTGCTGCTATTTACATATCTACATTTCATGTGGGTTTACTGCTATGTCAAAGCGATGTTCAGGACAAAGGTAAAGTAATCTGAGTGTGCCTAGAGTATGCAGTAACAAAAATTCTGCTTACGATTGAGTAAAATAGCAAAATTGAGTTTGCATTATAATATGTAAATTGCAAGAAAAACTCTTAAACATGTTAGGAAGCGGATTTGAAAAACGTAACATCAAGTACTCCGTTATTTTCTCATGATTGTCCCCAAAAGCCCTTTTATGCTATTTCCCGTAGGCGCAGAGTTTTCTATTGTCTGGCCTTACCACATAAGTTTACGATACATCATGCTCTATTTTCTTTGCTTTTAGAGGTGCCGCCTGTGTCGTGTTTATACAAGGTGTTTTACGTAACTGGAACCACGTATTTACAAATAAGCGGTTAACCTCAACTGAGTGAAACCAACGACATGGTTTGCCGTCATGTGGCACTCGTTAGGGTAATTTTGTGTTGCGCTTAATTTCTTAATTACCTAAATTATGCAACATTCAATTTAGGGCCAAGTGCGTTTCGTTACCTTCTAGAGGGCATTCCACAAGGACCAATCAAATTTTTTGTGGAAACGTGCTGCGTAGTGATTTTTTCTGGCGTTTAAATAAAGCCGTACAGATACGACCGCACTACTGCCCTCGTGCGGTACCGTTCCGTGGCGCTCTTAAACGTGCTTCGAGCGAAACTATCTTCGCGTGGACCGTGGCGAAGTGAGTGTCCGCGGCTTTAGGCATTGGCTTCACAGTGCGTCAACATTTCTGACGGTCACACGCTGCAAGCAAATGTCATCGTCCCTGAGAAGCGGTCGGCGGACAGTCCGCGCGCCGGTTGTTTCACTCGAAGCACGTTTGAGAACGCTGCAGTACGGTAGCACATTAGCGCAGTCATGTGGTTTTATTCCATATTTTACTGACTTTCTTTAAAAGCCAGAAAATATTCACCAGACAGCTTGTGCTCTATGACATTACGATGCGCACTCTGCCCTAAAGTGAATATTTAAAAATGTTGCATAATGGACCTTAGATATAATCAATTAAGCGAAATACATCATACCATAACGAGCGTCACATTATGGTAAGCCATGTGCCGTTGGTTTCGTTCAGTCACAGATGGTCACTTGTTTTGTTTTTTTACATTTGGTTGGTTCTACTTACGTGAAACACCTTGTATACTTACTTATTCACTGTCATTCTTTAATACTGAACCGCCTTGCTATTTGACTTAGAATATTCGTTTTCCTTCATTTAGGTCACCGTAAAGTTTTTAAATGCGAAGCATTTCTTAGCAAACCTTAGGCACTTTGAGCCTTTCTATCTACGTATCTATCTATCAATCTGGCAGCCTACGTCTGGGTGCTCTCGTGATCGACTCCTTAACTTGTTGTAGACCAACATTGGCATGGGAGGGGAAGAGGATTTGAGGAATATGACTGTCGGGTCACGACAGGAGTAACGTGAAAATCCTGTCGCTCACTTCGTCAAACCCCTTCCTCCAGACACGTGTGGCACATACCCGTTTACCACGGGCCGCGATGTACGGGTATGCGCCACAGGTGACTGACAGTTTATATAAACCCAGTAACGGCGAGAACAGACATTGGTAATTTAAATGCGAGAGCGTTAAGAAAAACCGACATTGGCAGCGTTGACGCGACGAATGGAAAGAATAAAAATTAGGATCCTAGCAGGAAGCGAACCCAAGTATTCTGCGTGGCAATCGGGTATTCTACCGCAGAGCGACGCCAGGTTCATACACTGGTTTGGAAAAAGAGCCTATGCAGGCATAATGTCCGTGCAACGTCAATTGTGGTGGGGTGCTGGCTATATAATTATACAAGAAAGCAATAAACACTACATATGTACTCCTACGATACAGGCGTCATATCACATCACCGTCTGTGGTTCTAGTGTTGGCTCCGCTTTTATATTAGACTAATAAAGATTGCATTTGTATTTCTATGGTTCAGCAAGCTATATTGAAGCATTGCTCGATCCCGGAGGAATGCATTAACGAAAGTCACGTATGATACTCGCATCATTGCACCGTAAAGTGCACTTCGTTTCGATAATCCTGGCGTATGAGCTCTAAAGTTAGTGCTGACGTTACATCACACCATAAGTTACCCTTTCAACGCCAGCGTTGTCGACGTGCATAGTAAGCCCACGGTGTGCACACAACTACTACACTAATAAGAACACGTCAATTCACCTCGTAACGCTTGGCTCAAGACCATAAGATACAGCATAGAAGTACTCGCTGACAGCTTCGCATGAAACCGATTCCCACAAGAAATGGGATCTTCCGAATTTATTTTTATTTTTTTAGCGCAAACAGGGCTAGAAGGCAAGGTCACCTATGCGTTGAAGAGGCAGAGATTGAACTCTCGGACCCCTGCTGACTGCAAAGGTCTCGCGGGCTTGCGTTAGAGAAAACCCGTGACGCGCAAACACGATCGACGTCTCAGCGCCGTTCTCCGCGCGCTGCGACAGGCAGACCTCAGTGGCGGCAGCGAACACGTTTATGAAGAGTCAATATGGATATTCGGGACCTGATCTTATCAGTGGCGCTTGCTCCCACTGCGGCCTCATGCCATCGAGACACCCCATCAGCGCCTGCGGACAACGAAATTCGGTTCGGAACTCGCCCTCACGTTAGTTCAGTGGGCGGCCTAGCTACTTCCGCGTAATCTTGCCCGTAGCCTAGTAGGTCCCGGAGCTCTGTGGCCGACGAACTCACCGCACGTTTCTCAGAGTCAGGCGCATGACAACCGGAACCTACAACGCGCCCCAAGTCTCGTACTGACGGACGCGTCACATTGCATCCCCCGACTCGAGAAGCTGGTCTACTTGTCCTGTCGTCTGCCCTTTCAAGTACTTGCTCTTTCGGGTACAACCCGCCTGCACAACATCCTCACGTTGTTTCACCGAAGTCAGGGTGGGTTGACTACCGAACGGTCCCCCGTGCCTCCCAGAAACCTCGTTGACTCGGCCGCGTTCTTGTTTTCCGACCTCGGCGGATATATAAAATGGGCATGTCGCCGCAGAATGCGCCATTGCCGGCATCGGTGCACATCCTACATCGCTAGCCGCACCTCCCTCTTTGAACCATACGCCTATCAATTGTCTTCTCGGGCATCACGGGCGCAATTTACTCGCTTGCACCAGATTTCGAGACCCTGCTGGCATCTGCACAAAGCACAAGAGCTCGCAGTGTCGCTCAACAATGCCGCCCTGTTCCTCCCCGGTTATCTACAGCGTTGAGCCGGCCTGCTTTTTTTCGCGGAATCCCTCCGACGCGTTTGTCCCTTTGTTACCCGCCGCTTGTATTTTGTCAGGAGACGCGCGGCTGCCCTGAGCTAGGGCGCCAGTCGTCCCCGCTCCTCACGACTACCCGGGTGATTACCCCCTCCAATGTCGCAATTTCCCCCTGAAATTCCAAGAAAGGACTCTCGACATCTAGCTTTTCCCGTGTGTAGTGGGCCGCTATCGGGCGCAAGCTGTGTGCCGTCTACCCCCTCTGCTCCCTTCGATGTCCTCTCGGAAACGCACTCTTCCTTAAGCGACTTCCACGCTTTTTTTGACAGCAGGCAATCGGCTCGTACTGTCAGCCGGTCAGTTAGTGCCCAAAGCACGGAGACCGTCCTGTTCACGTCAGCGCAAATGCCCCGTTCGCTGGACATCGTCAACGGAACAACCGCGAGCTTCGCCTGCACTTTTTCGCCAAACCCAGGTGTTAATTTTTCCGTGTGGCTGCACCATCTCAGGTGGGATCGCGCTCTGCCACAACACAGTAATCTCCGCTCCCATGTCCAGGACTGCTCAAATGCGCATATCCTTGCAGTCGAGTGACACGGGAATAAGCTCAATGTGTGTGGCCACCGGTTCTGCAACCGAAGCGCGTTCCACTAAGCTCTCACTCTTAGCACCTGAAACATCTGCCGTTTGTTGATGGCGCATCGGGCAATTCCATTTCTGATACCCCGTAGCACCGCATGCGTAACAGCCCCTTATCTTCGTCTCCGCGGCCAGACTTCTCACACCGCCACGCGAACTTGGCTATTTGTCCAGTTTGGAAATGATCGTGCTTTGCGACTCCGACACCTTCTGCCTCGCGGCGCTGCAGCGTCCACTGCGCTTCTTCGAACGTGCACAGCGATACGGCTAGCTCCGGCGCATTAACCCACTGTCTACCTTTCTGGAGTGTCACGTACCTCAGTGCCTCCTGTGATAAATTTCTCTTTTATTGGTCAGCGACCAATAACTCTTCTAGCCGTTCAAACGTCGAGACACCCCTCGCGTCAGGGTACAAGTGCAGGTAGTACTCAAGGTGCGTTGCAAATGGTCTCCAGCCTTCGTTTGCAAGCTTTCCTGACCCCAAGAACCTTTTGAGGTATTTCCCTGCCGACAGTTTAAGTTCGTCAAGAACTGTCTGCTTGACTTTCTGGTGGTTTCTGTGCTCTAGTGCGCTAACTCGTGTGGACAAAAACTGAACCTTGCCCGCCACTAACGGGAAAACAAGTTCTCCCCAAAACTCCCTCGGCACCTCATAAGCTTCTAGGACCCTCTCAACCGTCTCAAACCACACTGGTGCTTCGGGCTCGGTTGGAAATTGAGGAAGCACTCCAGTGAGCACCCCTGAATAGCGTCTCGGCTCGCCACATCGATCCCGCCTGCCGAACGCGGGTTCGCTGTCTCGCGCGCTACCGCCGATGACTTGCGATAGTTTCTCCATCTCAGCCCGCAACGCCTCCAGCCTGTGCTCTGGCGTGAGGTCTCCGAAACGCTCATTTTTCCGGCTTTCCGGCGCGAAAGCAATTTCCGGGTTTCCGTGGGCACTTTTGTCCTCCGACTCAGATCCACGTCTCATCGCTGGCGAATGCCTGCGGTAGTTCAAATAAGCGAACGTCGTGTCCATGATACACAAAACAGCGGTACCCCTGAGGTGAAAAAACACCAGAGGACTCACTACTTGCTGTGATGGTGCCCCCCACTTCTGTCACGCCTCGCCCGTCACCAGAACCTCGCGGTCGCCGGAGGTGTCGCTGGACCGCCTACCTGGGTCGATGGTTAACGGGCCGCAGCCTCCTTTGGTTTGGTGGCTTGCTCTCTCGTTGCTTCAGCGCGACGCTTAGCGCCTTGGCATTCTTCTTGCGTCTACTCCGCAGCACGACGAACTCCTTGGTACGAAGAGCGTTCGTTGTCGTCGTTGTCTCGATCCTACCCGACTGCGCCAGTAAATATCTACCTCTCCCCACTCCCTCTTTGCTTCAGAGCAGAGCTCTCTCTCAGCTGCCTAGCCGCTGTCAGTGCAGAGGGGAGTGGAAGGTTGTTGCACTCTGCACTGCCTGGTTGCTGCTGTCGCCGCTTCTCAAGGAGGGAGACGAGTCCTTTCTCGGCGAAACAACTTGAGTTTTATACACAGCATATATGCAAGGTTACAAGGCAGTTATGTACAATGGGACTTGCGCTACAAAACTAGGCAAAGCCGAAAAGTACATAGCACCGCTCCTGCGACAGGAACCCTCCATGGGGAGCCGAGAGCCATGTTTTAACACCTTCATTGCTCCTCCCCGTTCTCCCCACTGCAAATCAAAAGCATTCAGTCCGCTTATTGGGCGGACTGTCCATTCGTCTGCCGGCGGCCTCCCCCCTCCCTTTTTCTGCAGCCTTTGAGCCACCTGTCTGAGCTAGAGACGGGGGTAACGGCCGACAAACGACATTCCTAGAAGTGCACTAAAACACGCAATGGTGGCGCCGTTCGGCTACCCTGATCATGTTCCCCTGCGCGGCCGGGTAACTAGCGGGCCCATGCTATCACTACATGGCGGCATATACCATCCTGCATGACAGCCGGTTCGGGGACTCCGTCCGAGATTTATTGGTGTTACCGCCCTGGCTCCGTTCACGCCGCTTCCTGGCACCCCGCGGGAAGGAGGCCGCCGCGTTGGTCGTTAAACTAATGGTGAACAGACCGCCGCTTTCTCTGCGAATGGTTACGGGAAGCGAGAGGTGTTTGCCTGTCACCGCGCCTCTTTTATTCGAACCGAGCATCGCTGCGCTTCGACCTCTGTGTACAGTTTAGACTGTACAGACCACCATTGCGTACAGTGGTGTTCTGTAGAGTAAGCACTAGACATAGGTATTACCCTTAGTCTAGTGCTTTTTTTGTTTATTTCTTTTCTGCTAGATCCATGCAGCTTCACAGCGATAGTGGTCCGAGGTTCAACAGCCCATAAAAGCCTTAAAAGCTCGATAGCATCAACCAATCTTAGATTGCAGTGACGTTGAATAAACTTTTATATTAGAAAACAGCGTCCCAAGGATAGCCTTTCTTCTAGGGGGTCTTCTCTAGGTCTGCTCAAAAAAGAGCGACAAAGTGTCGTTCTTGTTTTAGGTACTCGAAGACCAACTTTAATTGGCGCCATTGGACGTCTTAATACACAAACTGATTTTGTATGACGTTTTATTTGGAAAGTGTTTCAACTGACTTTTAGTAGAAGGACGATGCCTAAACGACACCTAACAGCCAACCTTGGTCTGATGTCGCGTGGGGCTGATGTTGTGCGTGCCCAGAAGCATACGCGGCCAAATAGACATGCACATCCGCACACGTTGCTTTAAACCAGAAATTATTTTCATAAGCGCCTGTGTTTTGCCGGCTGTGTACATTACCCGATGGCGTCGTCTTACTACAGCCTGTCGCAACGTAATTACGCACGTGAGCGATAACGCGTGCTATTCGTACGGCACTTAGTATGACAAAAAACAAAACAAAAAAACTGGCGCTTCTCTTTTCCTAAAAGAGCCAAATCCAGAAATTGAAATTGGGCTAATCTTCACGGGAACATAAAGCGCGCCTAAGTATCTGTAACTTCTAAAATAATGGTAATCAAAATGGGGCAATTCCTTATTTTAACGTGAACTTAAAAAAGCAGTTTCGAATAACAAATGAGCCAAAAACAACTGCGCTTGTTTGAATCAAGCTGAGCCAGATCCCTTAGACGGCGCTGTGTCAACAATCGTGACCTAAACAACCAATGTGGCCACATTTAATATGTTTCATTTGTGTCCTAGTTGCTTTGTTATCGTCACTGCAGATTGAATATCGCACCTGCTCAACCCGACACAATAAAGATGCACGCACAACAGAGTGCTAACTTTCAACAATGAATTTTCTTACTTTTTGGCAGAAAAATGCATAAACGTGAGCGGGGAAAGAGTTAACATTTCCCCGCTCACGTTTCTGCATTTATTGTGTCAACAAGAAATAAAATTTATTGTTGAAAGCTAGCACTCTGTTGTGCGTGCATCTTTATTGTGTCCCGTTGAGTAGGTGCGATGTTCAGTCTACAGTGATGTTTTACCAACACGCCCAGTCTTCAACCTCAGCAAGTTTTATTACGTGCTTTCGTTCCACAATCACTTTTTTTGGCGTGCTGGTACCTCTGAACGACATGATGCTGCAGAGCAAAACTCGATTAGAAAGAGTAAGAGACCAACTTTCCTACTTCTTTCTTTCTCTTAGTGTTTCTTTTCGAGTTTTGCGCTACAGTACCATGTCCTTCTTTCGCTCCAAAACGGTATACTTGAAGTAGAAGACAACTAAATTGAAGATATTGGGCACCGATATATTCCTTGAAGAAGTGATCCGAAACGACGCGGCATAAAACTAGCTAAGAAGCAGAAGAGCTGAAGCATTTTTGAAAGCCTTCAATAAAGGCCAAGAACATGAAAACGCTGCCGCCAGTCCAGAATGTGCGCCTTTTGGCTGGAAGCAACACTTTCTCTCAAAGTCTCTTCATCGCCATTACGCCCATGCAACAAAATACAGCACCGATGGAACCACAATCATGGTGTTATATTTCTCTCAAAATATTGCTACATGGTTGATTCTCTACGATTAAGACATCTGTTACGAACTTGTTCAAGCCCAGATGGAATGGTCCAAAATATCAGAGCCCAATCCAAATTATACTCCTGAATACCGATGATATTTGGCTATATATCTTTTTGTCGCAATATACGTTTCAGGTATTCCAGGGGCATGAGCACAGTGGCAAAAAAAATGTTGGTGCAGGCTGCACCCTATTGTTAGCAGCAAAAACTGCGTTTTTCTCAGTTTCATTTGAAGTGGACTTGGCTCTTTCAGAAAAAAATATCACGCGCCTGCTTTTTGTGATAAAAGTATGAATAGCAAACGTTTCCGCAGAAATTTTTTTTTCGTTATGGCTCCCCGATTTCCAGCACAAGGGCGACGCGTAATTACTATTATGGGGTGCACGACGTATCAAAGAGCGATATTGCGGTGCGATGCGGTATCCTATGGTCAGTACCTAATGGCCAGTTAATAAGGTGTTCAGGCTAGTTATATTGAAGGACAAATCTGTGACGCTCTCCGCGCCAACCGACAGCTGCTGACATGAAATATACTTGAGAACTCCTTGGCCTAGTTGGTATGGCTTACTGTATGACATTTTTCGCTAGTAAAAACAACGCACACAAGAAAGAGACGAACACGACCACAAGGATGGCATTTTTAACTGATATATTTCAAGCCTGAAACAGGGCGTACATATAGATGTGACACACACAGACGCATTATAACCAACAACACTGCCTAACATAGCCACCTCTCAAACAATATCATCTCTGAAGACCGCAGCTGTATCGACGTGTCACTGATACAATGACGACGGCAATCGGAAAGGCCCTAGAAGAGTTCGTTGCGCTTCAGAGAGGTAGTCGGCAATCTCACGTGGCCGTTCACCTCGTTCTGGACGCGTAGCGTTGATGACAAAACCACGCAGTCCCATCTTTTGGCAGTGGCAGCGGCGGTAGGTGTGGCCAACTTCTCCGCAATGGTAGTAGAGTGGGCGGTGGTCGGGAGCGCGCCAAACGTCGCTCTTTCTCGGGACGCAGCGCTGGCCGACAGGTGGGCAGTAGGGTGGGCAGTGTGGACTTCTCAAGCCTACGCGGCGCAATCATCGACCTAAGATCCGAGTCGATAACACTATTCACAGACGAAGCACTACCGCCACGCGCGCTGCCAACAAAGCACGCTTTTATTGTGCTACAAGGCCAAGTGACCATACCCCCTCGCTCAAGCGTCATCTTTCGCGTCGGCACCAAGAAATCAGCAGACATTGAAGGCGTCGTGAAGGCGACCAACACCTGTTGATCAACCGCGAAATTTTCGTCGCAGGAGGAATAGCCGAGCTGCGTTTAAGGAAAGCAACAGTGATGCTCACGAATTTCGGCAACGAATACAAGCACGTGAGCAAAGGCAGGACGGTGGCCTACATCGAAGATATCGTGGAAGCCACCAAAACGTTCACCCTCACAGATTCTACCGAACATACTCCGACGAACCAAGCTCCCCAACCAACTTTCAATGTCAATTCCAGCCTTCCGAATCAGAAGCAAGAACTGCTCAAAACTCTGCTCCCACAATACAGGGACTGCTTTTCGTCGTCGCCAAGAATTATCCAAACTCCAGTCGCAAAACATGGCATCATAACAGAGGAAACTGCCAGACCGCTCCGTCAGAGCCTGTACAGAGTTTCGACATGAGCATGTGAGGCCGTAAAGAAACAAGTCGGCGAAATTCTACGCGCCGCCGACATCATCCAGCCTTCCAAGAGCCTTCCAAGAGTCCTTCTTCACTAACACCGCGTCACCCGCGGTGTTAGTGAAGAAGGACGGAACCCTACGCTTCTGCGTCAATTCTTGCCGCCTCAACAAGATCACAAGGACATGTACCCTCTCCCAAGAATAGACGACACCCTGGATCGACTCCACGACGCGAGGTACTCTTCTGCGATTGACCTCCAGACCGCCTATTGGGAAATCGAAGTCGACGAGAGAGACCAAGAGAAGACTGCCTTTATAACACCAGACGGCCTCTTCGAGTTCAAGGTCAGGCCCTTTGGTCTTTGCTCGGCACCTGCGACTTTCCAACGCGCTATAGATACAGTACTGGCAGAATTGAAGTGGCAGACCTGCCTGGTGCACTTGGACAACGTCACTGTGTTTGCCTCAAACTTCTACGAACTCTTCCGGTGCCTTGACGCTGTACTTCAAGCAATCAAGACCCCTGGACTCACTTTGAAGCCTGAAAAGTGCCGTTTTGCATACGAGGAGCTATTGTTCCTAGGTCACGTGATCAGCAAGTACAGAGTGCGCCCAGACTCGCAGAAAACAGCTGCCATCGCTGCCTCGCCGCCACTCACCGACAAGAAGGCCCTACGACGGTTTCTCGGCTTGTGCGCCTATTACAGACGCTTCGTGAAAGACGTTTCACGGATTGCCGAGCAACTAACGCAACTGACGAAGACCGACGTCGAATTGAGGTGGGAAACAGCGCAATTCGAAGCATTTCAGAACTGAAACGACGCCTTCAGATGCATCTGATACATGCGCATTTTGACGAATTCAGGTTGCCTCACTCGGTGGAGTCTGAGGCTTCAAGAGTTCGACATTACGGTCCGGAAGAAACAGCAGGTCCGAAAGAAAGCATTCTCACGCCAACTGCCTCTCTCGTGCCCCCGTTGACACACCGTCGCAGGACGACCAGGATGACGACTGCTTCTCTAGAACTATGACTGCCGACGACTTCGGCGAACGATAGCGAGCCGACGCGCAACTATGGGGCCTTCTGGGATACTTCGAGGGCAAGGCCACCGTTGTTCCAAAGGTATTCACGTTTTCCATTGTTCTCGGGAAACGGCGTTCTCCTAAAGTGGACTTCCACTTCGAGCCAACTACCTTCTCGTGGCGCCCTCACCATTCCGACCAGAAGGCCTCCAGGCTGTACACGACGACCCGACGGCTGGGCACCTCGCTCTATCCCGCCTGCTTGCAATCTACAAGAAAAGTACTACTGGCCGCGCCTTGCCGCCGACGTCGCTCGCTACGTAAAGACTTGCATAGTCTGTCAGCAACCAAGACACCGCTGACTAGGCTAGCCGGACTTCTGCAGCCCGTCGAGCCACCTGGCCGGCCATTCCGGCAAATCGGGATGGACTTACTCGGGCCTTACCCGACGTCAAAATCCGGAAACAAATGGATCGTCGTAGCCACCGACTACATCACCCGCTACGCGAAGACATGGTCCATGTGCTGCATAGGTAGCCAAGTTCTTCGTTGAGAACATCGTCCTGGGTGACGGGGCCCCAGAGCTCATCATTACTGACAGAGGTACGGCCTTTACTTAGGACCTAACTCAGGCAATATTGCCACCTGTAGGTTATGGTCGAGGGCAAGACGGCTCTCGCTCTAGAAAGAAAGGAGACCATGCGCTTTTTTTTTCGCTCGAGTACCAGCCCCGACGGTCGCGCTTTTCAGGACCCAGCTACTCGTTGGCCTTTGAAAGGAACCCTGTACGTCTAAAGTCTCGTGACAAACTGGTGGAGGTGCGGGGCGGCCCTCATGAATGTTGCAGACCCGTACAGGGAGCCGCCCTACAAGCCCAGCGGCAGTCAACGCTTCCGTGTATCGGGCCAGCCGCCGAATGAGGTGATTTCGTCCGGAAGCCTCCAATACGGTTCCCACGTCTTCGATAGGCATGACCAGCGCTTCTGTGCAAACTGCTCCAAGCGGCACGGAAAGCGCGTCGTCGAACCGGTATACATTTGAGAGCCCAGGGGTCCGAACGAAGTTCCTTGGCACGGCGCTCGAAGACGTCGAAGATTGCATGGTCGACTTTGAGCGCGTAGCCGCCTTGAAACAATGGGACGACGCGGCAAAACTCGGACGTGTCTATTTCTCTCTAGAGGATGGGGCGTGAACGCGGTACCAGAACCGTGAGGAGCAACTGACGTCGTGGCGCGAATTCTATCGTAGGCTTCTGGAGGCGAAAACCAGTGCTGATCGCCAAGAACGTGCGGAACGAGCGATTCAGACCCGCGTCCAGTTGCCAAACGAAACTGTGACCACATACGTCAAAGACATGACGTGCCTCTTCAGACGAGCTGACCTAAGAATGGCGGAGGACAAGAAGTTGCGCCATCTGATGCGCGGGGTCAAGGAGCAGCAGCTCTTTGCCGGCCTCGTGCGGAGCCATCCAAAGTTGGTCGCTGAGCTTCTGTCCGAGGCTGTGACCATAGAAAAAAATGCTGCAGCAGTGATCCAACCTGAACGAGAGGCATGTCAATAGCATGTCCGCTGCTGACATTTTCACCGCCACTGGAACCATAAATCGCTGCCAACGAGAACTCATCTGTTCTGTAGTGCGTGAAGAGATTCAGAAGGCCGGCAACGCCGCATCCTACACTCAGCAGCGCGCCCCACCACCTCCCGAGCGACAGTCGCACTCCCATCTCCGAAGCAATTTTCATCGCCGCCGCAGCGGTATTCTCCGCAGGGTCGCTCAGTCCCCACCGGGAAAACTAATTCAAGCGACCTATGGGGGCGGGGTCGCTGACGGTCGAAGTGCTGAAGACCTCCGACTGACACAAAGTTGCAATGATACCGATCCGACCCACCTCCTGCTGCTAGGCACGACCGGCGTTCACCCGAGATACCACTCACGATTGATGGTTACGTGGGTTGTACAACGACGCAGCTATACTGAGCTGGAAACTGGCAGCGCTGCCGAAGAAAGTAACCACGCCGTGGCATAACTAGCAGATTCGGACAGCTGGTGGCCACGTCGTTACTCTACTGGGCGCCTGCGCTACTAGGGTTCACGTTCATATACATTCGTAGCAAGCTGCCTTGTCCTATGCGAGTGCTCCCGCAATGTTATTCTTGGAGTTGACTTCTGCAGGAGCATGGCGCGATTATTGATCTGCAAGAGCGGCGTGTCACGTTCTCAGCCGAGCGAGCAATCGACGTGCAGGACGACGAACGGTGTGTCGACGTACTACGCGTTTCTGCAGACAGCGAAACGCTTCCTCCGCGAGCAAGTGTCCTGGTCGATGTCACTTGCTGTGGTGTGGGCGATGGTGAAGCGGTGGCCGAAGCAAACTTAGAGCACCTGCTCAAACAAGGCATCTGCGTAGCTAGAAGTGTCATACAGCTTTGTGGTGGCCGGTCACAATGGCGTATTCCCAACTTTAGCAACGAGCATCTACACCTTTTTTGCGGCACTTCGATAGCGTTTGCCAACAAAGTAGCAAGCCTTACCAACTGTTTCACGTCGGAAGCAGTGGACACCGCAGACAAGCCACTGGGTAACATCGACATCAATCCTGCACTGTCGTCCGATAAGTAGACCGCGCTAAGTAGACTGCGAGACTGTGAATAAGTAGACTGCGAGAATTCAGGTCCTGCTTCGCAAGTTCCTCAAAGGTGCCACAGACAACGATCACTCGGCACAGGATCATCACGTACGAGGTCGCACATCTAATAATCCAACACCCTTACCTCGTGTCGGCAAAAGAACGCGAAGCAATAGGTACTCAAGTCTCTCTGCTTATCATGAACCAACATCAACTCCCCCAACTTTTTACTTTACTGTATGAGGTGCTCGGCGATGTGGTCTTCGAACCATTCGACAGCCGGTGGTCATCTCCAGTCGTCCTTGTGAAAAAGAAAGACGGGACGGTATACGCTTCTGCGTCGACTACCGGAAGCTTAACAACGTCACTAAAGAGGACGTGTACCCACTGCCGCGTATCGACGACTCTTGAGATAGACTTCGCCGTGCCCACTATGTATCTTATCTCGATCTGAAGCGCGGGTACTGGCAAATCGAGGCAGACGAGCGAGACCGCGAGAAGACAGCCTTCGTGACTCCAGACGGCCTGTACCAATTTCGAGTGCTACCATTTGGCTTGTGCTCAGCGCCGGCAACTTTCGAGCGGATGATGGACACAGTCCTCCCAGGACTGAAGTGGCAGACTTGTCCTGTGTACCTTGACGATCTGGTGGTCTTTTTTGCAACGTTCGAGCAACATCCTCACTGCCTGCGGAGTGTGCTAGAAGCTGTCGGATCGACAGACCTCACACTGAAGCCAGAGAAGTGCCATTTCGGTTATGAGGAGCTCAAGTTTCTAGGGCATGTAGTAAGCGCCAGAGATGTCCGGCCCGATCCAGACAAGCTTGCCGCTGTGGCCGCATTACCAGCTCCTATCGATAAGAAAGCCGTCCGGCGCTTCCTTGGTTGGTGCGCCTCCTATCGCAGGCTTATTCACGGCTTTTCGCAGATAGCGAAACCCCTGACTCGCCTCACAAGGGGCGACACGCCATTTATCTGGGAAAACAAGCAACAGGCGGCTTTTGCTGAACTGCGACAGCGCATGCAATAAGCACCCGTTCTCGCTCATTTCGACGATGATGCTGATACAGAGGTGCATACTGACGCCAGTTACATTGGTCCCCGCGCAGTGCTTGTTAAGTGTCAAGATGGCGTGGAAAGAGCTACAGCCTACGCCAGCTGTTCACTATCCCGTGCCGAGGCGCTTTACTCTACTAATGAGAAAGAGTGCCTCGCAGCCTTTTGGACAATCACCAAGTTTCATCCCTACCCTTCAAAGTAGTGACGGATGGACGACCATGCCCTCTGTTGGTTGACAAGCATACGCGACCCTTCAGGACGACTAGCACGGTGGAGATAGCGGATGCAGGAATTCGACGTCACCGTCGTTTATATATCTGGCCGTAAGCATGAGGACGCTGACACACTGTCGCGCGCACCCATTTATGTCGTCAGTCAGGGAGCAGAGGACGGCGACAATTTCCTGGGCGCCATCAGCTCGTCGGACTTGAGCAGTCGGCAGCGAAATGATGCAGAGATTAGACCGATCATTGATCATTTAGAGGGCCGCGGCACAGTCATACCACGCCATCTTTCCCGCTCGTTGACGTCGTTCTGTTTGCCAGACGGCGTGCTTTATAAGAAGAACGCCCGTTCGAACGACCGTTCTTACCTCCTGGTGGTTCTCAGAGACATGCGCGACGACGTCCTATTCGATTGCCATGACGAACCCGCATCCGGCCACCTAGGTTTCTCAAGACCACTTGCCAGAGTAAGCGAGAGGTACTATTGGCCCGGACTTTTGGCGACCGTCAAACAGTACGTTAAAGGTTGTCGTGAAGGCCAGCGCCGAAAGAAACCATCTGTTAAGCCGGCTCGTTTACTTCAGCCCATTGAGGCACCTTGCATGCCTTTCGATCAAGTCGGCATAAACATTCTCGGACCATTTTCCCTGTCTGTGGTATTGCCGTAGCCTGCCTAAAGGCGCCTCTGACTCGTTCGTGCCACCACAAGGTGGCGGGTAGCTTCGAGAACCAGGTGCAACGTCTCAGCCATGCTGGCTATCCCCAGGCGCTGCTGGTGTCTGTTGCTGAGAGGCTTTTGGTGAGCTTGACAAGTGTAGAGGCAGCACGCGACAAACAGTATCAAAGGCCTCGTGCAGGTACGGCGGTTATACCCTATGTTCACGAGGTATCGCACAGACTGAAAAAGGTTGCTGGTAAGATTGGTGTACACGTTGTATTTAGTGCAAAAAACAAACTTGCAGCGCTGTGCCGAAAAGTGAACAAAGGTGCCAGGAAAGATATGTGCGAGAAGAAGCACAAAAAGCACTTTGTCGAATGTAGGAAAGCTGTAGTAGACAGGATTCCATCTACTTGCGAAAGTTGCTACATCGGCCAAACCGGTCGATGTTTGAATGACCGGTTACGAGAGCACGCGTACTCGCTTAACGGATCAGTGCCCAGTCATTTAGCCCAGCCCTGAAATGCATGTGGCTATCATTCAATTCTTGAGCGGTGCAACGTTTTGGAAGCGTACAATCAACAAAGAACACGTGAGATTAGTGAAGCGCACCATATCCATGCACACGGAAATGCGTGCGTCAGTCTTCCTTCCATTTATCTACATAAGTGACATAAGTGACATGACAGCCTGTTTTGCCGACGCATCTATTATGATTACTTCTCACCCCTCTTTGTGCATTGCGCAGTTACTGTGCTTTTCTTGTTATTCTGCGCAATGCTTCCGTATATGTTGCATATCCAAGCAATATATTACGGAATGGGAGCGACACTCTATCAGCTAGATGAAAGACAGCCCAGCAGTCGCGAACTCCGTGTGGTTGGTTACTACAGCTACACATCTAACAAAGCAGAAGTGAATTACGCAAAGATGATCAAACAGCGCAACTAAACAACTGGGACACAGGAAGGAAACACACATACAGCGCTGCCTTCCTGTGCCCCCGTTGTTCACTTGCGCTGTGTGTTTCATCATGCTTAACCAACACGCGCAAGATCACTCCATTGCGAAATAAACGAAGACAGAGAAAGAGGCACTGGCCGTCGTAAAGGCGATTTGGTACTTCTGTTATTACGTGAAAAGTACCAAATTTAAATTTATAGCGACAACGAGGCACTCACTCCCCTTTTAAAAATGGCTGAACCAAGAAGAAAAGTCGCACTATGGGCTCGCGAACTGCAACAGTTAGACTTAAAAGCGATTCATCGCCCAGGAGGAGGAGAAGAAAAACGGAAAGACAGGGAGGTTACCCAGGAGTTTCAACAAAAGACACCGGCTCAATATCCAGACTGAGGGTCACATTTGCTTGTGTGTAATGAACAGTAAGTGCCGCCATGCGTTGGAAAGGAACTGAAGCTCTACAACGGACACAAGCAGGATTGATCGCAGTACCACCCGCACTAATGACAAAAATACTGAATCATCATAACAGCCGACATTTTGGTTATCACGATGGCTTCTGGCGGACCTACATAAAACTGACGAAGCGGTTCACATGGCCCAGCATAAAAGAAAACACAATAAAATAAGTACAATCGTATCATGAATGCTGGAGTAATAAAGTAAAGTTTAGGTAGCCAACTCAACAAACACTTCAGGTAGCCAACTCAACAAAAGGTAGCCAGCTCACATGGACTTCGCAGAACTTGGCAAAAAACCTGAAGGTTATGGCTTATGAAAAAGACTCGAGCCCTATTGTCCTTCTATGGGTGCTCAAAGGTGGTGGCAGCAAAAGCAGGGAAGGAGGGCGCCAACAGTGTGATCTCCTTTCTAAACCAAAACATGTTTGACAAGAAAAAGCTAATATACTTCCGGAATCATCAACTCAAGGAATGTGCAAAGCGACGTGGAATTGCGCTCAGGCTTACTGCGCCATGTCATTCAGCAGCTAATAGGCTAGCGAGTGAGCTATTAGATACATAAAGCATGTATCCAGACTTCCCAGAAGGATGAAAGTGGTGCCTTGAAACGGCAGTAGCTCATCATAACCAGTCCTAAACAACAGCTCTGGCTTGCACACCACTTTTCACTGCTGCAAAGCCAACATGACCTTGTCGGTTGAAGTGATGATGAGCCTGACAAAAGTGAGAACGGAAGAGGGAAAACTTATGTACAGAAAGACGATGCAAATGTAGTTTTACACAAAACAGAATACTACAGTACCAAAAATAGAGGTTCCGACTAGGTGCTAGTGAGGAAAGAATTGCCAAACTCAGAAGCGAGTCACAGAAGGCCATTCTCTGTTGTCAAAACGGCAAGCCAGCAGGGACATTGAAAGACTGTCTGGTATGTTAGCCCAAACTGGCACCGTCGAATGAGCCTCCATAGCCGACGTTTTTAACCCTTTCAGCCCTGGATTTTTTACTTTGGCCGGAGACATTTCTTGTGCGTGTTTTCCTAATTGTGAGGACCTCAGAAGACCAAAAACGAAACATTGAGCCAGTGGTGCAAGTATATATGGATTAGTTAGCATAGAATCAAACTAGGTCATCAGGGCTCAGTGGTTGTGAATTAGGAAAATTATTTCTTTATTTCTGCTACTCACTAGAGTACACAAGTTATCGGCATCACGGTGCGTAGACATGGCTTCCAAGAGACGTTTTTCTAATATTTGAGAAATGCAGGGTCAAATATAAATTATTCAGTAATATGCCTGCTTATTTCACGCACGTTCCTTGCAAGGGGTATTGCTATTGCGTTTTTCGATTCTGCTGAGATAAGGCCAGTATCAGGAATATGGTTCAGCAAATCAATTACACACACTTAATAGCATTAAAGTTTCTTCGTAACTCATACACGGAGATTCCATCAATACCAGGTGATTTGTTAAATTTTTGATAAAAATATTCACTTGAGATCACATTCTGAAA
This sequence comes from Rhipicephalus sanguineus, assembly GCF_013339695.2. Classification (NCBI taxonomy): domain Eukaryota; kingdom Metazoa; phylum Arthropoda; class Arachnida; order Ixodida; family Ixodidae; genus Rhipicephalus; species Rhipicephalus sanguineus. The sequence goes on along the minus strand of NC_051177.1, from coordinate 216,991,347 downwards.
TAGAAGGAAGATGCGCAGATTTGCATGCACTGTATTTTCGGGTACATATTTCGGGGTGCGGTTTGCAAAACCAAAGACGCGTGAAAAAAAGTACTGAAATCATTTGCAACCGTGATGGAAAGTGTGAGACAAGCTACAATAATAATAGTAATAAATGAGGTTTAATGTCCCAAAACCACGATATGATTATGAGAGACGCCGTAGTGCAAGGCTCCGGAAATTTGGACCCCCTGGAGTTCTTTAACGTGCACCTAAATCTCAGTACACGGGCCTCGAGAATTTTCGCCTCCATCGCAAATGCGGTCACCGCGGCCGGGATTCGATCCCGCGACCTGTGGGTCAGCAGTCGAGCACCATAACCACTAGACCACCGTGGCGGTTAGACAAGCGACAACTGATGGTCACCACGTTTAGATACGCCTCCGAATTCATTTATTAGAGAGCACGTCTTTTTCGTATTTGAGTGAGCTTGACTAAATTTCTCACGCAGGTGGTCTCACTCAACCAACCAGATCATGGCGCTCACTCGATTCCTACATATCTTAAATTTCTGTAGCAACTCAGGATTGTTAGGCGTTCGTTTGGCTTGGGTCCACAAAATATCTTTCTCCTGGACTGCAGCTAATATTTGTGGCGACAGCCATTTGTTCTCTTCTCGACGTAATCTTACTTTAACACAACGGGCGTATATTTCCTGTAATTTTGTAATATCTCAATAAAACGATGGTATAAATTCGCTGGACAGTGCATAATACGGAATGCCAATCATATTTTGTGAGACAGTCTTTGAAGAGCCTGGCATCAACAATTGAAATTTGTTTTTTTCTTCTCTCTCTATTTTGAGGTTTCGAACATTCTAGGAGGCGACAGCTGACAAAATAACAATCAGCGACCTTAGTTTCAACAACACCTGCATGTGTTACAATATTAGAACAATACTTTAGACACTGCGAAGTGACTTTTTTAGTGCTATCATGAGTCTTTCTTTCGTTTGAACGAAACAACTAGAAGGGCTGGGAAACGTGACTCAATCAAGTCGTGGCTGTCGTGCAGGGCTTATGAAAGGAAAAAAGACAAGGAAGAGCAGAAGATAATGGAACATGAACGTGTCCACGTAAATGCAGTATATAAAGAAGATAATTAACAGGAAAGCAAGTGTCATCTGCTTTCGGTTGTCTCAATAATTATAGTACGCTAACGCGACAATACAATAAAAATATTCACTGTAGGCGTTCATTGCAGCACAGCCTTCTGTTTGGCATGTTACGATCACATTCTCAGAGTTTCAGAGGAAGCTCTTAGGAGGCAGTCAGTAAGCATCAGCCTATTTGATGCAACGCCATACTTTGAAGTATACTGTTAGGCACTTTTTTTGTAGGAGAGGAGCTTACTAGTACTTCGCTGCATTTCAACATCACTTATCTTCCATGTTGCAGCATTGCAAGTATGATCGTTATTCTAACCATAACCGAACCTAAGTGGACCCAACCACAGCCATCCTCTGCTTGGAACTTTAGTTGCTTATACTATTTCACGGAACCCTCACTGGTGAGTGTACCCACTAACATAACCTCTGTATGTCACGAGCACAAGAAAGGGACTCAACTTTTATTAAACCAATGTTTGTCTGCGGCGGCCCTTTCTACTTGAAGTATCGCCCGCCAATGGCATTGTTTTTACTAAAAGCTTGCCTAGGTAAAAATTCCAGCATATTCATTTTAGTGCGGGAAAGAGTTGCTTATTTGAACTAATCGATTGCATTCTATTCTTGAAAATATTGCTACATTCTTGTACTTTTGATATTTTACTGGATATATTTATAAGCGTCATCATAAATTACCTTGCTTTAGCTATTACAATTGCCTAACACTTACGGGTGGACTAATTGGTTCATGATAGCTTATACACGTCAGACTGGAGTTTCGAGAGGCGTGGCGCCCCCTGCGGGAGTTTAAAGGCAGTAACTCAGTAGCGCATAGTCCGACTCTTTTGCAAAGTTATGTGGAACCAGGTACAACAAGCGAGTGCGAAACAATGATTTGGCTTAATATTGCGAACGACACTGTTTGGCGCCCGTCCTGTGTCGTTCTTCTCGTCTTTTTGCGCTGCTGTTACCACGACACTGAAGAAACCCTGTCCACCAGCGGACCGGTGGCATGGAAGGCTTCTTCCCTCCAAACGAAACCTACACGACGTTCACATCACTCTTTGGAGAGAGTGTCCTGTGCCTCACAAGAAGGTATTGACACCAGTCCAAGTCAGACTGCGCAGGCAGAGTTTAAGGAGCGGCAAGAAAGAAAAAAAAAGATGGCTGATCCCTCCGTCACAGAAATTGGTGTAACACCAAAGTGGAACGTCTCGTCACAGAAGTAGTTGATTGTTTATAGTACATTGGTATACGAGAGCTTGTACAATGTCTATTGTTGTTTGGCAGATATAGGGAGCTTGCACGAACGGCGGCGACGCTATGCACTCTGGGTAGGCAGCCATTTTTTTGTCAGAGCCGACCGCGGAGTGCAGTGGCGCAGTCGTGTTTGCGAACGTTGGCATAGCTTGCAGGTGTGATCAAGAGCGAGCGCGACGCTAATTCAACTCCAAGGAGCGTCGTGCACGATGCCAGCTACACTGGAAGACTACACCGCAACGTTGTGCCAAAAAGACCGCGAGCGGTAGGAAGAAAAGACGAGACTCTGCGGGCTGCACTCATACACGCTCCGTCGGACGACTGTGTAAGCGATGTGAACTTGTGGCCGCGCGTCGACATCTCCGATGTTCACGAATTTCTCGTTTTGAGGACGAGATTTATTACTGGGGAACAGCTGAAGTCGAGAAACGCCCTCGAGGGCCACTTTACGAGTCGCTGGGAGCCGTGGGCGAAGAAAGTCGCCGCCGACACCGTGATCGTCGTCACTCAAGTAAGACGTGTTAATTATTTGACTTTTTCGTAGGTGCTAATGCTGTGATTCGACCAGTTCAATAAGCGTACCATTTTACACACATGATTTGCTTCCTTGTTCTTGCCTCGATGCTCCTCTGAGCTTTCTCATTTACGCCAAGTGTAGCGTAAATTTTACGGCACCTTCCCGTAAGCTCTTGGTGAGTAGGGGTTAATGTGGATCTGTCGTAAAGCCGACGCAAGTCAGCGCAGAGAAATAAACATCAGCACCTACGAAAAAGTCAAATAATTAACACGTCTTACTTGAGTGACGACTATCACGGTGTCGGCGGCGACTTTCTTCGCCCACGGCTCCCAGCCACTCGTAACTGTGGCCCTCGAGGGCCTTTCTCGACTTCAGCTGTTCCCCGGTAATAAAACTCGTCCTCAAAACGAGAAATTCGTGAATATCGGCGATGTCGACGCGCGGCCACAAGTTCACATCGCTTACACAGTCGTCCGACGGAGCGTGAATGGGTGCAGCCCGTAGAGTCTCGTCTTTTCTTCGTACCGCTCGCGGTCTTTTCGGCACAGCGTTGGGGTGTAGTCTTCCAGTGTAGCTGACGACGCTTCTTGGAGTTGAATTTGCGTCGCGCTCGCTCTTGATCACACGTGCTAGCTACGCCAACGCTCGCAAACACGACTGCGCCACTGCACTTCGCGGTCCGCTCTGACAAAAAAATGGCTGCCTACCCAGAGTGCATAGCGTCGCCACCGTTCGTGCAAGCTCCCTATAGTACCGCTTGGTGGTGGACGCACCCACTTGACACCTTGTGGCACAGCTCCGTCCCGACGACTAAATCCCATGATCATGATTTAACCCTTGTTGTAGCTGAAATTGTCAGCATATGCCTGGACACCGTACATGGTGAATCCCGCGCAAAGATGGCATCAACAAGCACATAGTAAACACTGATACTCGATATGCACTCCTTCATAGCGTCGTGAAATGCGAAAAGAAACGTGACGACCGTCATGTATTCGCTCTTGCCGGGCCATCAATTCTCACAGGGCGAGCGGGGAACGCGGTGCGACAGGCAGGCGATTGTCGGAGAGCTATTTTTGGGTAAAGATGGATGCTAGGAGCGAGGCTTGGGCTAAAGCCGCCACCCCGCGATTTGTTAAAGCGTAATGTGTTAAGCTTAAAGTGTAATGGATTACACTTCTCCTGTTGGAAACGCGCCGATTTGGATGGTCGCAGCAACGGCGCGTTGCTGTCGGCGCGTTGCATCAGGTAATGGCGGAGGCAGCGAAGTTTTTTTTTTCCCACCATAATGGCACACGTCGCTGCCCCGTTACAAAGGGGACGCTCATAGCATCCATCAAAGAGCACTAAGAGAGGAAAGTGTGAAAGATAAAAGGCACGTACAGGTAGCCTCCGTTATGTATTTAGCGGTAGCTCAGTGGGCTAAACGCCCGCCAGCCATCGTCGTGGACCGAGAGGTCCTGGTTTCGGCTCCTGTGAGCGGAACTTTTTCTTATAGTTTTTTTTCTTTGCTGTCTGATGGCGCTCATTTTGCTGACGTATTTCCATCACGGAAATACGTCATGAAAGTTTTGGTGGACCCCGGCATAAAACACATTCGTGTTAAAACGCCAATCACAGGCCCTGACGAAGGCCCTGTAAAATAAGTCAGCCTGCCTATTTCTAGACACGGGGCACAATATTTGTTCAACATGCATAGAATCATCCAGTGGAACGTCAGAGGTATTCTTAGTAACCTCGGTGACGTCCAGAATCTCCTTATTCATTTTAAACCAAATGTACTGTGTGTCCAAGAAACACGTTTAGGTTCTAAGTCCACAAACTCCCTGAAACAATACATAGTTTTCCGGGAAGACCGCGCGGATGCTGTCTTATCATCTAACGGTGTAGCGATCATAGTTGATAAAGGTATGGCATGCCAGCAGTTAAAGCTCCAAACCGCCCTTGCTGCAGTTGCTGTTCGAGCGATACTCCTCGACAACCTCATGACAGCATGCTCCTTGTACACACCACCGCATTAAAACCTCAAAAACGTGATATAGAAGCATTAGTAGTGGAACTCCCAGAGCCATATCTGATTCTTGCAGATTTCAACGCCCACAGTATATACGTATAGCCTGTGGGGCGATTCTCACTGCAATGCGCGTGGCCGCCTTTTTGTCTAATTTCTCTCTTCGTCTGGGGCTTGTCTCCTGAATACGAACTAATCTTCTGAATACGAGTTTTAACCTCGCGAAAAAATCATACTGTGCTATAGAACTTGTTGTTTCATCCCCGACGATTTTACTTTGTTTAAAATGGAACGTTTTTAAGAACTCCTCTGGGAGTGACCACTTCCCAATAGTCCTGAGTGCGCTGAACCAAAGTAAGCTTCTGCAACAGGCTTATCGGTGGAAGTTCGAATCAGCCGATTGAGAACGGTTCCGAAAACTTACTCTGGTAACGTGAGCTCAGATGTCCACTCCGAACATAGAAGATGCCGTTAAGTAGTCAAGGCAGTGATGCGGGCTAGTTGGCTTGAATCACTCGTAATCATATTCGTAGCGGAAAAACCAGACGCAGACACAAGTAAGGAGCACATACACAGGACGGGCGCTAGACATGAACTGATATATTACTGAAACTCAACATAAAAAAGCCAAAAAACCTTCCACATCAGCGCACGCGCACCATCACATTCCGAGGTGCTTTCTTATACATGCATCCGCACGTGTTACCACCTTACATGCGCAAGATCTGCTTACAGATACTCAAGCTCTTTAGGGGAAAAAGCAACCGACGCATTTTCTTTTATTCTCGCTTATAGCAAACGCTTCTATGATTTCTACCGTTGCCTGATCCTTGCCTTTCTTAAGCACATATGTAGTGGTGAATTCTTGAGCACAACCACACCGGCGGCAATGGTCCGCCAAATGTTCCCCCGCTGCCTGCGCATCAACTGCGCACCAACGTTCACCGTTTCTCCCACCGGCTAAAAAAGGTGGCAGCAAACTGCTGTGTCTCAGTGGTTTTCTCTGCTCCAGAGAGGCTGGCCCGTATGTGCCCTGTTGTGAACGGTCGCAAAGAACAAAGTGCGTGCACCAAAAAGCACGCGACACCTTTCGTACCTTGCAAGATGGGTGTCGTGTACAAGGTATCCTTTACTTGTGGCAGGTGCTACATAGGACAAACCGGGCGCAGTCCTAATGACGCACTGCGAGAGCACCGTGCGGCAGTTGATGCGCAGGCAGTGGGGGAACATCTGGCGGACCATTGCCGCCGGTGTGGTTGTGCTCCAGAATTCACCACTACATATGTGCTTAAGAAAGGCAAGGATCAGGCAACGGTAGAAATCATAGAAGCGTTTGCTATAAGCGAGAATGAATGAAAATGTGTCAGTGTTGCGTCGGTAGCTTTGTCCCGTAAAGAGCTTCAGTATCTGAAAGCAAATCTTGCGCATGTAAGGTGGTAACGCCACGGCCATACTAGAGGGAAACGCAAAGCGCGTCGTGCCGCCCCGGTAGCCCGGCCGCGACTTTTCTTGGGGTGAGCGCGTGAGCGGGAAACGCGGTGTTGCAGCCAGGTGTAGCAGGCGCGCGTCGCAGAGCTATTTTTGGTTTGGATTAGCGTGATGTTACGAGCGAGGCCGACGCTTTTACCACGCTTTAGTGTGCCTCGATGTGTGACCGCGCAACAAAACGCGCATCAAGGCACCCTACCACGCTTAGGCCAATGTCGCCACCTCGCGGTGTGTTAAGGCATTGACAAAATTGAACTTCGATTGAAAACGCGCCGAATGGGACGGACGAGTAACGCGTTGCAGGTGCTAATTGCGGAGGCCATAGTAATGACGAATTACCTTACCTTACCGCTCCTATAGGGCAACACCACCCCGCCGAACGGGAGAGTGGTAGATAAGTAGCGTTTGTAAAGCCTCTAGAGTCTGTGACCGTGGCGCAGTGTATAGCGTGCCCGGCATCTGTTGTTGCGGATCGAGCGGTTGTGGCTTCGATGCCGGGTGACGGAAACTTTTTTCTTTGCCGTCTGTTCGTGTACCTTTTTTCAACGTCATTTCCGTGACGGAAATACGTCATTGAAGTCTTGGTGGACCCCGTCATAAAACACTTTCGTGTTAGAAAGTGGAATGAATGTGAAGTTAATCATCGGGAGGGGTTCGTTGAATGCGGCAGGGGTGCTGTCTATCACATCCCCTTGTCTTGCGGAAATTGCTATATCAGGCAAACCGGGAGGTGCTTGAACAATCGTCTAATGGCTCACAGGGCTTCGCTGTAGGCTCAGCCTTCGTGAAATCTGTGCTTTCATTGCAAAATTTGCAAATGTCACCCGGTGCTGCATGAAACAAAGGTGCTGTCTAGACATAAAGACAGGACAGCGCGAGAAGTGGCTGAGGCATTCTTTATCCGCAAGTATGGCAGCATGTGCGTTGCAAGGCCTTCGCTTACGTTACACATACTAGAGATAGACTATCTAACCGCTGACCTCTAATCACTCACGTGGTTTTTCATGTTACTTATATATGTGTTTTCCGCCAGTAAACTTCCAGTTACTAGTCTGCGCTTGTGCGTGTGTCTCACCAGTCCCTATTTATTTTGCGCAGTTTTTCGTAGTATTAGGAGACCAATTCTCCCGGCTAATTACTGCAAGCCACCTTTCCCGAACATCAGCGGCACTGGAATTTCATGGAACGACAGCCGTACGGTGTATTAAGGCGAAAGCCTTAGATGCCTCATCAAACGCGAAAATTGACCGTCGGCGGCGTCTACACGGGTGACGCAAGAAATCATTACGTGATGACGTCATCATACGACGTCACATCACCGTGACGTCACTTAAGGTGACGTCGTCATATTACATGTTCGCTTGGTCAAAATGGGCCGATCACGGAGGCAGTGCATAACTAGATGAGGTGCAGAAAGCTTACATTGCCTCCGATCCTTGAGGCTGTAAGAAAACCACGTTAGGTGCAGAAATATCTCGGAGGGAGGCAGGGGATGTTCAATGCCTTCACTGGGCAGAAAAATAAGATGGCTTTCGCCTTGCAGTCATCTTAGGTGAATACGTAAGGGACCCTGCGATTTTTTTGTCTTTATCAACAGAAAGCAAATAAAAAAGACACTTGTGATTTCTGTCCGTTCCATTTCTAGATCGGAACACAACAGTATGATATACTAAGGCGTGCGAACGACGTGGCTGCAATAGCCTGAAATAGAAAATAAAACGCTAATACTATCAAACTCGAATACAAGTACCGAACCGGCAGCACGGCCTCACAGACTACCTGCAGAATACGTACAGTGGGGATGGAAAGAAACGCGAACATGCGGCATCTACATTTCTTGGTGTTTCAAGTGGTTGTACGCTGAATGATTGAATGAAAGAAGGAGTCATCCATCACACAGTCAAAGACCATCTAGCGTCTTTTTATTGCCACCACGGCCAGAGCGTGATGAAGACAGCGCGCTGATGTGTTCGCGTTTCTTTCCATCCCCCTTATACCTGTGAAAGCCTCCGAGAAGCACGAATGCAAGTAAACACGGATGCAAACATGAATTCGTGAGCTTGGTAATACGCGCGGCCGTTCAGCGCCAGCTTAAAGTAGTTTTAAGGTAATCTTTGAACTACTCTATATGCTACCTTTAGGTAGCATATTAATAATGAGAACTAACAGACAATGACGCCAAGGGAAGTATAGGGGGTGTTATTTGTAGTAATTAGAATGTAAATGTGAAGAAAATAAAGTGGACGAAAAAATAACTTCCTGCCAGCAGGAACCGAACCTGCGATTTTCGAATAACGCGTCCGATGCTCTACCACTGAGCCACAGCGGCGGTCGTCCCCTCGTCCACTTTATGAAGTATATATGTGCATTTAAACCTAGGAGTGTTAGTCAGCGCCGATCGCAGCCATGACGGCGAGTGTGGAACACTCTTCTGCCTCTTGGCGTCACGTAGAACGTGAACTTATTATGAGCTGGCAGCTGACCAATAATCCGTCGCATACCACCTGAAAGCATCAAGTCTGCCAGAACGAGGCCCTCGCTATGAATGATGGAAAGAAGATGACTTTTAAGGGCTTGTTTTTCTTTGTTTGACACAATATTAACAGACAATAATGGCAAGGAAAGTATAGGGGGTGTTATCTGTAGTACTTAGAATATAAATGTGAAGAAAGTAAAGTGGACGAAAAGATAAATTGCCGCCGGCAGGGACCTACTAACGGCTCCTACTCACCCTCACTTCTTTTTCCACCGCCTTGCTATGCTGTACTATACACGGCTGTGCTAAGCATAACGCTCTTTTCCCTCGCATCACTCCTCCTCGCCCTCAATTTCCTTTTCTACCTCTTGCTATACTATACGACGCATGGCTATGCTATAATATGCTGGGTATTCTATCCTTTACCTTCTGCCATTCTTCTCACCCTCACATCAGCTCTAAACCTCACTTCTTTTTTGCTGTCCTCTTGCTACATATCGCTGTGCTGTAGATGGCTCCGTATACGTGATTTTGCTAGTGTGAAGACATACATCACTATGATATACTTTAAATCTCCCCTCCTGCTCACCCTCACTTCCTTTTTCCGCGTCCTTACTATTCATACTACACATAACTATGCTGTACGTAGTTTTTCCTGCGTGACTCCCGACATGGCTATGCTTTGCTATACCCTGTCCCTTCACCCTTTCCTCCTCCTCACCCTCACTTCTCTTTTCCACCCATTTGCTATACATGAATATGCTATACATGATTTTGCTTGTGTGGCGTCATGCATGGCTACGCTATTGGCCTCGAGGCCCACCACTGGAAACGCCGGCGCCACCGTCGGCGTGACGTGCTTGGCAGGATCACGTGGTCTCAGCGGCCGCGTCGGCTGCTTGTGGCGCACTGCCGCGTGCTTTGAAAACGAGTTTCAAGTCCCACATGCGCTGCTCTCTGTTCGAATTCGGAAGTTTTCTCTCATTTTCTACTCAATTGAAACCATTGTAATAGAGTGGCTGCCTCCGAAGGCGACGAACATGGGGCTCTACCGCTCGGTGCCGCAGTGCCGCGCTTACGCAAAGGAGCCCAGTGTCAGCCTGCACTGGTAACCGCGGGACAAGAAACAGCGTGAAGCATGGGTTCTAAAGCTAAGAACCGGCAAGTAGCCATCCGCTACGAGTCTTGTGTGCAACAAGCACTTCCCCGACGAAGACTTTTGTTACTGCGTCGGGCCTGCGATGTTCGGTGAGTAGCAGACAGCGCGCACTGAGACGATGGCTCGCGCGCGCTTCCCGCCGGCAAATGATGCTTATCTGCCACAGGATGGTAAAAGCGCTACCTTTTACCACGTGCGATTCCATCTCAGAACCCTCCAATGCGACCTCTTAATCTTCGGCCCCGTGCTCAGCGTCCACAAAATCGGCTGCAGATGCGCAAGTCATTGTTTAGATACGTTGAATTAAAAAACGCACAGGGTCCCTTATGCATTCGTTAAAGATGACTAGAAGGCGAAAGCCATCTTCTTCTTGTCAGTCGATGTACTGATTCTCCCGCGCCCCCCTCCAAAAGCGTTCTGCGCCTAACGCGGTTTTGCACGGCCTCCGTGACCGATCACGGAGGCAATGCAAAGCGACCATGACGTGTGAATACACCACCATGTGACGTCACATTATGTGACGTCATAATGACGCTACATATTTCGGCGATCTCTGACGCCATGATGACGTCATATGGTGACACCATCACGTGACGATTATTTTTTGCATCACTCGTGTTGACGCCGCCGACGCGGGACGCCGACGGGCAACCTTCCTATTTGATGAGGCATGCATTGCTTCATAAGCTACATAAAGTTTGCATTGCCTCCGTGATCGGCCCACCGGCCAACCCCATGTATTTTCTTAGAGCCTCATTTATTTACGTGGGAAAGATGCCACCCTGTTGGCGTTAGACACGACACTGCTGCCAAAATTGCTGGGGTACATGCCAAATAATTACTATCCTGTTTTGCGGCTGTTGGTTGCCGCAATAACTTCTATTTTATTCACCGCTATTTCAAGTTCATGTGGGTCCTAGTTCACAGCCGACGTTTGCAGAACAAGTCCGCAAACGTTACTGTATTTTCTTTCTTTTCCTAGGCGTCGCATGCTACTACATGCTCGGTCTCGTAGACTGGTTCTTCTTCCACCAGCAATCTCGAAGTGGCGAAGCTTTGGTCTATGAATTTGTTGATGACAGAGAGCGACAAGTTCACTGGAATGCAAACGGAACGATAATTAGGGAGCATTAAAAAAGGCGTCGCATTTGCTCACGTTTTGTGTGAGCACCAAACGAAACGAATGCGCGGAATAAAGAAACATAAGCAGCGGCATTTGCCCGCTGAGAAGACCGACCAATACGCAGTGCGAGACAACTTGTCAAATGACATTGAAACGTACCCGAATTTAGACCAAAAGAGAAAAAAAAACACTGAATCGTCGGGACGGCACATCACAAAGTTGCCATGCGCACCGAAGCCGCAGTTGTAAGGAAATTGTTTTTGAACTGCTCTGATAGCGTCCGCGCAACAGTAGTTGTTTGTTTACTCACAAATTCTCATATTTTGCGGCCTAAAGTTCACAGCGCGGTGCCAAAATGCGCTCGTAGCAAAAGCGAAACCATCAGTACGAACATACATGCAGACGCTCATACATGCAGAGGCACCGTCAGTCGTCGCGAACCCGTGCGATCGCTGGCTTGGGGCTTCTTTCTGTTATGCTCCGTTTGGTTCTACAGGCAATCTACTCTAACGAGATATTTCACATATTTTGCGCTCAGCGAGTGACTACCTTTCACGCAAGAAGCCGGTTCAGTGGCCTGCAACGCGGTGACAGCGTGAAGCGGGTGCTCGGTTTTCTGCAAAGAGACAGCGACTGTAGACTATCTTGTGCTTTCAGTTCGTCGAAAATGATTATTTTGACATTAAAGAACACAGTTCATTTCGAAAGTACTTACAGAAATGCCCTGGAGGGCTTCCGCGAGGTGTTTTTGTAGAGCGCCGACAGCAAAACTTATGAACAGCGCGCCGGCGGTATCCTGCCTAGCACGAAATCGAGGCGCGTCCGATATAGGGCGACTCCGTAACTCCTCGAGGCCAATACTTTACCCTCTCCCTTCCTGCTTTCCCTCTTCCTAATCCTCACCTTCTTGCTATGCATGGCTATGCATAATGGGTTTGCCTACTTGACGCCAAGTGAGGCGACATCATACGATGACAGCCTATTCCCTTCTTCATTTCCCTCATCCTTACCCACACATCGTTTTCCCGCCCACGTTGGCTATGCTATAAATGACTGTGCTGTACATGGTTTTGTCTGCGTGTCGCCATACATGGCTGCGTTATGATTAACCCTCTCCCTTCCTAATCTCCCTCCACGTCACCCTCATTTTCCTTTCCCGCACACTTACTATACCATAATATACATGGGTATGCTATACATAGTTTTGCCTGTGTGATTTCATGCATGACTATGCTATGCTTTTCCCTCTCCCTTCCTCCTTTCCAACATGCTCGGCCTCGCATCCCTCTCCGCCCTCACATCCCTTTCGCGCCTCCTTGCTATACATGGCTATTCATTTATTTATTTCAAATACGCTCAATGTGCATACAGTATATTATAGAGTGGAGGGGCAAGTACACGATTATATGTAACGCGGAACAAGGTATAAAAAAAGAGAAAAAAAACAAAAAACGTAGCAATCAATCAAGTGAGTAGAGTATCAATGTACAATAAAGACAAAAAGTAAAGGATAGCACCGCTTTAAACACTGGTTATACAATACGTACCGCTCGATTGAGTAAATCAGGAATGAATCTGTAATGATAAGAAGAGAAAGTAGAACGGCACGAGTTCAGAGCAAATGGCAGAATTTTACAACTCTAGATCATGTTTTACAACTCTAGATCATGTGAACAAGAGCATGTTTGAAAAGAATTGCATCGCGTATGTTAACTACGGATGATGGTGGGTTATTCCATTCGACTAAGCTTTTGGGAAGAAATGACAAAACGAGACCTTGACTTTATGACAATGATCCCTACGAGCAGATGTGAATGGTCGTAGGGGAACAAAGAGCGACCGGGGAGAGGCATTGTGATGATATATTTTATGAAAAGTGAAATGCGACCTTGCTTCCGGCGAATGGCAAGTAGTGGGATGTTAAGAATGGCTTTCCTTTCTGTTACACTGGCTGTACGGTGAGAGTTCGCAGGTATGGAACTAGCGAACTACGTCAATACATGGTTTTCCCGGCATTACGCCAAGCGGCGAGATAACATAGTAGCATATGATTATAGCACACACCCCTCCTCCTCTCGTCTTTCTTGCTCCTTTCTCTGCTGCTCACCCTCGCATCTCTCTTCATCAGCCTCAGTTCGCCTTCCCGCCCTCTTGCTGTACACGGCTATGCTGTAGGTGGCTCTCCTCTATATAGATTTGCCTGCATTACGCGGCGACATGAGACGACGACGACAGCATGCCATGACAACATACGATGACAGCATACGACAGCCCGAGCCCTTAAAGTGATCCGCACTTAACAAGCCAGGAAACCAAAAAAAGAAGCGAAAAGGTGATGCGTGTGAATATACAGCGGTGCTGAAAAATTCCTGGCTTTGTCACCTTTCGCTCAGAATTCAATCATAAACGTGGAACCATATGAAAGCTTTATAGCTTGTTAAGTAATTGTTGAAGTATGATATCTGTCTAATTTTCTTAACTTGTTTCACGGAGCAAAATCCGGGGGAAAAGCAGAAATAAAGAAAAAAGAAAGACTCGCCCAAAGCATCGCGGCCACACATTTCGTGCGGAGTGCTGCGATGTGTCTGGAGCAGTATGTCTAGAAAAATAGTCGATTCATTGCCAGTCGAGCAAGTAGCTCGCCGTCTTCGAGATAACGCCGCCACAAGCGCTCTCCTTTCTGAGTACCGAGGGGACGGAGGGTGTGTGCTGCTTCCTTTTAATTTTGTTATATTTAGTGCCACCTCAATGCATACGCAATTGTGGGACTTCTGGGTTATTTTAGGTCAGTACGCCACGTGTACCCACCGCAGTGGTCTAGCGGTTATCGTGCTCGAGTGCTGACTCGAAGGTCGTGGCATCGAATACCGGCTGCGGCGACCGCATTTCGATGGAGGCGAAATGCTAGATTCCCGTGTACTTAGATTTACGTGCACGTCAAAACGACATGCGATGGTCAGATCTTCAGGAGCGCTCGTCAACGGCATCCCTAAAACTCATATCGTGGTTTCGGGACGTAAGACCCCGACATTTATTGTTACATACGTCACGTGGTGCCATTCGTACGAACTTAACCGCTGCTGTACAAAAAGGTTGCACATGCAGAGAAATCCTTTGCTCTTTGTCCGCACTAAGGCTCCATTTATCTTCTTTTTTTCGTAGATGGACGCGGTGCACCTGATCGCCGGCGTGAGAGCACCCCTCAACATGTTCGCCCTGACAGTGAGCCTGAGGATGGATCTTTTTCGCAACATAATATTATCAGATATTAGGCAGTCTGCCCCTGGTAAGCCACTTCAAAGCACACCGAGCAGAAGCCACGCACAAAAGAAATTCGAGACGGTGAGGCGTAGGGAAATACTACAGTGCCTTGCAAGCTTGCGACGCAAAGCGTAATATAGCTGCAATTAAATGTAAATAAATAGAGACCTTTGTGTAGCCATATTGTGGCCGAACTTACACGATTTGCCTAATACTATTATTCGCCCTACAAAAGCCGGCTCTGGGCATCATTACACGTATGGATCACTAAGGAAATATGTGTGCTGTCATTTACTTATGAACGGAATTAAAAACACCAGCCTAGCTGATGAGCAATAGCATGTCTCTCGCAGACAGCATCTTCACTTTCCCGTTACTAAATTCACGATGTGACAGTCTCCATCTGTAGGTTTTCTCCGATGTCTAGGAAGGGAGGTCGATCGCGTTTCTAGGCGATAACTTGTGGACTAACTATACTGCTAAATATAAGTAGCAATATAATTCGACATGTTATGCAAGCACTGCCTTCTTTGTAACTCGGCGCTGCGTTCACTGTTCTTCTGATGTTATCGTCAATATCGCTGTTGATCTACTTGTATCGATTGATCTGTTCGTTTCGTTTCCATTTTGTAGAAATCTCTTGGGTTTTCGTAATTTACCCTGGTGTATGAGGATCTTCTAAATAGTTACACAAGGTAACAAGTGCCGAACGTATAGATGCTGGATACGCAGTGGCATCGATATTATTGTACATTAAACCGTTCATGGCCCTGTAGCTGCCGCAAAATCGTGTCAGTCAGCAAAACTACGATTTACTTACAAAACCATCACGTACGCTTGAACTTGACATTTTCAAGACACAATGGGACCAAGCAACCGACAACAAACTTGCTGTAATCTAAAAGTTAGTAGGTGGATTGATAGGTTTCATACACAGGGAGCGCTTCTACGAAGTCGTTGTTCTATACCGATACTGCACGTGGTTAGGTTTTAGCGGAACGCGTTCGCAGACGAAACAGCGCGTACAACAAGAACTTTCCGCGGCGGAAATATATCAGCAGATGTATCAAGTGCCTCTGAAGAGGCGCCGGTCGCCCCCTCGCCACCACGGATGCCTCTTTCACAAGTATCCCGATATTCGGCGGCGGCACTTGCCACTAATCGTTGTGGCCCTTTGTCTTGTAACGTAGAAGAGCCGCTAGAGCTGTTGTCAGCAGTTGCGCTTTGGACTCCCTATGAGACAGAGACACGTCGTACGCTCGGAGGAACAAAAGCGGCGAATGAAGGAGCGCCAATGCGCTCAGAATGGGCGCGAAAACGAGATACAGCCGCTGCCGCTGTTTCCCATTACACCACGTCGAGCATCTCCCTCACAGAAGAAGAGCAGCTCAGCCACCTGGAGCACCAAAGTGAGCAACAGCGTCGGTGCGACCGGGGTGTTTGAGCGTACAGTCGAGCGCGCATAAATCGAACTCACAGCCCAACGGAGGCGAGTTCGATACATCTTATTATTCGATGTACAACTTCTGATGCAACTGTATTTTCTGTGCGAGTTCCCGCGCCCAAGTTGACTTCCAGGCATTGCTTCGTAGCATAAAAATCCTGACATGAAAGTCATGTACGGCATGATATACATGCCATGCTCATGGTGCGCTCGCGCCCGTTTCGCTAGCTTGATATGTACCAAAATTTGTATTGCGGGACGCGAATATATGACGAACATGAACGACAGGTGGTAACACAAAAGACATGACATGCATGTCATGTATGGCATCATTTACTCGCCACGCTCATGGTGCACTCGCGGCCTTTCGCTCGTTTGATATACACCAAAATTGGTATTGCACGATGTGACTGTATGACGAACATAAATGACAGGTCCTAACATATGCGAATCATGTTATGCATGTCATGTACGGTAGGATTTACAAGGCACTGGTATGGGGCGCTTCGGGCCGTTTTGTTGATTGGATATATACCAAAATTGGTATGGCATGACACGAGTGCTCGATGAACATAAGTGACATGTCCTGCATCGTATATACCAGAATATATGTTTCATTAACATGGTATAATCAGATTGTGCATCCATGCGTGCATGGCAAACATGCGACATATGTTGAACTAGATGCCATGGCATGAATGATTTCATTTGGCTCAAGAAAAAACGAGGCGATGTATGCAGCTCTTTGCTGGCTGCTTCGCATTACATCGATTCCCACAATGCGTGGGATCTGCCGGGTTTTTCAAATTGTATCTTCACGCAATAATTGTATTGCATTTTCACTATTGTATATTTTGTAATGGTATCTTCAAGCAATAACTCTGGTTCTGTTGCAATTTTAATGGTATTTTCACGCTGTCTGTAGTTCGGGATGGGGGGTTATACTCAGTGGCAGCTTACACGCGCGATAAAATACGTTATAGATGCAAATAGTGCCTCAATATCTTCATACGCAGCTGTGCGTACTCGTCGGGCACCGGAAGCGTGTACTCCAGCTTAGCCCTAATGTGCGCCTTGCTTTTTGCATATCATACTTAGCGTGCTCCCCTCTCCTTTTTCGTTACTGTAGCAGCAGAAGGAGAGATCTTTCAATTCGTTTGACATAATCGATATAATACTACATTTTAATTAGAGTTGCCACTGCACTGAAAGCACGATGCTGTGCAAATACCCTGTGTATGGCAGACGACACAGCAGACGACTCATTCGTAACGCCCCACTCGACGCTCCATTTTTTTTAATCTGCCACACGATCGCGCCGACTGGCCGTCTACTGACCTTAATCTTATCCCTGTGCGATAAAATGAGCAAATGACGACAACAGAAAAGGCATGTCATACAAGTAAGCCCTCACTACGGCAGGGAAAGATTACCTTTCTACGAGCCCCGTGGTTCCCTCTCTAATAGGGCATATTGCGACACATCTTGCCTGTAGCGAAACCGGCAATTTTCTTGCGCAGTGAAAAGGCAGCTTAATATAAAACTGCTGCGCTGAAGGCTCTGACCGACTGTGGCTGTCCGTGCAGTACTTCATCACAGTTGGTTTCCCAAGCCTTCGTTAAGCGAAACTGCGAGCGGAATTCCGTGTAGCTGTAGTCTTCCGTATGATGTAGCAGGTCCCTTGAACAGTGCCTTAGCGAAGAGGCCTCTTCAGCCTACCTTGCAAGTTTACCAAAAAAAACCGTGAGGGTTTTGCATACGTTCAATTCCAAAATACAAGCGAATGATGCTACATTCGCTGCGCAATGTAAAAAAGTTTTTAGGAGCGCTCGAGGGAGCGCATGGGCTACCTTGATATTCTCATGGAGCACACTGAGAACTCTGTACATACGAGGAGGGTTCAAGTATCCCTTGACGTCGTGTTTCGAGTGCAGGAGCGTTTCTGAAGAAGGGCCATAGTCACAACTTCACCGGCTTCAACCTTTAGGGTCTGGTTTTTTGTGGCCCCCATGCTTCGGCAGGTGTTTGCTGAGCGGCGTCACAACACACCCCAACTGAGAGAGGAAAGTTTGACAACCCCCTCCCAAGTACGCAGTGGCACGTGTATGAGCAGCATACCGGTAAAAGGGCATCGTAGAAGTTCGGTGCGTTGAGCGTGGTTGGAGTAGAGTTTGTTGAAGGCCTAGTATGTACATGTTACTTCGACGGAAAAAAGAGCGCGAAAAGTGAACTCGGGAAATCTATTCTGTGCTCCTCTTGCTGCGTCCTGTTTTCCCGCTGTTTTAACCATCGATGCTTGGACCTTGAAGGCCCCTTGAGGGAAACAACACATTCTTTAGCCTGACCGACTATGAAAACTGGCAGTGAACTTTGTCTGTGCTCCTCTTTTGTATTCGTCTTCCACTCAGTTGCCTTCTTCGCTGCCTTCTCCTTGCTTTTTTACTTCAACCTTTCCTGGCGGAAACAGCCGACTAGCCGTTCTCATTATGATCAGCATCACCCTAACAAATACAATTGCAAGAGAAAGGCTTCCGCTTTGTTCCCAAATTAAGCCAAGCATCGGCTTGCTGCGGCCACGTTGTTCTCGCCCACCTCTTAATCATATCTGCCCACGTAATCTCCTGCCTCCCTCAGGCGCGCTTGTCTTCTCTGGGATCCAGTCTGTTACTTTTAGAGAGCGGTGGTTACCTTGGCTTTTGGCTACGTGCCCTGCCCTTATCTTCTTCTTGATTTTGACTATGATGGCCGTTCTAAGCGATGTCATATTCGTTTATGATGGCAACGTGCAGTTGGCGTCTGCAAGAATTGTATTTGTGGGACCTGCATCATCCTATTGTTGAACTCAGTCTTGGATCGGCGGCGTTTATGCCGGATGAAGAAATAATTCATGCCGAGCTTCACTTTCTAATCGGCCTAAGAAAACGAGCGTACCACTGAAGTGTTCAAATCGCTTGGCCAGGAATCCGACAACGTTCCACGCTATCATGTAGCACATAGCGAACCACCTGAAACGCAGCAGGATTTCTCTCACCATTTTTGGCGCGAAGTTATCGTGGCAGCAGCTGTGCCTATAGGTCGACGAACTCACTTATGAGTCGACTCACTCAGACTCAGATCGGTCCGTGAGCGTGAGTTTGAGTGAGTAATATTTTGGTGAGTTTGAGTCCGAGTGAGTATGGCTGAGAAATTTTTAGTGAGTCTGAGTACGAGTGAGCCCGGTAGAGAAAAATATTGGTGAGTCTTAGTCCGAGTGAGCCCTAAGCGCAAAATATATTTCTTCAGTTAGTCTGAGTGAGTTCCATCTTTTACTGCCGACCTATATCCTATCTACTCTTCTTCAGCATTACTGTCAGCCACATATCGGCCTGCATTTATACTCAAGTGTATTCACACATATCTCAACACACTCACATTCATGCGCCACCTAAACATTTCTTGGTCAGAGACATAGGCGTGCGCAGGGTTCCCCTTAAGGGGGGGGGGAGGATCATCGCGGCGCCCCCCTTCCCTATTAGGCCAATGTATGGTGCAGGCTTTGCGCCCCCCTCTTCTTAGGTGAATAAAGGGGTGCTGCCCCCTGCCCCCAGAGACGTGATTGGGAGAGGTGCCGTGACCTACGCCCGCCTCCAACTCTTTTACGGAAAGTTCTTGACAAAATATCTTGTTTGAGTCGGGTATTTCATAAAAATGTCCTTACTGGATTACTAATAACTCGTATTTGAAGGTATAAGATCAAAAGGCGTATCGAAGAGCACCGATTATGTGAGATATTGGAAATAATGAGCATTGACACCAAGATCGATAAAAGGTAGTTGTACGCTCACGGACTCATGAGTAGACTAACTCATGCTCACTCAGACTCAAGTCAAGCCATGAGTCTGAGTCTTAGTGATTCCCGCTGAGTAATATGTTGGTGAGCTTGAGTCTGAGTGAGTCCTGTTGAGAAAAAGTTTAGTGAGCCTGAGTCCGAGTGAGTCCGGCTGATGAAAATTCTGCTGAGTCTGAGTCCGAGTGAGCCCTCAGGGCACAATATATTTGTTGAGTGAGTCTCAGTGAGCTCCAACTTTTTTGCCGGCCTATTGCTCTGCCACAGCTGCTGCAACGAACACCCACCACCCCGTCATCACGAACCACCCAACTGCTCTCTTACGTGCACTGTTTTTAAAGGCGCAAATGCAACGGGTATCCAAAGCTGCAAGAACCGCTAGGGTGATCGCGTTAACACCACTGCGCCGAGAAATCGGAATTCCAAGCCTGGACCGCGGCGTGGATGAAGACCCAGGCAACGTCAAGGCAAGACTGCTATATAAGGAACGCAGTACGCCGCCCGTAACCACTCCAGCTCCTAGCCATACCTCCGCGGAAAGTCACTGTCTCACTCCTGAGGAAGTAGCAGCAGCAAGAGACGGGAAGACTTAAGCAAGCACGACACAAAGGTGAGCTGCGTAGCCAGGGTTTCCCAAGACTAACTTCGGAAGCTGGCGAAATGACCAATTGGCTCCTCCTTTGAGGATATTCTTCAGGCCACTCAAAACATAAATACGCGCCTTGGCTAGAAGGAAGTTGACAACATGTTTCGGAACTTCCATTCGCGAATCACGCAATGACTTGAATTCCATCAGCCAGTCCAAACCCCCCTTCGGAGCATATGTAATTCAAGCCCCACGCTTACACCTCCCACCCTCCACCCATTGTGGCTCCGCGCACCTGGGCGACAATTGAAGTATACCAGTGAGACTGCCGAGGATAACGAAACAACAAGGTCAATATGCAGTTTGTCATACAAACCGTTCGAAAACATCCTGACATAACAGCCCTTCAAGAAGTTACCGACGTCGTAAAATTAGCAGGCTAAAAATATGGTAGCACTTGAAACCAACACAGACGCAACAACAATACCTTATACATAATCGAAGTCGCTTCGCAGTGTAAATAATACACTAGCCGGTTTTCCCGCAATGTATACAGCTCGTCCAGGGACACAGGGACTGATCTCACATGTCTCCTACAGAAGCTTGCTCGAACAGCTTGAAGAGCTCGACTTAGTCGATGTATTGAATGTTCATCATACCGTATGGGGCTACGAATAACAAAGGGAGCCAGAATTTCAATTGTAGCAGATCTTTACCTCTCTCTTTTCTCAATGGCGCACAATTTGTCACACGAATAGACGACAGGGCCAGATGTCGATAAATCTTCGGGCTTCACGCTAAATACGGGGAATGGCCCAACACAGCTGCCCCACTTCGCAGCGATCACTACCGATCGAAACTCCACGTACGTTCCAAATATAAGGTATTTTCTTCCCTCTCTGCTCTAGTCTTTCAATCCCGTTCCCCATTCCTACACAGAGTAGCATGCCAGTGGTGTACAGACACCAGCAAAAATCTGTTTTTCTAATAAAGAGTTTCTCTCGATAAAGCTCCACAAAACCACCTCCAAGATCACACATTGGAATAAATTTTGCGAAATGCCGGAGGAAACCGCTGCAGCCGAAATCTAACCTGAAACACTGGATCTGCGGTCGAACTTGCCTAGGGTGTGGAACTTCCCACCGCGATGGCACCTGCGTCTGAAGAGCAACACGCTACGGGCCGCCAATTGCTCCACATGCGAAAAGCGCACGCAAGCCTGTTTAGACGATGGAAAACAGCAGGTTTAACATTTGCATGCGTAAGCGCTCCTTCGATCTTATTAACTAAAAAATAACACTAATTCTTATCGTTACGTTAGAGAGGAATGTTATGTTAGGATGACGCAGAGGCGCACGTGTTTGTGGGAAGGGCTTTTATGTTTTCTTGTTCCTCTTTTCTGGGCGATTTCTTACGTGATATTGATGGTTTTCCATAAATATGCAAACACTCCCAAAAATGAATCATTAGTTGAAGTCAGCACTCCGTTTTCATTTTGGTCAAACTGCACGGTGGGACGGCACACGAAGAAAGCAAGTGAGACAAACAAGCGCAGACTATCAACAGGGTATAGAACTGGGTATTGTTTTTCGCTGTTCTGCCTCTACCAGCTATGTATATACACTCGCACCTGGGTGTTATTATTAAACTACAACAGCGATATGGGAACGCTGCAGACAGTCGATCATGCCAGGCTACATTGGATCAGGCAGTGCGTTTCTAGACAGGGATATCAAGGACACAGGCGCGTGGAACGCGATAGGCCAAATCCACGCAGGCACAGCACCTGGAGCGGGCGGAGTACCTAATAAGCTTCTGCAAAATCAGGACCCTAAATCAATACTCGCACTAACGTATTTCTTGATTTCTCATTCACTATCAGGCAGCCTCTTACAAAGCTAGAAACATGCCAAAGTTAATTTATCCTTAAACCTTGCAATGAGCTAGCGCTAGAAAATTTGAGGCCCACCTCCCTGACCTCTTTACTCGACAAGATAATGAAGTATATTATCTAAGGCTTCAGAAGTACACCGACCACAAGGCATTCATCTCAGTTGCACTGATTCGTAAACTCATCCATCAAGGATGTCATGAGCCGTCTTAAACGGGACATCATCGACAATTGAAGGAGCCAACATACCGCAGCTGCTGTAGGACTGGACTTAATTAGACAGGACTGACAAAGTCTCACGCAGAAAAATCCTTCAAAGTCTCACTGACATTAAGCTAGGCATCAGAACACACAACTATATACAGTCCTTTCTTTTCAAACGCACAGCCGTCATAACAATTCGCAAGTTTCGTCGCCTACAGGGGGCGCGCGGGGAAATTCAATAATAAGGTGCCTTGATGGCCGAGCGCTCCGCTGAGGGTGAGGACAGCCGCGTCGTCTGCTACGACGGCCGCCATTGCGCGTCCCGCCGCAGCTATACTCCGTTTCACACATCAGGTGCAACGCTGTGGAGGCTAGCGAGACTTCTCGCAACAGATGCGTTCGCATTGAGAAATAGTTCAATGTTTTTACCACCCAGAATTGATTTTTTATTGTTTTCTTTCTTAGGCTGAGTAGTAAGTAAAGATCTTTTGAGCCTTAGAAATAATGAAACCCCGTTATACGGCTGTTATCATACGTCTGGATCGCTTAGCGTCTTGTTGTTTTCTTTTTTTGTTGTTTCATTTGAGCGCCATCGCGACGCGTCGCGCGGAGGCTCGTGCTCGGCTCGCGCAAGCGTTTACAACGACAAAAACCGACCACGAGACGCGCGGAGTTATACACTTTGCTGACCGAACTTCCTGCATAGCTTCCACAGCGTTGCACTTGATGCATGAAGCGGAGTATAGGAAGCATGTGAAACGCCCTACACAACGCGTTTCGGGTGTGCGGATACGTTCGGAAATAAGTGCACGCTAGCTAGCTTTTTCTTTTCTTTTTTGAACGTTGGGTAAATTTTAGTCCTGTTTTTGCCTAAATGCTAATTAAGGGAGCATGTAATTCATT
Source organism: Rhipicephalus sanguineus (assembly GCF_013339695.2). Lineage (NCBI taxonomy): Eukaryota > Metazoa > Arthropoda > Arachnida > Ixodida > Ixodidae > Rhipicephalus > Rhipicephalus sanguineus. The sequence continues at coordinate 216,968,054 of NC_051177.1, read as the reverse complement.
TACGTTGATGGCATGTGCATGTGTTATGCGCTGGAGGTAGACGTAGACTGTTATGTTGAAAAAGAACTTCCTTAATTACTCCGGAAAGGACAGAGTTAAGTGTAAAGCTTTTCTTAATGTTCTCGTAAACTCTGCATTCCGAACACACAGATAATCGTTTAAAGTATTTATACATATGTCAGCAGCACTATGTGTATCTCAACAAACACACTTTAGTGTTGCGAACCTACCTAAGCGCGATTGAGGTGGCTTGTTCTTCAAACTTTACAAACAGTTTGCTCGTTTATTATATATGACATTATACATACTGTACACAGGATAAAAGGCCGAGGGTCAGTATGGTGCAAATATCCTGTTGAAATGAAATGAGAGCGTCTTTATTATTATTGGTGACATTTCTCGCTCACAATCTGTGCCCGCATTTGTATCGGCACTCCAGTTGCACCTTGAGTCCTTATCAGAATGATGAATGCATTCTTGTGTAGTATGCCCGAGTGCTCTTAACTGGGCTGGTTGGTGCATTATTAAGACATGATACTACATGTGAGCTGTTTGCTCACATATCATCATCAGCAGCAGCAGCCTGTCTACGCCCACTGCAGGGCAAAGGCCTCTCCCGTGTTCCGCCAATCAACCCGGTCCTGTGCTTTCTGCTGCCACGTTATACCTACAAACTTCTTAATCTTATCTACCCACCTAATTTTCTGTCTCCCCCACACGCGTTTGCCATCTCTTGGAATCCACTGTTACCCTTAATGACCACCGGTTATCCTGCCGACGTGCTACGTGCCCGTCCCATATCCATTTCTTCTTGATATCAACTATGATATCCTTAGCCCTCGTTTGTTCCCTGACCCACTCTGCTCTCTTCCTGTCTCTTAAGGTTACACCTATCATTTTCCTTTCCATCGCTCGCTGCGTCGTGCTCAATTTAAGTTGAACCCTCTTTCTAAGTCTCCAGGTTTCTGCTCCGTAGGTAAGTACCGGTAAGATGCAGCTGTTATATACCTTCCTCTTGAGGGATGGTGGCAGATTACCATTCATGATTTGATTATGCCTGCCGAATGAGCCCCATGCTCACATGTAGTATGCCATAAAACATTGCGTACGCGCAGTATCTGTGCGTTTTTAATTTTTTTTGTATCTGCAGATTTTATACTTTGCATGCCCAATTGCATGCACATGTCATTGTGCGTTTCCAATACTGTTCTGAATTTTGTGTGGCAGATCCACTGCGTCCTTTATTTGTCTTTTTTTTTATTAATAATAACATCTGGGCTTTTACGTGCCAAAACCACAATATGATTATGAGGCATGCCGTATGGAGCGCTCCGGAAATTTTGACCATGGCTTATTTTGGCTTATTAGGTACTCCGTTCTTTAAGCTGCACTACATGGACCTCTAGCATTTCGCCTCCACCGAACACGCGACTTCCGGCTCAGCAGCCGAGCACCGTAAGCTCTGTACCACCGAGGCAGAGGTCCTTTTTTATTGTATAAACTGGTTTTCCAAGAGGTACTCACTGCGCTACTTGGCGTTGCTTCTTGTATTTTTTTTACTGACACAGCGTGTCTACTGTACACAATGCTGCCCCGTCTTCTTGTTGTTTTCATGCGTCTTCTTTGTACAGACGCTTCCCAAGTACTGTTTGCATGGGCACTCCTGTATGAGCCTTTATGGCTTATATTATTAATTAATAAATAAATTAGGCTTGCGTAAAGAATTCAAATACTGAATGTGTGTGTGTGTGTGTGTGTGTGTGTGTGTGTGTGTGTGTGTGTGTGTGTGTGTGTGTGTGTGTGTGTGTGTGTGTGTGTGTGTGTGTGTGTGTGTGTGTGTGTGTGTGTGTGTGTGTGTGTGTGTGTGTGTGTGTGTGTGTGTGTGTGTGTGTGTGTGTGTGTGTGTGTGTGTGTGTGAACGCCTGCCGTTCCCCCTATTAATATTCAGGGTACCAGTCATTTATTTGCGCGTATTAATGCTGCGCTGACAGAAGCAATTGCACAAAAAAACCATCCATGGCAGAAGTTGCTGTGGACGGCCACTAGTCGCTTCACAATATTCGTGAATGATTAAAAACACAAGAAGTGCGTATTGATTTAAGACAGGACGAAAAGGTAACCTTGAAACACAGTGACAGTGAAGAATAAAAAATATTTAACTGCACGCATACATACATGGGCATCAGAGCAGCACAGAAGGCGTACTTAAACCACGGAAGGGCATATAGATTACAATAATACGCCGTACTTTCCTAGTGGTTATGCTGCTCGACTGCTGACCCGACGGTCCCGGCCGCAGCGACCCCATTTCGGTGGAGGTGAATACCAGATGCCCATGTACTTAGATTTAGGTTCAGGTTAAAGAACAACAAATGGTCAAAATTTCCGGAGCCCTCCAATACGGCGTCTTTCATAATCGTATCGTGGTTTTGGGACGTAAATTTCCACGAGTAATTAGTATTAGAAAAAACGAAGGATATCATCTGCACACAAACACGCATAATATATTCCATGATACATTTCACATCACAAAAAATAGCGAAAGCAAAAATCATAGGCAAATACAGGACCAGCCAAGTGCACTAAGGAATATTTGCGAAGTAACATGCGGGATTCATGCAAACCTGAACCAATACTTTTTAAGCATTCAGGTGATATCAGTGTGTCGATTTATTAAGCAAGGTTCACGCCGGCACAAGTTTTGCCTGCATGTCCATTCAAAATACCAGCTGCAAACTTACGCTGCAAATGGATGATGTGTTCGTCAGAATGCGACTTGTCACGTTTTATTTTTACTGTCCAAAGAAGCCTTCTTTACTGGTCTCTTGGAAACCGATACAGCTTCCAGCGTTCCTGTAATGATTGGTGCACTGTGGCCCTCAACACCCGGCTACGGTGACGGTAGCGAACGCATAAAATTGGAGGGAAAAGAGCACCGACGTAACAACAGCACGCACACCACGCACAAGGGACCGGGCAGTCAAGATGGCGGCCACGCTGCCGCCAAGGCCGAGGAGACGGCACTAGCCCTTTCAAAAGCTGACAGCACTCTAAGCGGGGGCGCGCGCATCGAGACACTCAGAGTATTGACGCCTCTGAGCACGCGCCCAGCCAATGTATTGGCGGATTTTTTGCTTGATGCTAGACGATAATAATAATAATAATAATAATAATAATAATAATAATAATAATAATAATAATATCTGGGGTTTTACGTCCCAAAACCACGATATGATTATGAGAGACGCCGTAGTGGAGGGCTCCGGAAATTTCGACCATCTGGTGTTCTTTAACGTGCACCTAAATCTAAGTACACGGGCCTCTACCATTTCGCCTCCATCGACTAGACGATGGCTGCACCCTTTTCAGGGTCGCTGTCGCTTAGCGATATCATGCGCCGCCTAGACGCTTCGGCAACGCCTACACGATGACTCATGGAATGCGAAGAGGTCCTATGCGCCAAGCTCATAATTTGTTGTGGTGTGAACGCCTGCAGCGATCGTCTGTCGTTGTGTAAGCATTTTGCCTGCAAACGTCTCATGTCCGCCAGAAGCCACACGAGCTGGCATTTACATATGACAGGGAAGGTGCCAAAAATGTACTTGTCTTATAATTTTCATCGCGCTAATCGAGCGTGCCGCAGAACGTGTCTTTCACACACTGTCGTTCCGCGACACAAAGCAATTTTACTGCTCTTCAATGTCGTCTGCTTCGTATTACGTGGTGAGCATACTGTTACATTGAGTAATTTGTGGGAGTATATCGTTAGAGTTATCACAATGACAATATTGCAGACGTCTTTCTCTAAAAAGGATTATTGAATGTGCTAGAATACTCGTATTTATTAGTGGTCCACTGGCCTGCCGGCCAGCTCCTCCTAATGACGCCTATCGACGACATAAGTAATATTAGCGCATGCCAATGAAAATGAATAGAAGAGCACGTTCTTTCTTTTAGGCTTGCCCACCAGCATGCCACTGTCCGATGCACGATTATATTGTTATATGTTTCCTAGTTTCATGGAGATAGCAAGACCGTGTGCCTCTGGCTTCGGTCTTTTTTCTTTTGTTAACGTGTTCTACTTCACTGCGCATGCGCAGGGCATTAATAAATAAATTGTGCAAAGCTGTAATGCAAGTTGATCACTAGGGCAAGAAACAATAGAGCAGGAAGAAATTATGACCTTTTTAGATCTAGTTACTAATGCGGCGCTAGCTTCCGCGAAGATAATCGCGACAAGGGCTGCAGTGCAATGGCTCCGGGAAGAGCCGAGCAGACGAAGCTTCCAGTGAACTTGTACATGCCCTACTCATCTCCTCGCTTCGCGTGGTTAACCACGCTGGTAGGACGGTCGGTACACTTAAACCACTAGCCGAGCGTACATCGCTAAGCGCATGCTTAAAAAACAGACTTCACAGCGTCCGCGGCATATTGAAGGCAGTGAAGACAACTCCCCGCTTCCAATAAACGCACATTGCTCTCTTCGCAGGACTGCTGGCGAGCTGTGTACAAGCATGATAGACAGGGCACCCTATTCAAGTACATAGCAGAAGGCTGCTGCAACTTCGCAAACTACTCGGTGCCTGGTATCGAAGCAGTCACTTCATTTGAGACGGCCCGTTCAATTCAAGACAAGGTGATCTTCAAATTTCGACGCATGCGTACTCACATCGGTTCCTTTTATTGTGCCACATATATGAGGAGGGAGCAATGTACCGGCAGTGCACTTTAGCTGAAACTAATATTTTTTCTGTGTGGTTGGTTTTAAACAGTGCGATGGCACTGTTTTGCGATTCTTTCTTTCAACATGACGAGCACTAGATCACACACAGCAGCCGCGACAGCTCTTCCACTAAATAGGACCAGCAAGCTTCATTATTTTACAATAATAATATTAGTTTCTGGGGTTTTCCGTGCAAAACCACGGTATGAGAACATTTTTTTTATTATTTGCATCTTCCTCTAATTTTTCCCCAAATGCAACGCTAAATTTTTGCTCACAACCAACGACGCCGCTGCCAACACTGACCCCGGAATTTCTGCAAGGCGCGGCCAATAGCATATTTGCTGTATTCTTGCGAGCGTGCGGGAAACACCAAAGTGTCCTGCCGGCGAGTCGTCGTACAGGGCCTGGAGGAGTTCTGGTCGCAATGTTGAAGGCACCACGAGAAGGTAGCTGCTCGAAGTCGCCAGAAGTTCTTCACTTGGAGAACGCCGTTTCTCACAAAAAATGACGCCAGTGCTTGCTTGAACGTCTTCGGAACAATGGCGGTCCTGCCCTAGAGGTATTCCACAAGGTCCCTGAGTTCCGGGTAGGCTCGCTGGTGTTCAGCGAAGTCGTCGGCACTTATGCTTCCCAACAAGCAGTCATCATCCTGGTCGTCCGGCGGCGGCGGGTCGGTGGGGGCACAAGACAGGCAGTCGGCGTTGGAGTGTTTTCTTCCGGACTGATAATCGACGGTGATGTAGTATTCTTAAAGTATCAGGCTCCCCGCTCAAGGCGTCCTTGAAGTTCGCTAGCCAGCACAGGGCGTCGTGGCCGCTCACAACTTTGAAGGGCCTGCCGTAGAGGTAGGGGCGAAACGTGGATACAGCCCAGATGATGGCAAGGCACTCCTATTCTGTTGTGGTACAGTTGGCTTCCGCCTTAGATAGCGACTGGCTAGCATGACAGATCACCCTTTCTATTCCGTGAGTCCTCTGCTCAAGGACGGTGCCGTGTCCTACGCTGCTTGCGGCGGTGTGGAGTTCCCTATCGGCGTATCTGTCGAAATGCGCAAGAACCGGAGGCGCCTGCAGTTCTTTGAAATACGAGGACTGGCTCCTTTCAGTTCTTGATATTGTCACGTAGTCTTGCGACTAGTGCGGTAGGAACCCGAAAACAGTCTGGGAGGCAACCACTTTATTGGTCGAGCATGTGCCCGGATTCCTCGGCAGTAACGTCGACAGGCGCGGCTGTTGGTAGGCGTAAAGAACACTGCACCTCGGTGCTGCGCGCTCTTTTAAAACAAGGCGTAGACCATGTGTGACGTATCTTATCAGTACGTCAAGTGACACACAAAAAGAAAGCAGTAACATAGTTAAACTCTGACACACTGCGCGCATAGTTCCACGCGTGCAACGGAAGGAACAGATGCAACAAATGATAAAGATAGCGCGCCTGCAGTGACCAACTGCATAGCCCATGTGGCATTGCCGCCCTTTCAAGAGACATCGTCCCGATGTTGAAACTAAACATGAAACACATGATTGTAAGACAAAATGGTGCGAAATCTAACATGAACAAAGAAAAAAGAAGTCCATTATTAGTGTGTTAGTAGCAGCGTTCATGGTAAGGCTTCAAGCGGACGACATGGACCACCTCAGAGCGTGGGCGACGTCGCTGTGACGAGGTGAAGTTGTCGGGTACAACCTCATAATCCAAAGAACCTAGTCGTCGTAAAATCTTGTATGGTCCGAAGTAGCGTCGCAGCAGTTTTCACTCAGGCCTCGTTTTCGAAAAGGAGTCCATACCCAGACGCGGTCGCCAGGTTGATACTGTTGGTCGCTTCGACGCAGATTGTAGCGTCGGGCGTCGGCTTTTTGCTGGGCATGAATGCGTACACGGGCCAATTGCCGAGCCTCTTCTGCTCGCTGCAGGTAGACAGAGACGTCATAGTTCTCTTCCTCGGTCGTGTTTGGAAGCATGGCATCAAGCGTTGTCACGGGTTCTCTTCCGTAGAGCAATTTGAATGGTGTCATCGGTGTCGTTTCCTGCACTGCGGTGTTGTATGCAAAAGTTACATAGGGCAACACGGCGTCCCAGTACTTATGCTCGATGTCTACATACATAGATAGCATGTCGGCAATGGTTTTGTTCAGACGCTCAGTAAGACCGTTCGTCTGAGGGTGGTAAGCTGTCGTCCTTCGGTGGCTTGTGTGGCTATAGTGCAGGATTGCTTGCGTCAGGTCAGCCGTGAACGCCGTTCCTCTATCAGTAATAAGCACCTCGGGCGCCCCGTGTCGCAGTACAATGTTTTCGACGAAAAACTTGGCGACTTCCGCTGCGCTTCCCTTGGGGAGAGGTTTTGTTTCGGCGAAACGAGTGAGATAATCAGTTGCCACGACGATCCATTTGTTTCCATCAGCGGACGTCGGGAACGGTCCAAGAAGGTCCATTCCAATCTGCTGGAAAGGCCTTGAGGGTGGTTCGATCGCCTTTAGATGCCCAGCAGGCTTCAAAGGGGGTTTCTTGCGCCTTTGACAATCTCGACAGGTTTTTACATATAGCGCCGTGTCGGCGGCGAGACTGGGCCAATAGTACTTCTTTTGAATTCTTGCCAGTGTGCGGGTGAATCCGAGGTGACCTGACGCTGGTTCATCGTGGCAAGCGTGCAGAATTTCTGTGCGAAGTTCCGGAGGCACGACCAGAAGGAAACTTGCCCTATTTGGGGAAAAGTTCTTTTTCACCAGAAGGTCATTCTCCAAGCAGAATGAAGATAGACCGCGCTTGTAAGCTTGCGGAACGGATGAGGTCTTGCCTTCCAGGTACTCAATCAAGGCGCGCATGTCGGGGTCGCTTCGCTGCTGTTTGGCGAGATTCGTAACACTGAGCACTCCGAGAAAGGACTCGTCATCTACATCTTGCGGGGCAGCGTCGATGGGTGCGCGGGAAAGACAGTCGGCGTCTGAGTGCTTGCGTCCGGACTTGTAAACGACCTTGACGTCAAAGTCTTGAAGTCTCAAGCTCCAACGCGCTAGGCGGCCTGACGGGTCTTTCAGGTTTGCAAGCCAGCAGAGTGCATGATGGTCTGTTACCACCTTAAAGGGCCGTCCGCAGAGGTAAGGGCAGAATTTGGCGGTTGCCCAGACGATGGCGAGGCACTCCTTTTCGGTTGTCGAATAATTCGCCTCCGCTTTCGAGAGCGATCGACTGGCATAGGCGATGACCTTTTCGAGAGAGTCGCTTCTTTGGACGAGCACCGCGCCGAGTCCAACGCTGCTTGCATCAGTATGAATCTCTGTCTGGGCGTTTTCGTCGAAGTGCGCGAGTACTGGCGGCGACTGAAGGCGGCGTTGAAGCTCTGCGAATGCTTCGGCTTGTGAAGTTTCCCACGTAAATTCGACGTCTGATTTTGTTAGTCGTGTCAGCGGCTCAGCAATTTTGGAGAAGTTCGGCACAAAGCGCCTGTAATAGGCGCATAATCCCAAAAAGCGGCGGACAGCTCTTTTGTCCTTAGGCCGCGGAAAGCCGGCGATGGCTGAAGTTTTCTGTGGATCCGGGCTTACGCCATCTTTGCTGATAACATGGCCGAGGAACAGCAACTCCTGGTAGGCAAACCGACACTTGTCCGGTCTGAGGGTCAGCCCGGAAGATTCGATTGCCTCGAGCACAACCCTCAGCCTGCTCAGGTGCTCCTCGAAGTTTGCCGCAAAGACAACGACGTCGTCAAGGTAGACGAGGCACGTTTGCCACTTCAGGCCAACCAGGACCGTGTCCATAACCCTCTGGAAAGTAGCTGGTGCGGTGCAAAGTCCGAATGGCATGACTTTGAACTCATAGAGGCCATCCGGCGTGACGAAAGCGGCCTTTTCCCTGTCCCGTTCGTCGATTTCAATTTGCCAATAACCGCTCTTTAAGTCCATTGAGGAGAAGTATTTGGCATTACTTAGACGGTCTAAGGTGTCGTCGATACGTGGTAGCGGGTAGACGTCCTTCTTTGTAACGCGGTTCAATCGACGATAATCCACGCAAAATCGCAGCGTACCGTCCTTCTTTCTGACGAGCACAACGGGCGATGCCCAGGGTCTCTGCGATGGCTGAATGATGTCATCACGTAGCATGTCGTCAACTTGCTTCTTAATGGCCTCGCGTTCTCGCGTCGCGACTCGATAAGGGCTTTGGCGAACAGGCTGCGTAAATTCGTCTGTGAAAATGCGGTGCTTGGCAGTTGTCGTCTGTCTGATTTTCGACGACGACGAAAAGCAGTTTTTGTGTTGCCGCAGAAGGTTAATCAGCTGTTCTTGTCTGTGCACTGGCAGCTCGTGGTTGACGTTAAATGTGGGCTCCGGTTCTGGTGCTTCGGTCACGTGGTCTGACGACGAGTCCATCAGGTTGAATGCTTCGCTGATTTCGGAAAAATTTTCGATAAAAGCAACAGTCGTGCCTTTGTTGAGGTGCCTCTTTTCCGCAGTGAAGTTTGTGACCAGTACTTGTGCGCACCCGTTTTTGAAGTGAGTGATACCTCTAGCGACACAGATTCCACGGTCAAGCAGTAACTCCGGTTTTCCTTCAACAATACCATCCATTGCTTCTAACCTGTAGTTGCCGACGGAAACGAGCGAGCTTGAGCAGGGCGGGAGGCTAACGTGTTCTTCGAGCACGCTCAAGGGTGCGGTGCACTCAGCACTGTGGTCCCGGTTTGCCGCTTGGTCGGTTGAAAGCGTAATCGACTGCGACTTCAGATTGATGACGGCGCCGTGTTCCTTTAAGAAGTCAATGCCGAGTATCACGTCTCGAGAGCACTGCTGAAGTATTACAAAGGTGACAGGATAGGTGTCGTCATGAATTGTGACTCTCGCTGTGCACCTTCCTTTCGGCGTAATAAGGTGACCACCAGCTGTGTGCATCTGTGCGCCATCCCACTCTGTCTTCACTTTCCTTAGCTCAGTGGCTAAGTACCCGCTAATGACGGAATAGTCAGCGCCCGTGTCCACTAGGGCACTAACGTTGCGGCCATCAATAAGTACGTCGAGGCCTGCCGTTCTTGATCTTGCGTTACAGTTCCGACGTGGGGTTTGGTCGCGGCTGCGTCGTGTTGTCCGGCTGTTTATGCGTCGCGTCGCCGTGTATTCGTCGATCATAGTTTTTCTCGGTTCGTGACTTAGGCTTGGAGAAGCGTCGCTTTGTCGTCGCACGTGTATTTTCATCCTTGTCGTCTGCGGCGGAGGTTGTTCGGAAATTTGGCCCACAGCAACCACACCTCCAGTGGCTGCAGTCTTTAGTTTCCCGGGCTTGGGGACCGGCCACGTGCAGCCGCAAACTGTGACCGACGTTCCGGTGAATGTTGGCGGGCAGGCGACGGTGAGCGGGAGGAATACCGGGGCCCCCCACTCAGTGGCACTGAGGTACTCCGCAATATCTCGTGGTCTTTCGCCGCGTTGTGGGCACGGCGCGGTGGCGGAAAACCCGCGCAGACCCATTTGTCTGTAGTGACAACCGTGGTAGATGTGTCCCGCTTCTCCGCAGTGGTAACACAATGGTCGCTGATCCGGTGCGCGCCATACGTCGGTCTTCCTCGGGGAGCTCCGCGGAACGAGGGGCGGGCGGCTGGTCATGTCTGTTGGTGGAAGACGACGTTGCGGCATAGGTTGTTCTGGCGCGGGATGAAGGGGCGTGCTGAACGGCGAGTGGCGGCAGCATAAGTCATCAGTTGTGGTTCGTCTATTGCTTCGCACGGTTCGTGGGTCCCGAGGGCGTGCTGAACTTCTTCTCTTATTACGCTGCTGAGAGACGCCAGCTGAGGTTGCGAAGAGGGAAACAGCATGCGCAATTCTTCCCGGATTACGGCTCTGATAACGTCCCTGAGGCTTTCGTCGTGCGGGATAGTAGTTCTGGCAGTGCTGTCCATCGTTGCCGTCGATAGGCGGTCATAATGCCTTGCTCGCATTTGCAGCGACTTTTCGATGTGGCTGGCTTCTTTTATGAAGTCTTCAACGGTAGTGGGGGTGTTCCGTAAAAGCCCAGCGAAAAGGTTTTCTTTTACGCCTCGCATCAAGAAGCGCACCTTCTTGTCTTCAGACATCGTTGGGTCGGCTCTTCGAAACAGTCTGTGCATTTCTTCGACGTACATTAGGACGGATTCGCCAGGCTGTTGTGTGCGCGTTTGAAGTAGTAGCTCAGCGCGTTCCTTGCCGTTTTCGCTAGGGAACGATTCCAGGAGGCTCTGTTTCAACAGATGCCAAGAAGATAGCGATGCTTCACGGTTTTCAAACCACACCCTGGCGGAGTCCTCTAACGCGAAGAAGACGTGCCGAAGTTTACTGTCGTCGTCCCACTTGAGGCTAGCTACCCTTTCGAACTTGTCTAGCCATTCTTGGGCGTCTTCCCATGGTGAGCCACGGAACGTTGGCGGCTCTCTTGGCTGCTGGAGGACTATCGGTGTCGTGGTTGAGTCGGTGATGCTAGCTTCTGCCTTATTCGTTGTCATCTTGATTGCAAGAGGGCCGAACTCCGGAGGCAAATTTTGCAATCGGCGGCTTGCTCGCTGGCTGGTAGCAACGTCGACTGGAAGCGCACGAAGGGGGCTGGTGCTCCGACTTCTACGGCGCGACTTGGCATGGGACCCCAGCACCTCCACCAGATGCCACGTAGTCTTGCGACTAGTGCGGTAGGAACCCGAAAACAGTCTGGGAGGCAACCACTTTATTGGTCGAGCATGTGCCCGAATTCCTCGGCAGTAACGTCGACAGGCGCGGCTGTTGGTAGGCGTAAAGAACATTGCACCTCGGTGCTACGCGCTCTTTTAAAACAAGGCGTAGACCATGTGTGGCGTATCTTATCAGTACCTCAAGTGACACACAAAAAGAAAGCAGTAACATAGTTAAACTCCGACACACTGCGCGCATAGTTCCACGCGTGCAACGAAAGGAACAGATGCAACAAATGATAAAGATAGCGCGCCTGCAGTGACCAACTGCATAGCCCACGTGGCAATATGCCCGTTTCAGTTCCTGAAATGCCTCGACTTGCGCCATTTCCTACTTAAATTTCACGTCGGTCTTCGCGAGGTGGGTTAGTAGCTCGGCGATCCGAGCAAATTCCTTGACGAAGCATCCGTAATAGGCGCACAAGCGGAGAAATCGGCGTACGGCCTTCTTGTCGGTGGGCTGCGGAAAGGCAGCGATAGCAGTTGTTTTCCGCGGGTCGGGGGAACTCCAAGCTTGCTAATGAGGTGGTCCAAAAACAAGGGCTCCTCGTACGCGAAGTGCCACTTATCTGGCTTCAGGGTGACTCCGGAGATCTTGATTGCTTCAAGTACAGCTTCAAGGCGCTGAATGTGTAGCTCGAAGTTTGAGGCAGACACAAGACTTGGCTCGTCTAAGTGCACGAGGCAAGTGTGCCACTTCAAGCCGGCCAGTACTGTATCCGTATCGCTTTGGAAAGTCGCAGGCGCCAAGCAAAGGCCGGAGGGCATCACCTTGAAGTCGAACAGGCCCTCTGATGTTATAAAGACAATCTTTTCTCGGTCTCTCTCGATCTCTCTCGTGGGGTCCATCGACGAAAAGTATTTCGCATTGTGGAGTCTACCAGGGCGTCATCTATCCGTGGGAGAGGGCACACGTCCTTCTTCGTCATTTTGTTCAGGCGACAATAATCGACGCAGAAACGTAGGGTCCCATCCTTCTACTTCAGTAACACCACGGGAGCCACACACGGACTCTTGGACGGCTTGAAGATATCGTCGTGTAACATGTCTCCGATTTATTTCTTAACGGCCTCACGTTCTGGCGCCGGAACTCGGTGCGGGCTCTGATGGAGTGGACGGGCAAAATCTTCGCTTATAATGCGGTGTTTCGCAACTGGACTTTCTCATATTTAGCGATGACGACGAGAACCAGTTCTTCGATTGTCGGAGCATGGTCTTCATCTGTCCTTGCCTGTTCAGGGGAAGACTCGGATTGACGTCAAAAGCGGGTTCTGGCGATTGCGTCGTTGCAAAAGATGCCGTAGAATCTGTGAGGGCGAAAGCACTGCTGGCTTCCACAATTTGTTCGATAAAGGCGACTGTCGTGCTTTCGTTGACGTGCTTGTATTCGCTGCTGAAATTTGTGAGCTTTCCCTCCACGAAGCTCGGCTATTGCTCTTGCGACGCAAATGTCGCGACTGACCAACCGGTGCTGGCCGCCTACGATGACGCCTTCAAAGTCGGTGGTTTCTTCGGTGCCGACGAAAATGATGCACGCACAATCATGTTTCTACAGTCAATATGTCAGTTGCTTATTCCGGAAGCTCCTTGCTCGACAGTTGATCCTAAAAGGAGAGTACCGTTATTTTACACTATCGCAACGGCTACTGCCACACTGCGCACAACTGCTGATAACATGCAATGCGAAACACTTATTAACCCCCCGCCACCTAAAAAAAGGGTGTCACTTGACGAGCTCTTAAGCACTTGTAAGATCTACTATATTAAGGGGCAAGCCTTAAATGCCTCATAAAACACGAAATTTGACCGTCGGAGTCAGCGACCCGCGGCTTTGGGGACAAGCGATGCAAAAATCATCACGTGATAACGACACCATATGGCGTCACACATCGACAAATTTTGTGACGACATTATGACGTCATAGTCACGTAACGTCACATGATGATGTCATCACGTGACAACATAAGTTGTTTAAGTGTTCCGATCACGGAGGCAATGTAAAACCAGGTCAGGTGCCTCCGATCTTGCAGGCAATGCAAAAGCACGTTAGATGCAGAAAGCTTTCGAACGGCGGCGTTGCAGGCTCAATAAATCGACTGAGAAGAAACAGAAGGTGGCTTTCGCCTTCTAGTCGCCTTGAGAGACCGTGTGAGTTTTTTGTTTGTCCAGTACGTTAAGAGGAAAACAAAAATTCAGAATTGCAAACGCACATTAATCCCACATGCAATTTACTTCTGTGTAGAAGAAAAGCCTGCACTAGAATCATGCATATTTACTTGAATGTAACGTGAGTTCTTTTCCAGATTTTTTCAGAAATTCTATTGTTTTCCTTTCTCGACGCAGTGGAATGTCACCCTCGCCTTACAATCATGGTCGCGTTACAATCGAGTAAATACAGTAAGTGGCAGTTTAGTAATAGAAACACGACACCGGGTGTATAGAAACAGAAATGTCAGAATAAACATTTTTTAGTGACCATACCGAGCACTTCTCATGGATCTTGAATACGTTCGTATCTAATTGTCTTTGTCAAGGGGTATATTCCACTTGGCAGTTCATAACCTCGGCTGCACCAAACGTAAGACATATCTGCATCTGCAAGTTTCCAAGCTGCCTGATAGGAGGTCTTCACAGCATGCCTGAGGCGGGATGTATGCTGTAATGTGTTTGAACGCAAAGCGCTGAACGTGGCAAGAAAGCTTTCATTTCCACGTACCTTCGACCATTCCGGCTTTGACAGTAGCGTAGCATGTCGATGAAGTGGATGCGCTTTAAACACGGGGACGAAGAATAGACGGACACACACTGCGCATGCACTTAGTTGGGCCAGTTGGTTCTGCATGTCGATGAAGTGGATGCGCTTGAATCAGTGTACATGCGCTGACGTAGCATGTATACTGATTCATTTTTTCTAGCCACACTGGCAAGCGCCCTAGAACAGAATGAAAACAAAACAAAAAGAACTTTCTTTTGAGCTTCCCCTCGTCGAGCCGACGAGGTGAAGCTGCATCCGCTCGGTCCCTTCGCGCCCCGTGCCCCGAACTAGCGGGCGCACCGCAGGGGTGCTGCGGGACGACTGGAGACCGAAATCTGAGTCAGTGTGTGCGCGTCGTCGCCGCTTGCTGGAATGTGCTGTTTACAGAAAGTGCACTAGTTTTGTAGCGAAGCAGGACTCACGCGACCGCGTAAACTCTTGTGGGGATTGATTACCTTCGGCTTGACTGATTGGTCCTAGTAAGCCGATTGCCAATTGGTGGAAAACAGTGGGTCTCCCTGAGGTCCGCGTCCCCGTGAATGCTGCAAAAACCCATTTATGCAGCGACTCGGGCCCACTTTTAGAGAGAGCGGACTCAGGGCCCACAGCGCATCGCACCACCAGAGACCAGTCATGCAAGCCGACGGGGTATGCCATCATTTCTGATGTTTTGTATTCGTTGCTTAGTGTATTTTGTAAATTCAAGTTGTGTTAGATAAATAAACCCCCCATGAGCGCTCTCCGAAATCATCGTGTTGACTCCTCATCGCTTGCCTTTGCGGAGTTGCCCCCACACTTCTTCGTCTCCCTGGTCTTCCGATGCGCCTAGCTTTGAACAACCCCGACGTTTCGCTACAATATGATGGAAACAATAGTGGACAAGGTGGACAGAATAGTGGATGTGGTGGAAATAAGAGTGCATAAGCTGGGAGCTGTGGTGGTCATATTGACCCCTTCCGTATACTTCAACGCCGTTCCTCAACTTACATCGTGGACCTTCATGGAACGCGCGACGCAGTCGCGCTTGAGCTGCTGAAGCTGGCGTACGTAGCAGTTCCTAGCATTGCAGCATCCGCCACGCGTCCCGTTACAGCGCCTGCAGGTCTTGAC
This sequence comes from Rhipicephalus sanguineus, assembly GCF_013339695.2. Lineage (NCBI taxonomy): Eukaryota > Metazoa > Arthropoda > Arachnida > Ixodida > Ixodidae > Rhipicephalus > Rhipicephalus sanguineus. The sequence goes on along the minus strand of NC_051177.1, from coordinate 216,952,781 downwards.
GACCGATGCGTAGTACCTCCGGCTCAGTAAAACTTGTTGTTGGGCTACTTGGTACATGGTTACTGAAATGCAAAAAAAAAAAGACGCGTACTATCGAGGAAGAATTTAAGACAGAACAGAAAAGGCGTCCACTTCTGTCCTGTCTTAAATTCTTCCTCGATGGTACGCGTCTTTTGTTGTATTTCAGTACCTCCGGCTTGCCGCGTTCACTGGAGCTAACTAATCGTTCGTCACTTTGGCTTCCTCTCTCAGCGACAAATTCGCCTTGCTGAAAATGGACGCGGAAACTATCTACCACAGCGACCACAAAGCGATTATGACTACCATTACTCTAAAGTAACACTAAGACACCCCTCTCCGCCCCCGCACGTAACCGCCTCCGCACCCGCACGTAACATAAGCTTTGTGCGGCGAACCTTACGTTGTGTATTATTTCTTACACTGTGCTGGCGTGCCGCCGCAGAGTCAGCAGACGAAAAATAAACAACCATACCGCATGGAGGTCTCGTCTCGCAGTCAGTCCATCCGCCACGTGCTCTCTACACTACCTAAGCACGAGCTTTGCGAAAGGCCGGGAGCTGATGAGGGGACGCGGAGCCGCACGATTGTTTCAGGTGATTATGATTAAAATCAAAAGTTTCGGTCCTGTGATTGTCTCTGGCGGGCCTGGTCGCGCGCTAGAAATGAACGTGCGAGCTGCCGACATACTTCGGCAGAAGTGGCGGCTTCGGATAGTCGTACATTTTGAACGGTCCGGGCGATACAAAGAACGAGGAAGGTTACCGACCATAAAGGAATACTGAAACATCCCTCTCCCCCCCTCTTCCCTCCCACCATAAGCATGTGTGCTGTTTGATACAGCTTCGCTGAACATCACGTTCGCAGGGCGGGATGGCGGCCAATTTTTTATAAAGAACACTGATCGTTGCTTTAACAACACTGTTTTCTGGCCTAGTTGGCCAGCAACTGTTTTTTGGCTCCTCGTCCTGTCGTTGTGTTCCTCGCTTTGTGCGTTTTTTTCTTCGCAGCTAATTATTTCTTTGACTGATAGTTACTTGTAAAAATCAGTGCGAACACGACGGAGACACAAGACGAGTAGGACACAGTCCGAGCGTACTATAACAACTGAAGTTTATTGAAACAAAAACGAACCCAACGAAACCAACACCATGCGTGCGCAGGAGTTTTTGGCCATGTGAAAGAACATGCCTAAGCGAGCGTACCTCGCAATCTAGCAAGCAAACAGACTGTTCACACATGCAATCATCACCCTTCATTTTGATGACGAACGCTTCCGCGAGTTCGCGAGCCCTTTTGTCTTTGTTCTTAGACATAATGACTGTGTTATTTAAAAACGGGTTACACCCACATGATCTGCAATTCGTTGAAAGATGTGGCGTCGACCTTCCCTTCAAGGTATTTTTGTGCTGGCGAAGTCTTTCATTGATGCATTCAGCCGACTGGCCTATGTATACCTGTGCGCAGGAGAGGGAAATCCTCTAAACAACCCCAACGTCGTAGGAAATGGCGGGATTGTGATGCTTCACCGAGCAACCTCCATCCGCTGTTCCTCTAGCCTTCTTCTCGATCGCAGTACAAGCTTTCTCTACTCATTAAAACTTGTTGATATTTTCTTAAACCGAGAGAACAGTCTGTACGTCAGGCATGACAGCATATTCTTTTGGATTTTTGCACCTACCTCCGCCGTTTCAACCCAACGAGATTTACACTTCTTGATAAGTCTCTCAGACGCTGACACAAGCACATGCCCAGGATACCAAGCGTTTTTTACCCAAAGAACCTGCTGCTGAAAGCTATCATGACATTTATATATGGAAGGCTTCTTGAGGGCCGACTGCAAATCGTTCATAACAATGACATTCTTAACAATCTTAGAATGACCTGAAGAGTAGCTAAGTAGCGCTTTCTTGGAGCATGGGGAGAAATAACAGCAAACGTGGTCACGTTCAGAAACAAATGTGAGTCTCAAAATTGCAAGGAATTATTTTTTTGTTAATTCACAAGTGAAATTCAGCACAAATGCATTTTCCTTAAATATCTTCATGAAAGTAATGTGATGAAAATGGACTCTTTTCATCACAAAAGGGATTCATTTCGAAAAAGAATAAAAAACCGCCAATGTACCGTATTAATTATTATTTAGACAGCACTCGTACTGTGTCCTCGTCTTGTGTATCCGTCGTGTTCGCGCCGACTTTTGCAAGTTGCATCGTTTCCAACTCGCCCACCTGTCTACTTAACAGATATTGGTGTAAGTTCACCTTCTCTATCACTTTTAGATTGTCATATCTTGTTTGCGGATGACACGTAATTTCACGTGATCCTTCCCCCTCTTGATTTTCCCTCTCGCCACCTGTTTTTTGTGGTATGTATTTCTTCTGTGCATAAATCGAAGTATCAGTCCGCGCTTCTTTAGGTTCCCGCTCCTACCGTGTCCCGTTTGTTTGCGCTGCCAAGTTTCCATAATGTATTGCGGTGTATAGACGCACCGTTTTCGCGGTGCGGATTGCCGCCTCCATCGAGAGATGGCGCCACGCTGCGTGCGGCGCCGCACGCAGCGTGGTGGCAAAGATTGTGGCTATCTGCCGACCTATCTGCTTTGCCGGTAGCAGTTTCAGGCTGACATGTCCTCTCGATAGTGGAGTAGCCAATCATTTTTCAATCTGCAGCGTAGCGTGGCGTAGTGATTAGTGTTCACAGCTAGCGATTCAATGTACTTGAGCTCGAATCATGGGCTGCTTGTGAATTTTCGTTGGCTTACTTCTGAATGGTATATGTGAGCACAGATGATTGTGTAATAGCGTGTGAATATAAACCTCTAGAAGCACAGCCCCGCGAACAGGAACTTTAGTTGAACAATCTTTTGCGGTGCTTTGCTCCACCATGACCTATGCCATAGGGCTAATGCAAAATCGGGAGATTGCTATGGGCGGCGTTGCAAGTCGGGACTCAAAACAAAATATCTCCGGTACAAATGAATTCCCGCCTACTAGATGCTTCATTGAGAAGATGTGCCGCCTGCGGTCTACGCCGCTTACGTAACGAAACTGCTACGCAAGGGGCCGCATATGGTTTTGCCGGCTAAACATATTATTAATAGGCGTTATATTTTTGTCCCGTAAATTCCCGGCATTCCTGAATTTATTCTGTCATTGGAACAACACGCTTGGGCTAGATAAAATTTCCTAAGCTTCCGGACTGATAGTACCGAGTTGCTCTTGACTTAAAGGGCCCCTAAACCCCCTCCGACATTTTCCCAAACATTTCAAGTAAACAAGCGCATCGCGTGCAGAATGCCGTCGCGATCAACGATGCCACACGCCGCAGCGCTACAGGTCGCGGGCGCGCCACAATTTCGAAAAAACAATAGCTTCTCCTTTCTGGTCCCCGCCATTCCCGCCACTGAAATGTGTGACATCACCAGTGAAACTCGATGACGTTATCACTTTCGATGCTTGCGATTGGCCGAACGACAACCGACGACTTCCGGTTACTCTGCAAACAGCTGCTCGCGCGCACCTTGCTGTTCTTGGTCGTGTTGCCGCTTGCGAATCGACATCTGCGGCCCGTAACGCAACCGCCAAGTCGCTAGCGTAATTACACATCCACGCCTTGCGGTTTGATGAGCTCCGTGAACTCGAGCTCGGCTCCTCATATCGAGCCGAGGTGGTCTGGCACGGCGTGTCACCGTACGGGTCCATCACGTTGGCGATCCTTTGAAGGCGTGCGCGCAACACAGGGTCCATACCGGCACGATTCGTAGGGGCACGGGCCGGCACGGCAGCAACAGCGGTTAGTCAACGAACAGTGCACCCAGATACCACACAGAGTTGACGGCGAGCTGGAGCGTCGGAGTCGCGGCAACCGGAAGTAGACGCTGTCTCGAACATGCGTCAGCGGTGACATATGCCACGCGAGATGAGGAGGGGCACTCAGCGAGGAGGGCAAAGTGGTTTTGGAAGAGGGTAGCGTAGGAAAGAGGGAAAGAAGCGATCGTCGCGTTTCGATCATCACACGCGTGTAACTGCTACTACGGCACCGTTTCGAAAAATTCTCACGGCTACGTGTTCGTTGTAGACTCGAGCACAACTTCCTCACCTCAACTAAATTTCGACCGCTGGGTTGTTTAGGGGTCCTTCAATGCTGTCGTGCTTGAATTTTCAGACTTGATATCAATTTCAGCTGTTTCTGCAGCACAGTGATACCATTTAAAGTGAAATTATTGACACCGGACTGTCTCATATGCAGATGGACAGGACCAAGACACTGCTGAAGCAGCTAAGGGTTCTGGGCACGCACATTGTTGGTTGGGTGGCACAGGACATCACGTTCAACTTGGCGCCGGAGATGTGTGGTGGCAGTGGAAACCGCCTTCTCAAGATGCGGGAGTTGATCTTATAACAGACGGACGGCAGCTTGCACTTGGAGGAACCTATCCTGCACGTTGCTCGGCGCAACCATTCTCCTGAAATCTAGAATAATAAAGTTTGTGTGTTTTACCAGAACCAAAACGCGGCGTGTGGAACAAAACCCTATGTGACCTTGATGACAGTCAAGGAAAATCGGATCGTAACCGCCCCACACCGCGACGCCAGGGCTTGAAGCCTCCTTAGAAAAAGACCCTGTGCGGTCGTCATCTCGGGCAAACAGTCACATTAACCGATAGAATACTGCGTGGCAGAAGCGCTGAATGGCACCATGGCGACACACCATGCGCATCGCACGAGTGGGCGGCAAAAGCTGCCCACCCATTACGCAGACCTAAGCTATATTTGATCATCATCGGCAGCTCCAGACACATCATCAACGAAGTGTGCAACTACTCATGTGTCCTCTCAAGCTCCGGCGATTGTGGCAATGTTGAAATAGCCCCACCGAATAACTTTCGCCGCCAAATCACCTAAGGTGGTTCACCTAAGGAATCACCTAACGTTCACTCGGTGTTTCCGTTAGTGTGTTAGCTTTGTATTTTGTGTTATCATTACGTTGTGTTTGTGCGTTGATTTCCGTTAGCGGCGAGTGAACGAGTGGCGCCGATGTTGACGTTACAACTCATCTGAACGGGAGCGAAGCGAGAATGACGGAAGCCGACCAAGCGCACGCGCTTATGTACACAAGAAATGGGGGAGGGAGAGGAGAGAGGGGGTTACAGGCTGTATTTGGCTGCGGCGCGGCTGCATCACGTGGGGGGAGAGGCTGAGCTGCGCCTGCAGCGCGGGGAGGAGAGAAGGCGACCGAACACCTGCGTAAAGGAGGAGAGTGGGAGAGAAAGTAGGTGCATGCGCAGTGGAGCGCGGACGCCACCACCGACGACGGACACAGCCCCGAGCAAAAGCTGCTTCGCATCTAAAATGTACAAAAAAAACGTCGAAGCGGACTCGCCTTTTTCATGGAGAGCTGCGTCGTCTCCGCTGTAGAGTGCGTCCATTAGAAGAATCATATAATCCGGCGCCTTTTCCATTGGTTTCGTTCTCGCCTTCAATACCCTTCTTACGGGGGACATCTCCTCGCCACCTATTTCTTCATAAAGCCTGCGTACAATGTCAGCAATAAGAGATGAACCTGTCATGATTTCGCGCTTGTCGGCTACAGTGTGTTATCTCTGCATGCGCGGTCGCAAACGCACAAAATGGAGCGAAATCAGTTAATAGCGCACGATAGTCGTGCGATAGAAGCAAGAGCGGGTGGACGGCTGCATAGCAAAGCGGTATGGGAGACAATTCACAACTGTTATTTCTCTTATATGTACCCTGATTATGTCACGTGAATCTCGAAGTGCACCAAAAGACAAGAAACGCCAAGAGATAATAACGCGCTCGTTGTTTTTGTTTTTTGTTGCATTTTCAGAGGCTGTTAGGGGCCCTTTATAAAAACAGGGCGTGCAAACACGGATACAGGAGAGTAGTCAAGACAGCAGAAACGACGCTAACAACTGAAAAATCGCACAGCGGCCGAACTGAAGGTAGACACAAATATTTATCTGTTATCTGCGCATTCCCACGTAACAGGCCATACCTATTAATCAAGTGCGAGTAGTGGTCCACGTGAGAGATAGCTGTTCACTCTCTCGACTTTTCTCTTATGTCCGTGTATCCACGTGATGTCTTCTTAACATGAATACCTACCAAATAGCTCAGCTATATTTTAAGTTCGCTATTCTCTTTACTTCTGTATTCATTCATCGATTTACTCGAGTAAGAATGAAAGGAAAAAGTGTAATAACGCACCGAGATATATATCACTTGTCTATTTTATTTATTTATGCACAGTGTACTAGGTCCAAGACTCCAAGAATATGCTATTAACACATACCATCCCACTGTGGCACATACACGTTTGAGTGTGAAGAAGAAGAGAACGTTTTTGCTGCTCTGGTTCTGGGGCAGACGTCGGCTCCTGGTTCTCTGTCTTGTTTCGCCCGCGACATTACTGGTGGAGGTGCTGGGTACATGTACCTTGGCTCCCAAGTGTCAGCCGTCACTCCTAGCACCTTGGAGACAGCTACAGCTCCCAGAGCAAGAAGCAGCCGCCGCCTGCGAGGATTACCCCCCGAATTTCGTCCCTTGTCATCGAGACTTGAAAAGATGACGACTCCGACGACAAGCCAGGCGAGTCAAACTACCGATGCGCATTGTTCTCCTCTCGCGCATGTTTTTCATGCGCCACAAACACCAAGACCATTCCATGGAGACATTTTCGAAGATGTGGATGACTGGCTCGACCACTTTGATCGGGTTGCCAGCATCAACGAATGGGACGATGTTCGCAAGCTGCGGAGAGTTTACTTCGCATTGGAAGATTCTGCGAAAACGTGGTACGAGAACCACGAGGGCTCCTTTACGACATGGCAAGAGTTTAGTCGACAGCTCCGCGACGCGTATCGCAACGCCGAAAGGAAGGAGAGAGCTGAACAAGCCATCTCGTGTAGGAATCAGCGGCCGAACGAGCGAGTTTCAATGTTTGTTGAGGACATGCTTCGACTCTTCCGGCGCGCAGACCCTGCCATGTCAGAGGAAAAGAAGGTGCGGCACTTGATGCGCGGAGTGAAAGAACAGCTTTTCGCTGGACTCGTGCGCAATCCACCGACAACTGTGGCCGAGTTCATCAGTGAGGCAACCACGATGGAGCGTACTCTCCAGCAGCGGTCGTCACAGTACGAACGCAACGACATCACAGCCACTGCATGCTCCATCGGATCTGACAGCGAGAGGCAGGCCCTCGCAGACTTCATACGAAGTATCGTGCGGGACGAACTGCGACAACTCCATGCAGTAGGAGCCCAACCACCTGTGACTGCACTCGCGGACGTAATCAGACAGGAAATAAGGCAGGCGGTCGCACCTCTTGCGCCGCTCGCACCACCAATACCTGAGGCCCCCGTCCTGACATATGCGGCGGCACTGCGATCTTCTGCGCCACCAGCACCGGGTCTCACTATGCGGACAATGGACCAGGCTACGCACCCATTCCCGGACACCGCTTCGAGTCCGCCTCCCGGGTCAAGGTTTCCGAGCGCACCCACATATCCGCCGTCTGCCTCGAGACAAAATGCTAGCAAGGCAAGTGTGTGGCGCACGTCGGATAATCGTCCGCTCTGCTACCACTGCGGCGAAGCGGGTCACGTGTATCGCAACTGTCAGTACCGTCAAATAGGTCTCCGCGGCTTCCACCCTGATGCTCGATGCCCACGCTACGGTGAGCGCCCCCGCGAAATCGAGGCGTATCTCACGGGCCAGCGAATTCCTTCGACTGTTCAGCGCCGCCAATCGAGATCGCCATCGCCTCGCCGGTCAGCATCACCTAGCTTGCCCTCGTCGTCTTACGCTCCTTTCAGGAGCCGGTCACCGAGTCCCCGCAGGGGAAACTAGGACCCGCGACTTCTGGGGGTGAAGTCGCTGACCGACGAACTTTGAAAGAACCTCCCTCGACGCAACGACCCGACGACGACCGTTCCGGTTTCTCACTATTTTCCGACAAGAAAAAGATCGTTTCTGCTGACATCGCCGTATTCGTGGACAACCATGCTGTCACCGCCCTCGTTGACACCGGTGCCGACTATTCTGTTATGAGCGCCGCACTGGCATCTGAAATGAGAAAAGTTATTACACCATGGCAAGGACCCCAGTTGCGCACGGCAGGTGGCCATCTGGTGATGCCGACTGGAATGTGCACGTCACGTATTCGAATCAGTGCGTCGACATTTACAGGGTCTTTCCTCGTGTTGCCTGTCTGCTCTCGGCCAGTCATCCTGGGAATGGACTTTCTTCGGGAATACGGCGCCGTCATTGACCTCCGTGAATTACTTGTATCATTCGAGGAACCTTTTCCTGCTGCCGCTGAGAGCACGGAACTACCGAAGACAGCGTTACGTGTTGCCGATGATTCTGTGACTCTGCCACCTCGAAGCAGTCTCTTTGTCACTGTGGAATTGGGACAGGACGTGTCCAACGCTGTAATTGCGGAGGCAAATTTGTCTTTCCTTCTTTCACGACAAATCTGCATTGCCCGAGGAATCTAGCAACAGACGAGCTCACCTGCTGGTCACGAACTTCAGCGACGAATATCGTCATCTTGCCAGACGCACTGCCATTGCATACTTTGAAAAAATTGCCGACGCCCAGGGTTCATCAACATTGGCTTCACTTTCGTCTGGCGACCATTCTACCGAGGACTTCACGAGCACTCTCGACGTAAGCCAAGGTCTACCCTTAGCACAACGAGAAAGCCTTTTGCGTATGCTCGGCTCATTTCAAGACTGCTTCGCTACAACGTCGAAGGTTAAACAGACACCGCTTGCTCAGCATCGTATTATCACCGAACCCACCGAACGACCCATTCGACAACATGCCTATCGGGTGTCGCAAAAGGAACAAGACGCTATACGTGACCAAGTTCAGCAGATGCTTAAAGACGACGTCATCCAGCCATCAACCAGTCCCTGGGCTTCACCAGTTGTGTTAGTAAAGAAGAAGGATGGTACGTTGCGTTTTTGCGTCGATTTTCGGAAATTGAACAAGGTCACCAAAAAAGACGTTTATCCTCTGCCCCGAATAGATGACTCCTTGGACCGTATACGCAATGCCAGATATTTTTCCTCCATGGATTTACGTAGTGGCTACTGGCAAATCGCAGTTGACGAGCGTGACCGCGAAAAGACGGCTTTTATTACTCCTGACGGCCTCTACGAGTTTAAGGTCCTGCCTTTCGGTCTATGCTCAGCGCCAGCTACTTTTCAAAGGATGATGGATTCGGTTCTCACAGGGCTCAAATGGAAGTCGTGTCTCGTTTACCTTGACGACGTGGTGGTCTTCGCCGATACGTTTGAACAACACGTCCAGCGCCTGCAGACGGTCCTTCAGGCAATTAGAACAGCTGGGCTTTCTCTCAAACCTGAGAAGTGCCATTTTGGATACGAAGAACTGAAATTCCTTGGCCACGTTGTGAGTCATGCCGGCATCAGCCCAGACCCCGAGAAAACCAGCGCCGTTGCCGCATTTCCCGGGCCCACAAATAAGCGCGACCTACGCCAATTTCTCGGGCTCTGTGCGTACTACAGGCGTTTCGTCAAAAATTTTTCGAAGATCGCTGAACCCCTCAATCACCTTACAAAAGACGGCGTCCCGTTTGTTTGGGGTCAGGATAAGCGCCATGCCTTCGACATCCCACTGTGGCACATACACGTTTGAGTGTGAAGAAGAAGAGAACGTTTTTGCTGCTCTGGTTCTGGGGCAGACGTCGGCTCCTGGTTCTCTGTCTTGTTTCGCCCGCGACACTATACAGCGAGCTGGGTCGTCGCCCTTTAAGGCTGGAGGACGCGGCAGCGTTAAGGTCAGGCAATACTCGTGATATTTCTGGAAAAGAAAAAGATACTAGAACTTCTGGGGAGCTATTCTCGATGCGTTCATCGAAAGGAGATGTCCACCGTACATTTCGGCAGAGCGCATTCAGTGATTCGAAAAAGCGGTGAGCCATGATGTCACCTCGCTCTTGACCACGTCGCTGCACCGAACCCGCCAACACATTCCTAGCGTAAGAAGAGAGTGGACGAAATGCACAGAAAAAGGAACTTTTCAAGTCTGAATTTGCATATGAATGTGTCCCAGATGTTTGAGAACGATGCAGGGAATGCGTACCGGCCTTACAGCTGCGTTAGACGAGCGGCCGCATTAAACCTAAATTGATGGCTAACACGATCAAAAGCCATGTGCACTGAAAATCGGATTTCTGAGGGCTGCGTTCGTTGCATTGAAACGCATTCCGTCCCTATCATTTGTGTCGAGAGTGTTTGAAAGCTTCGTGATGTCATGATGGCGCTGCAGAAGAAGAACCGGAAACAGGGGGCGTGCTTCTCGCCGAGCTCCCGCTATTCAGCGGCCACTGAAATGGACAGTTCATTACATGGACACATCGAGAAGAGCTCCTCCGGCGAAGTCCTGTATTTTATTTCCAGATTCCCCATTCGAATTAAAAGAAAAGACTAACGGCGGCGCGCCACAATTATTGTGCGGCGGTGGCGGCGGCGGCGTGATCTTTCTTGGGACTTCGGCGGCGGCGCCAGCGGCGTGACCAAAAAAATCACAGCATATCCACGTGGTGAATGATGATGAGTGGGGCGAAGCTCCGGAGGAAATTATCGGTAAACCGTGAATCTTCCGTGTAACGCATTGTGACTAGATTGTTTGAGAACCACAATCTGTCGCACACACCACAACTATGGCCGAAACTGTTGTCAAGGAAGTCCCGCTGGAAGCGCGCGTCGGCGCCTTCGGGCAGAGCCCGCCTGATGCGTTTTGCTGCCACTGCACATGCTCGCAGAGCCTCGGGCTCTGCCTGCCGGTACGCGCGCTTTCTTGCCGCTTTACGGTCCTTCATATTTTGAAGATCCGATTCGCGCCGCAGCCGTGCAGCTTGTCGAGCAGCTTCGGCTCGCGGGCTCCAACGGCGGGGTTTCTCGCCGCAGCCGTGCAGCTTGTCGAGCACCTTCGGCCTCGCGGGCTCGAACGGCGGGATCTGCTTCGCGGCGTCGACGTGCAGCTTCGGCCTCGCGGGCTCTCACCTCAGGATTCTGTGTGCGAGCGCCCGCTGCCGCCGCCTTCCGTGCCCTTCGTTCCGCAGCCTTGCCTTACATCCGGCCACTCCGAGCGACAGAGAAAGCGCGCCAAGAGGGATGATAGCGCACCTCTTGGCGCGCTAACACGCGCCATCTAGGGATCATTCTTCATATTATAAAGCGAGCCATACAGCGCCATCTGTCTTCCATCCGGCGACTCCGAGCGAAAGAGAAAGCGCGCCAAGAGGAAACCTCTTGGCGCTAAAGTCACTGGAACGGGAAAAGTACCGCATTCGTTTTCTCTTCGCCGCCGCGCCCTTTCGGCAGCTTCGCCACATAAAGGGGCCAGCTCGCTCGCCTCGCTAGTGTCTCCCGGCCGCCGACGCACGGCGCTTTGAAGGGCGATTGTTTTTATAGCCTCAGAAAAGCGTGCAGGAACATTACGACATCCCGTATCGTTTTGACACTTCATAGCAAGCCTGTCGAGGCATCGAAGAAGGCCTGGGTGCTGCGCTTTTGGGTGCAGTAACCGGCGGGAAACGGGCAAAGCCCTCTTCGCTATTCTCAGCGGGAAAAAGGAAGCCAAGCGACGGGCTGTGTGGCTGCACATAATACGGCGGGAAAAATTTGTTCCCACGACTGATACCCGCCTTTGTGAGGCAAGCGTTTCATTGAGAATTCGCATATGTTCTTTCGGGGAATGCGTCTCCCCTGTACTAATGCAGCTTGTTTCACGTGGTTGCCGCAGAAGGTTCATGTACAATAACGTTGCCGGGTAGCTCTTAATTATGTTTGGCGTAAAATTGACGCCTTTGGACTCACATATAACGGTCAATGCGCCATGAAAACTGACTGCTACAGATTGGTATTGCGTAACGTGACTGTATGACGAACATAAATAACATGTGTTACCATAAAATTATTGGCACGCCTGTCATGTAAGGCATGATTGACAGGCCATGCTCCTGGTGCACTCGCGCCGGGTACGCTGGCTTGATATACACCAAGATTGGTAGCGCGAAAAGTGACTGTATAATTGTGGCCTTTGTGTCAATCCGGCAGATCCCACGCATTCTGGGAATCAATCTAATGCGAAGCAGCCAGCAAAGAGCTGCACATATCGCCTTGTTCGTCTTTGAGGCAGATGAAGTGATTCATATCATGACATCTAGTTCACTATATATTACATGTTTGTCATGCATGCATGCATCTAGAATCTGGTATACACTACTCATGACATGTAATTTATGTTCGTCATGCACCCATGTCATGCCATACCAAATTTTGTATACATCTAATTAACATAACGACTGGAAGCGCACCAAGACAGTGTAATCTAAATCATGCCGTACATGTCATGATTTTCACGTTACCACCTGTCATTCATGTTCGTCATACAGTCACCTCGCGCTATACCAATTTTGGTGTATATCAAGCTAGCAAACCGGCCGCGAGCGCACCATGATCGTGGCATCTAAATCATGCCGTACATGACATGCATGTCATGATTGTCACGTTACTACCTGTCACTAACGTTCGCCATACAGAAATATCTGGCCATATCAATTTTGGTAGATATGCATTCCATTAAACGAACGCGAGCGCCCCAAGACCATGTCATGTAAATCATGTCTTACATGACATGCCTGCCATGATTTGCACGTTATGACCAGTAGCTTATGTTCGTCATACAGTCTTGTCACGCCATGCCAATTTTGGTGTCTATCAAGCTAGCGAAGCGGCTGCAAGCGCACCATGAGCATGGCATGTAAATGATGTCGTACATGGCGCGCATGTCATTATTTTCATGTTACCACCTGTAATTTATATTCAACATACAGTCATGTTATGCCATACCAAATTTGGTATACATCCCATTAACGAAATAGCCAGGAGAGCACATAGTCGTGGGCGGCTAAATAGATAGATAGATAGATAGATAGATAGATAGATAGATAGATAGATAGATAGATAGATAGATAGATAGATAGATAGATAGATAGATAGATAGATAGATAGATAGATAGATAGATAGATAGATAGATAGATAGATAGATAGATAGATAGATAGATAGATAGATAGATAGATAGATAGATAGATAGATAGATAGATAGATAGATAGATAGATAGATAGATAGATATAGATAGATAGATAGATACGTTCAAAGTCGCAGAAATTCACTAAGAAATGCTTCGCATTTAATAATTCCGACAGCAGAGCGCGTAAATGCCGCGCAGTTCGCATTTTTTATTGCATTTCTACGCATACGTACGCGAGTAGGCAAGTGAAAACTGCCGCTATTTCTTTCCTAATCAGCTAGAGAACAACGGTATGCTTCATTCGGGGCTGCAAAAGCGCACGCAATGCGTAAAACATGCGTTAGTTCACGTGAAATCAACACCGAGCCGCAGCTTCGGCCGCGCTGGACCAAATATGGCGGTGGGCAGGATGGTCGCGGTACCTTTCCCGTTCCAGTGACTTTACATGGCGCGCGCCACCAACGCCATCTAGTGAGCACTTCACAAACTACAGGTGGCTTCAACAAACTGACAAACGGAGGATGGACAGACCCACGGCATAAGGAGCTTCGGCCCTAAAACAGGCGGCGGCGGAGCACACCGTCCCATAACCGCTGCCAGTAAGCCAGTAAGCCAGTAAGCAGGGGTTTCAGGTCCATTACAGGGACAGCTATGAATGAATCGGTGCTATTTTGAAGGGCGCATGCAGCCAGTTCGTCCGCTCACACATTTCATTCAATCTCGCGGTGCCCCGCTGGGTTCCCTGGCACCCAGCACACCACCACATGCTCTTTAATACTTATTTTACAGAGCCTTTGTCAGGCCTTGTGAATGGGGTTTGTCTATTTTAAAGTGGTCCAGAGATACTCGTCGCTCCTTTGGCGCAGCCTGCGCCGGTGGACCAGTACTGCAGTGAGACGCTGGACAGTCGCTCTACCCATCAGTGTTTACGTAGTGAAGACTTCGTCAGGGCGGACGAAGCCTTCTACCCCGCCAGGCCAGAGGTCGACGGGACTTCTTGCTTGCGGGCTGCCCTGGCTGCTGCCAGAGCTTGCACAGGCCGCTGGTGCGGTGTTCACCGTAGTACAGTGGCTCCGTAGGCAGGGCAGCCTTGGCTGCTCCCACCATAGGGGCGGGTGGCGGTAGCCTCGGCATGCTACGCGTGGCTCTGGCAGCCGTCTGATGCTGTTGTGGTGCTGTACCCCGTTGCACCACTTCGGCGAAAGAGCTTTTCCCGGCAAAGTGCAGCGAGGCACGCTGTCTTGCCTCACGGAAACTGATGTTATGCGCGACTTTGATGGCGAGAATTTCTTTTTCTTTCTTCCACGCAGCGCAGGAGCTGGAATAAGCCGGGTGGTCACCATCGCAGTTCGCGCAGTGTACCTCGGCCTTGCATTCATCATCTGTGGAGTATCCCGTGGTGCCGCATTTTGCACAAGTTAACTGCCCTCGGCAATTCTGAGAGGCATGTCCGAACCATTGACACTTGAATAGCCGGTTTCAATTTCATCTGGTAGTGTGCTTAGGGCAAATGTTAAAGTTATGTACCGGGTAGGTAACTGTTCTCGCGTGGGATTTTTATGCGCTGGACTTTTACAACGTTCTGATCTTTCCACTCAATTAGGACTTCATCATCCGACAGATCCATTAGGGCGTCATCTAACACGACACCCCTGATGGTGTTCACCGTTTGGTGAGCAGTGATGGTTATGGGCTTATCCCCAAATGCTCTAATTTTTCATACTGAGTCTTGTCCTTGACCTCCACCAGAATGTCACCACTGATCATCTTGGTGGCCTTATAACCACTTCCAATGGTCTCAGTGAGGCACAAGGGATGGTGAAATGTTTCGGGCTTTCTTGCCTGGATTCTCACAATGAATGACGTAGTACTTGGGGAGCGAGTGATGTGTTTTCAAAATTGACTGGGTGCTTTCATCGGTGCGCCACCTCTTTGGGAGGCGATCACTAGAAGAAGGGTTTCGTGATCCCATAGAAAAGTGGTGTGTTCGGCAATCGCGCCTAACGCCCACCACGGAGCCCAAAAAAGAGACGTGGCAGAACATGTAAACAAGTCTGCACAACGCCAGCAGTACGCCATTACTATAACCGAATATGGCTTCCCCTAGGTTGGATTACCACACAAGGTTGACCCTTGCTGTCAAGAAGTTTGGAAGTAAACAGAAGTGAGGAGAAGACGGGAAAGCTTAAAAGTATGAAGAAAAGACGAAGGTGTAGGGAGAAAGAGACAGGAAAAGGCGACTGCCGATTTCCCCTGGGTGGGTCAGCCCAGGGGTGCCGTCTACGTGAAGCCGGGGCCAATGGGGTGTGTGCCTCTGCCGGGGGGCCTTAAAGGTCGAATGACCTGGCGTCGGCCCAACCCCCAGGATCCCCTTTTCCCCGCACACGGCAAAGCCACGCACGGAGAGGCGTGGGAGGGGTTGAAAGCCCCCGTTAGCTCGGGTCCGTGGTGTCGCTACACACCAAACGCCTGCTTGCGCAGACGCCCCTGCGGAGGTAGCCCACAATCCTTTGAGAGAGTCATGTTATTGCCATCCAGCTATTCCTCAAAAAGGTCCCCCGCTCACGCGGACGAGGCGAACGGGGAGAGAAATACCGACTCTATTGTGCCCTTTGGTTGGGTCGCCAGAACTACTTCACGCGCTTTTGTAGCAAATCCTCACTGAACAAAAGTGTCATTGTTGGCGAGGTCATTGATACGGAACGTGGAACTCGGTATACGTGTGCTAAACAGGCGAGGCAGATCGCTTAGTACCTCATCAGGCACCCCGCCACCGACTCCCGGTGTCCAGCACGGCAAAAGAAGCCCTTTAACAAGAGCCACACACACCGACAGCAGAAGAAAATGGCGGCGCAACAAAGTGAGGAGCAGAGAAAGCCCAGCAAAACGACATCGTTCAACCTTGAGGAAACAAAGACCACCACTGCACCACATCACCGCTCCTGCACCCGGTCTCGGTCAAAGAGGCAGTCCAGGAGCCGCAGCCATTCTCAAGGTCTCGACAGGTCCCGCAGCCGTAGCCATTCCAAGGATCACAAGCGCTCGCGAGGCCGGAGCCATTCTGCCAGCCATATCCACAACCAGCAGCAAGAGGGCAACCAACCTCAGGGTGTATGGGCGACAAGGCTGCAGCAGCAAGGAAAGAACGGGGCAGTGGGGCCCGCAGGCACTGGTGGCAAAACAACGTCGGTGAGTTGGTCAGCGCAGTTTCCTCCTCTTTCATCTTCCCATCCTTCACCCGCCTCCACACAACAGTCACAAATCCAAACAGTTCCCGGACAGGCTAACACACCCATTGATACGCCTCCACTTACTCCTGACAAACGGAATGACGACTACTGTGCAAAACAAGATGTGCAAGAAATGATAGCTGAGATGGGGAGTATTCTAAGAGCAGAAATGCAGAAAATCAAGGAAGATATAATGGCCGATGTCAAGTACATGGTGCAAGAGGTAATTAAACAGGCCATGAGTGACATGAAGCAATTCATTAGCACCTCCCTCACCCAGCCAGCTGACTCCCTTCCACATGACACAAACTCCGCTCGAGATCCACGAAGGTCACACCCCTATACCCGTCCGGGTCGTTCAAGCACTGTTTCCCTCATCACCGACACACCGAGCAGTCATGGCCAGCAAACATAAGAAACTTGTTACGACACCCTTCCGAGTGTGGCAATGGAATTGTACAGGTTACCGCAAGAAGCGCGGGGCACTCACACAATTCCTATCTACAAAGCCACACCAACCAGATGTGATAGCACTCCAAGAAGTGCACTGCACTCCTACACTTCCTGGTTACAACGCATACACAGGTAAACACGACACCACCAATCCGCATTTAGCAGCCACCCTCGTATCTAAACACATCACAGTGGTCGATCACACACTCGACAACTCAAATATTCCACACGTTCTTATAGAGATCTTACCCACATCTCGATCGCAAACCAGCTTGTTCGTACTAAACATCTACAGTGCACCTAAATCTCGACGGGACGAATTTGGACACCTTTTTACTGCTGCTTGCAAGCAAGCCAAAAAGTTGATAATTCTCGGAGATTTCAATGCGTACCACCCAGCGTGGGGATACCAAACAGAAACTCCCAAAGGCCGCAGGCTAGCTCACGCTATGACGCTTCATCAATTAACCCTTTTAACAGAACCTGACACACCTACGAGAACAGGCAACAGCGTGAGCAGGGATTCGTGTCCCGACCTAACAATGGTCAAAGGGTTGACTAAATGCTCATGGATTAATCTGATGGAGAGCTTGGGCAGTGACCACAACATTCTAGCCACAGAGGTCGAAGTAGCGCCGACACGTATTCCCTATCGTAAGATCAAAATAACCGATTGGGAGGCATTTCGGCGCAAGAGAACAAACTCAGAACAAAGCGATGCACCGTCCCTATGTGATTGGATTCGAACTCTTCAGGCAGATTTCAAAGCCGTAACCAAACAGCTAACTACGACAACGGAGGTCCCAGAGGTGGATAAACATTTACTTCACCTCTGGGAGGCTAGAAGAGGTCTTACGAAGCGATGGAAGAGGCAGCGGCACAACCGCAAGCTTAAACAAAGGATCGCACGGATTACGGCAGAAGCGGAAAAATACGCCGAAACCCTCACTCAGAACAGCTGGCACAACTTCTGCGACCGCCTGAATGGCACGCTGAGTACATCTAAAACATGGTCAATCCTCCGAGCATTACTCAACCCAACACATACGAGAACTCACACTAACAACACCATCCGTACTATTCTTCACAAAGAACAGATGGATGACGACAACCTCCTGCGAACGCTGCAACAGCGATACATATCTACAGGTCCTCGGCCCGAGTACAAAGACTATCCACACAAGGAAGAAACGGACCTGGATGCAGACATCACAGAGGCAGAAGTGAGGGCAGCCCTGCTAGGCATAAGACGAAACACGACACCGGGAGCAGACGGCATTCATTATGCACTACTACGCAACCTCGATGATAAGGCCATCCATCAACTCACTGACTTCTACAATAAACATTGGAAAGACGGAACACTTCCTCAGGAATGGCGGCACGCCGATATCACATTAATTCCAAAACCTGGCAAACCTTTGTCCCTTCAAAATCTGAGACCCATATCCCTGACATCGTGTGTCGGAAAACTCTTCGAACACGTTGTTCTACTGCGCCTGCAAGATTACCTTGAGGCGACCAAATTCTTTCCTACCACCCTATTCGGTTACCGCGCTAATTTGTCGACACAGGACGTACTGCTACGATATCGTGGATGGCCCAAGTGTGGCTCAAACTAGAGCAATTTTGGCCTTGGACCTTAAAGGGGCATTTGATAATGTCTCACATGACCTCATTTTAAACAACCTTGCCTCCTCCCGATGTGGCAAACGCACCTACGATTATGTACGAGCATTTTTATCTGACCGCACGGCAACCATTGGCCTTGGGGAACTTCGGTCGGGCACTATAAGGCTTTCCGGCAGAGGCACTCCGCAAGGTTCAGTTTTATCACCTACCCTGTTCAACGTGGCCATGGCAAAACTACCGCCACTCCTAGACAAAATTCCAAATGTGCAGCATGCGCTCTACGCCGATGACGTCACAATCTGGGTAAGCAAAGGGTCAGACGGCGCCATTCAAGATGCACTACAGGACGCTGTCAATGTGGTTCAAGGGTATGCCTTAGCCGGAGGACTCACTTGCGCAGCTGAGAAGTCGGAACTACTGCTGGTGTTTAAACGCCGGAAAAAAACCAACATATCACCAGACGTTATCGTGCATCTGAATGGAAACCTTATTCCAAGGGTAGATAGACTCCGCATATTAGGACTTCATATACAACACAACGGCAAGGCCACATATACCCTCCAACTACTGCGCAAACAAATCGCCCAAGTGACTCATATGATTAAGCGCATTACCAACCACCGACATGGACTTCTCGAAAAAGATACTCTCCGATTGGTGCAATCCCTCATCATAAGCAGATTGACCTACCACCTCCCCTACCACAACCTTACTCAAACCGAGACAAGCCGGATGGACGCCCTTTTCCGCACGGCACTAAAGGCTGCTCTGGGACTGCCCAATCACGCGTCCACGCAGCTCCTTCTACGACTTGGGGTTCACAACACCATACGTGAACTAATTGAAGCACATTTTAACAGCCAAATTGAACGTCTGCAGCGGACAAGACAGGGTTGTCTCATTCTCTCTCGGTTGGGATACAGCGTGCCAAACAAACCGCAACAAGAGCACAAACATCTTTCACTTGATATCAGGAGGAAAATTCAAGTAGCCCCCATACCCCGCAATATGCACCCTGATCGACATAAAGGCCGGAGACGAGCAAGAGTAAAAGCTCTAATGCGAGTCGTAGGTGACGGCACATCTAACGCACCAGTCCTTTACACAGATGTGGCCCGATATCCACAAAAACGGGCCATGTGTCTGGTCGTAGTGGACAACACCGATTCTGTAACGGTATCGGCTACGCTTAAAACCCTGGACAGCGGCACGGCAGAGGAGGCTGCTATCGCCCTGGCTATTATACACGCTTCACAATTACCAGCACCGGACGAACCAATTACCGTGGTTACCGATTCACAAAGTGCCTGTCGGAACATAGCGAAAGGAATGGTCACACCATACACACACCGTATCCTGACATCAATACACCCCACTTTGTTACACAGGGTGCGTATCGTCTGGACACCTGGACACGCCTCTCTCCATGGCAATGAACGCGCTAATGCGGTAGCTCGAGAGCTCACAAACCGGGCGCCATCGGAAGAGCTGTCCAACCCAGACGATGCACCAACAGCACCACTCAACTACACTGAAACGCTACAACACTACCGACAAAGCCGCATGTACTTCCCACCACCACACAAATCACTCAACCGAGAAGACGCTGTTGCCTGGCGGCAGCTTCAGACTAATTCATTCCCCTGCCTTTACATCCTTCATCTTTTCCACCCCACACAATATCCCTCATACTGACCCTATTGTGGAGCGAAGCCCACGGTGTATCACTGCACCTGGGAATGTCCACAACCACCGGGCTGCCGCCCTATTCCTTCACCCTCACAATCCTCTTGGGAGACTGCGCTGACCAGCTCAGAGCCGCAGGAGCAGCGTCGGCTGATCCAGCGGGCACGTTGTGTGGCGCAAGCCAATGGGGCCCTGAACTAAGGGCTCCACCCAACGAGGATAATCCTTGAGGCCTTCACAAATAAAAGTTTTCTCTCTCTCTCTCTCATCAGGTCAGTCTACGTAGAGTTCATGATCCCTATTAAGCACATCGCTCTCATGGATCGTGTAAAAAGCACGCCGTCCTCAACCGGTGTCGCTTGTGCATACGTGCTCTAAATACACGTTCGTACGCATGCGTACAGCATACGCACTATTGTGAATAGCTTTTTCGGGGGTATACGAAGACAAGTGCTTCTTTACGCATAGAAAGTCTATCTACCTCTCCAGATAAAGCTTCGCACACCGTCCACTAAGTACAGTAAAACTCGATACATCGGACACGAAGAGGTTCAGCCACGGAGCGAGAATTCTTGAGGAGGCGAAACTGCGCTCTCTCGGGCGTCCTAATAAAGTCACGAAATCGGGCACAGCGCTCACGCGCCCTCTGTCGTGAGAGTACGCTAGCGGAGAAGGAAAAATGCGCGCGTCCCTCTCACCGCGCTCTCCGACGAAGCTCGTCGGTTCGAGGCCATTCGTTGCCAATTCGCCGTTCGCGCTTCACGCCCGAATGGATATGTTTTTGTGCGTCCTCGCCGGCTCCTTATTTTAACGCGACAGCGTTAAAGAGCCCGTTTCGCAGAAATACCGGTGTCGGCGTCCGTGTCGGTGAGGCTAGCAATTGAGAAGGCGATGCGCACGGGGCCCGATTACGCTATCGCGTTCTGCTCTTAAAGGCGAAGCTCAAGCGCACTCCAAGTTTTTTGGTAAATTAACGAGAAAAATGGCGTCATATACAGGAAAATTACCAGCGTGATATATTTTGTACAACGCGAAATTTATAATTTTTTATAACGTCCACTCAATGAGTTAGGTGCAACTTATTTCAACGGATGATGGGACTTACCCTATATGCTATCAATTCAGAGTTAGGTTGTCGCGGTGGTCTCATTTAGATGGAGGCGAGATGCTAAAGGCCCGTGTGCTTACATTTAGATGCAGGTTACAAAACCCCAGTTGGTTGAAATTTCACATTGTCTTTTTTTGAGAACAGCAGACAAGTATCTGGGACAGCGCGCGGAAAGATTGAAGGCACGGCGTCTCGTAACAACACCGGCCGTTTCGGTTTGTCAAGGAGAACTTCGCCACCAAGCTCGCCATAATAGCGCCGCCTGTCTATGTCACTGCCCGAGAAGTGCTTCACGCAAACGTAATCACGAGGCGTCAGCTGTCGGTCTTTTCTTGGTATGGCGCGAGCCCACGCTTCCAACCTCACCGGGTCACTAGGAACTTTGAAGGTAATTACCTTCTCCTTGCAGGACGCGTACCCACTGCCGCAGTTCGGCACGACACATTTCCGCCCCATCCTGAAGAAGCACTGCATAGAGGAATATAAAAAAGGTTAAGAGAGGACACTCCCGTAGGCCCCTGCGGCTGATTTGGATTCGCAGCGCACTAAACGGAAGTGGGGAATCCTAACAGCCGCCTCAGAGATGAGAAATCGCAAAAAAAAATTAAGAATGCCCATCTCAGAGGCCATTATTTAGCTATAGGTAAAATTACACGGCCCCCGAGACCACTTATGTTCGTGTGATTGTCTCGGAGATCATATATATATATATATATATATATATATATATATATATATAGTGTGTGTGTGTGTGTAACGTTACAAAACAGAGACGCGTCGTGGTTCAGTTGCCATGCATTTATTATAATGCACGCGCACTTCCTCTTCGTCGCCTTCTCCTACCATCGCCTTGTTCATACGTTACACTTTTCCCCCTCCCCCCGAGAAAGTCGCAGTTCAGAAGGTACAAAATAACGCCGCAGTTTGCTAACATGAACAATATCAGAGTTTCTACCTAAAGGAAACACAGAGCGGTTGATCTCGTAGCTCACTGGTGAGACCTTGCGTAGAATCTTGTAAGGACCTTCCATGATGGAACTCAGTTTGCCGTTGTTGGGATGTCATGGTGTCTCGTAAAGGACAAAGTCACCGACTTGGAACTCAATCGGGAGAAATTTCCTATCATAGATGACTTTGTTCTTATTGTGGTAGGCGATGGAATTGTTAACCGCAGCTTTCCGCGCTTCTTCAAGTTTCTTCTCGTTGTTCCAGAATAGTTGGATACGATGGAATTCCATACATCAGGAATGAAGGTGCGTAGCCGGTAACTTCGTGGGGCGTTCTGTTGTACTCGTCTATTGCTTCCGGGAGCAGTTTTGTCCAACACTTCTGTGGCTCGTCATTGATCTTACATTTAAGTCTGGTTACAATGGTCTGGTTTGTCCGCTCATTCATACCATTGCATTGCGGATGATGAGATGAAGTGAAGAGTTGATGTATTCGGTTGTGCTTTAGGAACTGCTTAAATTTTCCTGCAGTGAATCCCGTTCCATGATCTGAAAGGAACTTCCTTGGTTTTCCCGCAGCAAAATGGTTTTCAGGCATGAGATGTAGGCGTTACTGTTTTCACTTTTATGAGCGAACGCCCATACGTAGCGAGTAGCATGATCAATAACCAAATGGATAAACCTTTTTGATGAGCCGTATCCAGAAAATCCTCCAATGGTGTCCATTGCGAAGAGGTCAAAAGGCTCTTCAGCTTGAGGCAGTCATTCAAGTGTCCCATACTTCTTTGTTTTCGTCTTCTTGCATCTCTGGCATGTATCGCAATGCCGAATATAGGCGGCAACATCGGTTACCATATCCGGCCAATAGTATTGTGGAGACAGGAGTGACAGTGTCTTCTTCACTCCGACATGCCCGAAATGTTGATGTGCGTTCTTAAGAATGGTAGGGCGCAGTTCATGTGGCACATATATCTTCCTTAGTCCTTTTCTTTTGACGATGACTATGTTGTTTTCCAATGAATACGGTCCTCTTGGGTGCTCATTGGTGCATCGTTGAAGTTCGTCGTGTGACAGAAGTTGAACTATGGGGGCTCTGGAGAGTGTATCCGCTTCTACGTTGCTTACGCCTTTTTGATGTTTGATGTTGACTTCATACATTGACAGCTTTAAAGACCACCGGAAGAGACGACCTTGAGGCTTACCCTCGTTGCGATTAAGGGTGTGCGGCGTAGTTTGGATGAACAAGGACTCCAGATAAAGGCGTGTAGCACGATTTTTTTCCTTGGCAATCACACGGGCGTCTTTCCAGCTGATAGCGTGTGACGTAGTTGCGCAGTGTTCGGCCACGGCGTTGGACGCAACATGTTTATTCGTGACGTCATTCTTGTGCTCCCACACAGCATTGTGAACATGGTTCCCGTGGGGGAGCCGAAACGTCAATACATTCGTTTTTAAATCATTTGGTCGGTGTCCGGATCCCTTTAACTAGTATGTTTCATCCCGGCCAGACGGGTTTCCGTCATACTCTCAACTACGACCTTGAGGATTCTTAACATTCTTCAACCACTGAAGTGCAGAGTGATCCGTTACGACAGTGAATGGCTTTCCGTGAAGGTAGCAATGCCATTTATCAATGGCATCTATAATGGCAAGGCATTCTCTCTCTGTAATAGCATAGTTCATCTCATGCTTCAGTAGTTTGCGGGAATAATAGGCAATGGGATGTTCCTGGCCTTTGTCGTCAGGCTGCTTCAGCACTGCACCAATGCCTTCGGCAGACGCGTCACAGTACACAGTACATGGTATAGAAGGATCGTATATGCGAAGCACCGGTTCTTCAGTCATTCGCTCCTTCAGTTCCCGAAAGGCTTGCTCGCATGCTTCTGTCCACGACCACTTGCTGCCTTTGCAGAGTAGTTTCGTGAGGGGAAGAGCGATATCGCTGAAAGGAGGGATGTACTGTCTGTAAGTGTTTACAGTGCCCAGGAAACGCTGGAGATCTTTCTCTCGTTTATGTGTCGGAAATCTGAGTATTGCAGCCACGTTACTTTGCTTAGGTGTCACTATTCCATGTGAAATCTTGTGGCCCAAATATTCAATGCTGGATCTTGCAAACTGGCACTTTTTTCGTTTTAGTCTTACGTTCTCGGTTTTAAGAGCTTTCAATAAAGCCTCAAGGTGTCGTATATGATCGTCAAATGTCTCCGAGTATACGACCACATCGTCAAAGTAGTTGTTAACATTAGTGAGCTGATGTTTGGCTATTATTGATTTCATGGCTCTTTCAAATGTAGCCGGAGCGTTCTTTAACCCGAACGCCATTACCAACCACTCATGACCACTAGCCGTGACAAACGCAGTTTTCTGAACGTCATCGGGATGCATTCGGACATGCCAGTATCCGGACGTTACATCCAGCGTAGTGAAATCTCCGCCTTCCCCAAGTGGTCAAGAATATCATCTATACGTGGAATTGGTTGATAGTCGGGTACCGTTATGGCGTTGAGCTTGCGGTAGTCAATACATAGCCGAGTACGTCCTTCGCTCTTCTTTTCCGCTAAGATGACCGGTGCGGCGTAGGGGGACAACGAAGGCCTCACATCCCCTTGCTTAATGAGGGCGTCAACTTGTTTGTTAATCTCCGCTTTGTCTGCCTGTGAACATCTGTATGGCGCTCGATGAATTGGGACAGCATTGGTAAGTGTGATCCTGTGTTGCTCAGTAGTGATGCATCCAATATCTGTTTGGAATTTCGAAAAGATCTCGTCATACTTGTTTAAAAGAGAGTCGAGCACTGCAGATTCACGCTCTGATAAGTTTTCCGAAGTCAGGGTGTTCATCAGCGGGGCTTCAATGGTTTGCTTTTCTTTATGATCCGGTAGGTTCAAATTTTGACGTCCTTGCGTCACTGACTTGCTTTCCAAATTTACAGAAAGACTGAAGTACGAAGCGCTGTCTAGGCCAAGAATTAATTGCGTTCTCATGCCTCGCAGAACGTGTACATAAACTTTCTTTGTTACATTCCCAATTTGCAAGTGAATGTTTACGCGACCCAAAGTTCGAATGCTTGAAGTAACTTGCTGGACAGCGATGCTGGAGTCTCTCATCAACTGAAGTTTGAGCTGTTTGTACACATCCTCACTGATACAAGTAATGGTTGCTCCTGTATCAAGAATTGCAGATACTGACCTTCCGTTGATGAGGGCTTTGAAGCGTATTAATGAAACTCTGGGTCGCTCTCCTCGTTTCCCGGTCTAGTCTCAATAGCGGACACGTTGCCGCGGCGCGGACATTCGTTGTGCCAATGAAACTGCCGTGGGAAGCCAGCAGCTGAGCAATATCTACATTCGTTTTGTGGGGCACGCGGTCGAGAAGTCAACGTTGGCTGCTGCGGTTTGCTGAAGAGACGTGAAGCTCCTGATGTAGTGCCAGGATTACGAGCAAAAGAAACTCCTCTCACCCGTTTTAAGGATGTCTCGACCCGTTGAGCAGCGGCGAGCCACTCTGATGACGAGGTGAAAGACAGTCCGGCGAGCGCTAGTTCCACATCAGTAGGAACACCGTCAGTCAGTCCAGAAATGATGTGGCACTCTTTAAGGTCAGCCAAGGAGCCCAGTCGTTTTTTCTCGTCGTAGTAGTCTTTGATGGTCTGCCCTCCTTTCAGCCGGTAGTGAATGAAGAGACGGAAGGCATCTCCGTCGGTCGTAGCAAAGCGGTTTTGCATGCCGCTCTTGATATCGTCCCATGTCTCGCCTTTGCCGAAAATCTCTGTTAGGTACCACTTGAACGCTTCCCCTTTGATGTATTCGCTGAAGTGACTGACCCGATCGCTGTGTGTCCACGATGCCTCGATCGCCTTCGTATCGAAAAGAAGAAGCCACTTGTCGACGGGGACGTCTTCTGGTGTTCCCTTGTACTTCGGTATGTTGGGCGGAGGCTTCGGCTTAGCCATGGCAGATTGATAAGGTCGATCCTGTCGACTTGTGTAACGTTACAAAACAGAGACGCGTCGTGGTTCAGTTGCCATGCATTTATTATAATGCGCGCGCACTTCTTCTTCGTCGCCTTCTCCTACCATCGCCTTGTTCATACGTTATATATATATATATATATATATATATATATATATATATATATATATATATATATATATATATATATATATATATATATATTAACGCGTTACTTGCATGCATAAGTAGCTTCGTGTAAGCCACACCGCCAGAGCGGCGAGCACACAATGCCATTGCTTATGCAGACATGACAATCGTTGGGAGCGACGAAACGTTTTATTTGAAGTCACATTCTCAGTAAGTACATCTTGGAAAGGTGCAAAGGGCTGCCTGTCGTCTCGAGGAATCCTGAACCACTTAGTACCACGTTCTCTCCCTGTCCTTCCGTTGTTGTTGCACCACGCAGCGCAGCAGTAGTTGCCGTAGTACTTGACTCCGGACGGCATGAACTGGAAAAAGAGAAATAAGTTGATCGTATTTTCTCTGTCCTTCGCACAAATTGTCTCTGACGCACTTCTCAGCGCCCTTCCGCGAAAAACAGACCCAAGCAGTTGCCGCAGTGAAAACAAAGCAACCTTCGGTGCATGAACTACTGAGGCAGTATTTAACGAGAATATTACGTCGTAGCCACGGCCAACGAAC
This sequence comes from Rhipicephalus sanguineus, assembly GCF_013339695.2. NCBI lineage: Eukaryota > Metazoa > Arthropoda > Arachnida > Ixodida > Ixodidae > Rhipicephalus > Rhipicephalus sanguineus. The sequence goes on along the minus strand of NC_051177.1, from coordinate 216,925,958 downwards.
ACTGTTCTCATTTCTCAAGTTCTCTCTAATTCGGCTCTTAGCATAGGTATAGTGCCTAGAATATACTGGCTAGTGTGCTGAGCGCGAGCTTTGGCGTGGCCACCGCGCTGATGCCTTCCCACAGTCACCGCATGGCGGCGCTGCGACTCGCTAAGGTCTAAAGTCCCTATACCTTCGGAAAAGTACAGCTTTCTCTTGATCTACGCCGCTTCCTCCTCTCCACGCCTCTGATAGGGCGACTGCGGTCACGTGGTAGCGCGCGCCCTCTTTCTCGGTATTTTGTCTCCTTCGCCTCTCGGCGCCACGTTGAACGCTCCGCCGTGCCATGCGCTGTGTGTTCGCCCCATGTGAAGTGCACGAAGTTTGAAGCGTACAGTCGCAATCTTTTTGAGAGTGAACACGAGATCGCGTGGCCTAACGAGCTCCCAGCGCAGCTAAGCGGCAACAGTGAGAAGCATTGCTCATGCGCACTGCGTCCGGCTTGCGAAAATTGTGCCGTCGCGCGCATTGCGTCAGGCAAGGAAGCGCGTGTCGTCTGCTGCACTCGGACTGCAGGAAGAAAGCCGGCCGTGTGCTTCAAAGTGGTAACAATGTTGTACTTGCAATTACGTTATACACGATTCACGAATAAACCTGAAAATATGATCTCGTTTGCTGGCGTTCTCAAGAACATCGTTGATTTGTAGCTGGACGCTTTCCCTGACGCACATTTTGTGTTCCAACATGACCTGGCGCCGGTACACACTGCAAGGCGTGTGAAAGAGCACATAGAAAATCATAGGATCTTTGTGCTCTTCTGTCCGGCATGAACATTCGTGAAAGTATGTGCGAATATACATAAAAGCAGCCATGGTGCGACCCCTGTTTACACGGCGAGTGCGGACAACCTCCAGGTCGTCCGCAGTCGCCGTGCAATCATAACTTTGTGCAAGCGCTGTATTCGTCACCACCACCCACTATAATGGCAGCAGTGCTTTTTGCAAAGCAGGACATCACAAAATAATTTTAACATCACAGAAAATTATAGCACTTTACTTATACTACTTCCTAATTGTATCATTTTTTGTGAAACGTGCGCCAAATAATAGTTCAGATGTTTGTGTTTCTTTGCCTGTTCGTTGTACGACTACAAGAACACCGGAAAAGAAAAAAAAACGAAAACAAAAAGGTGAAACGCCAGGCATAAGAAGCACATTGGTTGAACTGGAAGCATCAAAATTTTAGTTTTCATAATACGATCACCACCAAGGCCGGAAAACAGCAAGCAGACGACACACGAGCGCTTCAGTGACGTGATGCGCGCGAAGGGAAGCTACCCTCCTTGCGCATGCGCGCAGATACTGTACGTGTCGCCTGATGGCGCTGGTTGCGCAGAAAGCCACGGGCTCCTGTGTTCACCCTCAAAAAGATTGCGACTGTACGTGTGCGTCTCGCTCGTATTGTCGCGATGCCGGGTTGCTGTGCGTTTGGCTGCCATACCCGTGACACCCATGGGAAAAAGTTTTTTTTGCATTCCGTGCGGAAAAGAAAATGCAGGTCGTCGCAAAATCTGGCTCCACAGAATCGGTCGAGCAAACTTCGAGCCGAGATCGGCGCGGCTTTGTGAGGTAAGTGCTCGTGCGTTTTTACTCTTGACAGGCGTCTTGCTTTGCCGTGTGAGATATGTGGTGTATTGCTTATTCAATGTCACGCGAAATTTCGTGTTATTTGTCATGCACCAAGGCAGTCACTTTCTCGAGCAAGCGACTGTCTTGAACACCAGATGGTCGACATTTTCGGAGGCCTCCACTACGGCGTGCCTCCTGATCATATCACGGTTTTGGCACGTAAAACCCCACATATTAATAACTCTGAAAGAACGAATGTCGTGCACTAGAACACTAGGTTGTGTTCCACATATTCTACTAACCTTTCACTGTGATGTGCGGATGGAAGGGCGAAGACGGAGCGAGCGTCGGAATGAAAGTGCGATAGCAAAAAAAAAAAGAACCTAGCGCGCAGGATTTATCGAAAGCAGTGCATTTGCGTGCAGCTCCTCCATCATATTGTCTAATTTGGCGAACCACTTCTGGGTGACAGTCAGAATTTTTCGAAAATTCGGAACATGAGCGGGGCTTTAGTTCAGCGGACCGCGGCTCATCGGCCGGCGCGTCATCATGAATTATTGCGTCACAGATTTAGCGCATAAGTTTCAACACGCTGCGGTAGTTGCAGCAGATGCCTGTTTGACGCGCAGTAGATCAAAGCAATAAATTTAAAATTTCAATTAAAGCGCAGCCATGCGCTTATTTTAATAAACGTTCATTCATGTTTAGAACGTTCTCCGACGCTTATGGTGTTTTGCTGCTGTGATAAGATTTCCACCTAACTTGAGTAAAGTGCGTTGGGGGGCTAGTTGGTATGACATAGAATGGTAAAAAACTGCGCGGTTGGCGGAACACAAGAAGAAGTAGTACACAGGACGAGCGCAGACTAACAACTGAATTTATTGAAGCATAAATCTTCCATTTCACAAAACCACGATATGATTATGAGGCACACCGTAGTGTAGGGCTCCGGAAATTAAATTTTGACCATCTGGTGTTGTTTAACGTGCACTGACATCGCACAGTACGCGGGCCTCTAGCATTTCACCTCTATCGAATTGCGACCGCCGCGGCCGGGACCGAACACGCGACCTTCGGGTCAGCAGGCGAGCGCCGAAACCGCTACATCACTGCGGCGGACAGGCCGAGGAGAAGTAACATATATGAAATGTCATGAAATTTTGATCGAGCACCTTCATGGGAATTGCAGGCATTGCTGCAGTTATATATGATAGAGATAGTTTATACGCACGGGAACTATTCCTTCCCAAACGGCGTGGCTTGACATCGCAGCTGCCATGTAAATATTTCTTGCCGATGCAATAAATACACGGGGAAACGCTGCGCTCCGAAAAGAACCGTAAACGACATGCAATTTGCTACAAATTGTACATTGCTTGCAGCAGCTCTCCTGGCGCGCTGTAAGGGAATTAGATGGTGCGCACACCTACACCAACTGAGAAAATGAGCGCAGAAATAATAGAGTCATTACCCACAGCCGTATGCGAGACATGGCACGCGATCATGGCTGGACTAGAAAAGCTGTGGCTGAAGTGGCAGCGCCAGCGCGCAACCGGCCTGAAAGCTTCACGCGTCCGCGTGGCGCGTTCGAGGGGGCGCCGCCGTCGCGCGCGAGAGCGCGCAGGAGAGGAGGCGGCGGAGGGGAGAGCAGATGGCGGTACTTTTACGAAGTATAGGGGCTTTAGCTAAGGTCCACGACGCTAAGGTCCACGACGGCAAGCAGTGCGGGCGATATGGCAACAAGGAGCATTAAGCGGAAGGTCAGAGAGGCGGAGAGGACTTATTGGACGGCAGCGATGGAAAAGAAGCCAGCTCTGAGTAACTACCGAAAGGGAAAAAACGAAATAAGGAGGGAAAGGTTTTATGATAATTCAAGGGGAAGCGCTTTACTGTTTGAAGCAAGGTCGGGCTGCCTTAGAACGCCTAGTTATAAAGCGAGATTCAGTAACGAAGAAGAACAACGTACATGCTGCGGGGGACCTAAGGAAACGATGGAACATGTACTGATTGAATGTGGCGATATTCACCCAGGTATACTTGTGGGCACGAGTCTACAGGAAGCCTTGGGTTTTAGGGACAACAATGGAAAGCTGAACACGTCCGCGATAGAAATAAGTAAGAGACGGTTAGAGTATTGGTGGCAGAAAAGTAGAGATAAAGTACAAAAACAAATAATGGGGAAAAAATAAGGTCATTCTGCCTCAAGAGGCAGAGAGATAGACCGTGAATTTATAATTTTTTTTGGTATAATAACATAGATTTAATCAGTGTAGATAAGGTATTAGGCCAGCATGAAACAAGGAAGTTTTTTCTTTTTTCTTCGAGCATGGTGGCAGACATGTCACCGCCCCGTTATAAAGGGGACGCTCATAGCATCCATCCGTCCATCGCGCGTCGGCGGCTCCCGCGCTTGCAGCTGCGTAGCACGGCGGTTTCTGCTGCGAATAGTGTTCTTCGTTCCTTTTAACACACTCGCCAAAACACTCGATCGGAAGAAGGAAATCTTAGCTCCAAGTTCTTGCCCGCAGAGAATCCTCAACTGGTTGGGCCCTACAAAACGACGAAGCGTTTCACACGTACCTCTCGTCGTCTGCTACTTTTCGCGACTCTGTGCTTCAACACCAAACAGAAGTAGAAAAGTCACAATTAAGATACTACGACACACCCAACTTGCCGGTTGAAAACAATCAGCTAAGGTTGACACGTTAGACACAAGAAATCATGTCGCAAGGATGGCTCACGGCAATTTCGATCACGATCAAGTCTGACTCTGATATTCCTCGCTGCTACACGTGAGCATTCGCTGGCGATTTTACTCGCAGCAGCAGGGTGCTTTGAAGGGCCAGTTGGTACATCTTATTCCGTTGAAAACAGCGCGAAACCGGACGAAGATTAAGGAACAGCTCTTGTGTTGTTTGCTCCTTAGCCTTCATCCCGTTTTGGCGGTGTTTTCAACGCAGCGATTTTACTCGAAGTCGATTCAGTCAACTGCAATTCGCACTTCTCAGTCGTGGTCATATTTTATAATATTACCGGCGCATCATATTCGGTATGATGCACCATCATGGACTTGCAGAGTGTATCATGCGCCGAGGTAGTAGGATGGGTGGCTACGATAATTCTCACGAGCATATATTTGACCCGGAGCGGGTCGACAGTAATCGAAAATTTCCGTGTAACGCTGGTATTACACAAATACACTAATATTTCTTGCAGACATTATGACACTAGCTTTTGCACTTTGTTCGCTTTCACAAACAGGATGAATTTTGCTCACCCAGTGCTGCAGATATCAGCATACTTTGGGATCGGTTGTTTCGATGTTTCTGCAGTTCAGCTGTGCCTACTGCGTTTTTTTTTTTTCAGCTGTGCCTACTACTGTTTTACTACATGAGCAAGTCTGTAGTTAACAGATCATCAGTTATACGCAAATGTAGGGTGGAGTGGGGTCACTTTCACTGTTCTGCGTTTTCCAGCATGGCATCCGTATTTTCTAGACCACATGCGATGAACAAAAGCCACTCTCAATAAGATTCATTACTCATGCATTTTATTTGATAGGTACTGCTCACTTCACAAAAAAAAACATTACAAATGTGTCTGGAGCTTGAATTTCGTTTCAACAGAAGGAAAGGTAAGCGCAAAGAAATCGAACAGGGGTCATTAGCCAAGATCGACATCTCAGTGAGATAATTTCATTAGTCTAGCATTGTGATTGGCTGAAATATTGCCTGAAAAAATCAAGTGCGAGGCACCTTTGTGAATGTGGTCTCTTGTTTTTAACCGCAACGAACTAACAGTTTAAGGTGTGGTGAGGCTTCCTTTCGTATATAAAAAAAAATCAATTTTGGGATTTCAAAATTACCTGCTACAGCATCTCTATCTTTCCGAAAATATATCACATTTGGGCACTCGCCGTTTCAAAAAGAATTTTAGGTCCTTTTTCTTTGACACATTGACAGATAATGCGCGCGTACCCCTGCGTTATTTCTGCGTTTTTCTCAAAAGAACATTTTTGTAATTTCTGCACCTTTTTCTCGAGAACTAGTGGGCTTAAAAGACAAAAATTTCCACGTGTTAACTAATGGCTTTTACATTACTAAAACCAGTAGCCTATACGCATTTCTATCTTTTAGAATAAAAAAAAAACAGTTATAAGTGGCAATTTTCATAAATCAACAAACGTAAAAAAACATAACAAATGTAGTTTTTGTTTTATGCTCACAATTTTAGCTCCACTTCTGTAAAGCGTTAGTGGCTACCCTTATGCAAAATTGCAATGCTCTGCAGATGGCACATCTTATTTAAAAAGTATATTAGTAGAAAAACAAACACAAATAAAAAATACTGAACAATTTCAAACTATCTTTGAGCTTTAATGCAACCGGCGTCTACCTTGAAATACCCCGCAAATTTTAGTCATAGCTTTTATTACCACTGCTGTACAGCCAAACTTTGAAGCTCACTTTCAGTTTCACCTCACCTTTATAACTGAGAATATAATCTGAGCTTAACTATGAAAATCCCACTGTTCCACAACTTAACCATCAACTTATCAAACGTAAGTAGTGTTCATGCATGAAGCATGTTTTCTGCCTGCTCTGATGCTTCTCCCGTTGCATCATTACTCTTTGCAGTTCTCAGTTACACGTGCCTACACAAAGAACAGCGCAAACAAGATAAAAACAACGCAGGCGTCACTAAGACAAATTCGGACACGAGGCACCAAGCACTTATAAAGCTGCGGAAGCAGTACACCGGCCAAACCGGCGCGCAGGTAGCGCAGGCTACACCTTTGCCACAAGCGTCGCCGCCTGCCGGCGAAAGTTGGAAGGCATCACCGGCCCTGCCACCTCCTCCCATAGGAAACCCCCTCCGCTCAGCACACTATCCAGTATATTCTAGGCACTATAGCATAGGCGTCAAGCAAACTGCGAATACCACAAATAACGATTCTAAGCATAACTGCACTCTTTCACACATTTGCACACCCATGCCACGAATTAGAACTGCGTGTAACGGCATTGTATGCACAAAGAAAACCTTACGACGCAAGCGGCGACTCATTTTTGGCGCCAAGAAACGATTTCTTCGCTAACGTGCTGCGCAGCAATTCAAGTTGCTATTTCTTAATGCAGAGCAATTCACGAGCATCATACGCGAAGCGTGAAGCACAAAGAAGCTTTCGGCGCTAAAACACAAAGTGCGTCAAATGTCAACTTAAAGCTGTAGAGACAAATACATTGCAAAGTAATGAAGCGAAAAAATAACCTAATTAAGGCGTTCTTACCAGGCAGCCGCCAAGCAGAGAGAGAGAGAAACAACTATATTGACGGCACAGCGAGGTACAACACCCGCCAAGCAGAGTGACTTCCCGGCAGACGATCGCAGCGAATTCCACGGAGCAGGTAGAGCCAATATTATATGCGTCGCCGCGTCGTCTTGCCATGGTCTTGCCGGCAAACCTGACCATATATGGTCATGACAGCTACCAATCGATGATTTCGAACTGTCCAATCGCAGACGATAAAGACGGATTCAGAGCCGCACTGCGAGCCAGCGGAAGCCACTGCCGCAGCCACATAGTCTGACAAAGACAAGTAGATGTATCGTGAACCAGAAAAGGTACTGCAGTAGATAACTAGTACGCGCGTTCTCTTGGAAACAGGGAGTGACGTCCTGCCGTCTAACGGCTGGCGGGAAGCTGCGTAGCTCCGCCGCTTTGTCGCGGCGTCAAAAGCGCGCGCAAACGTCGATGAGTCGGCGCCGCCGGCGCAACGCGCGAAAGGCACTGAGAGGGCTAAAGAGAAAGAAACCAGCAAATCGCGAACGGAACTTTCTCTCCCAAGGCCACCTACGCATGCGCGCGCACAACATGCGAGCGAGGAGCAAGGGGCGCGTGCATGCGGCGGCAGACGTCGTATGCTCAGGGGCCACTACTAGCAGTTCGTTTCAAGCGCTGTACGGCCTATAATTCTGGCAGTATCAATTAGGAACTGCAGCTAAAATATCTGTCATATCTACCGATTGATGTTACAGACAGAAATCTTAAAAATTTTACAATGTACGAGGTGCTATCACGATTTTTATGCGTCGCGTCCATAGAAGAGCATGTAAAAGATGGCAACAGGCCGAAAGCGTACGAGATGGGACTGTACCAGTACGAGATGGGACTGTCCGATATGGGTGAATATTATAATATTCATCCATCTCGGACAGTCCAACAAGAGTATTGATTCCTTCTACAGCTGCTTCAAAGCAGTGAAAGTTTTCCATTTTCTTTTTCATCACGCCCTTTCTGGCAACGAACGGCTACAGCTTCAATAAACATCATGCTGCGTTGCTCGCATTACAACACTGTATAGCGCTGAAGCTGAACAATGCAAATCCCTCACTGTGGAGCGCACCAGTTGCTTACATCTGAAGACTATCACTAATAGGCCACACGAGTCATCGAAACTAACCGCAGAGCACACATTGACGACGTAATTGAGACTGCTGGTATCTCAGTCACTTATTGGTGAACACTCACGAGGTAGCACAACAGAGCAGGGCCACAGTTACACAACATCTTAAAAAGAAAAAAGAAGACGCGTTATCGAGCGCCTCCAAGTTTCACGTGCCTCTTGTCAACTTCACTAGGGAATTTCTGGGTACTACACGGCTCTACTAGAGTGTACTAGAACAGGGGAGTGCTCGGAACGGCCGCAGCACCAATGATCGGTAGTCTGCAATGTGTCGTTGTTTAAAGAGTTGCGCGCGGCTCCGCGAAAGTGGTGCAGTGGTACAATCCCCGCTTCCCACTCAAAAGGCCCGGGTTCGAATCGCAGCTTTACAGGGTGGGTTTTTATTAGGGGTGTGCGAATATCAAATTTTTCGAATACGAATCGAATACGAATATCCACCTTCGAATATCGAATCGAATATCGAATATCAAAGGAAAAATGCCTCCACAGTAACAATAATGTGTTTAACATGTAGCTATTTAAAAAAAACAAAAAACAGCCCACTCTAAGAAAAGATCGAGTAAAAAGGGCGTCTTTTTGTCCCACAACAATAATCGACATTTATTTTGCCTTCCTTTCCTTGCACTATCGCCGCGCGCCCGGCACTTTCTGGTCACGAACGACATGCGCGCTATCAGCGTGACATAGCATTCTTGGTAGGAAAGTGGCCAGCGCCGAGTTTTCAAGAAAGGAAAACGCAAGCAAGCCAGATGACGATTACTGTTGTGGGACAAAAAGACGCCCTTTTTACTCGATCTTTTCTTAGAGTGCCTGACTGGCAACACAACATACACTGATATCTCCAGAACACAATGTCCAGGCTAGCACAATGCACATCACAACACAAGCAAATATCACGGCACGATGAAAATAATGACTACATGTTATCATGATCAAATATGAGCTGCTCTACATGATCAGGCAGCAGGCGCTCCCTTCTAACAGAGACACCCCCCCCCCCCTGCCACTGAAAATGCACGCTCGCTATGAACAGAAGTGGCTGGTATAGGGAGTTACATGGCGCACAGTCCGCCACCAGTCACGTGGGTCACTGTCTTTCTTCAGAAGTGGTCCCGCATAGTGAACGAGTGGTAGTGCGGCACGTTACGGCCGCATAATATTCAAAATATACGGTTACATGATCGCCAACAGCGCTGCACGTCGGAGATGCACCAGCAATAAATCATACGTATTGGGGCGCTCGTCGCAGGCAGATATCGTGCCTCCGTGTACTTACGATGTTTATCGCTCCTCTCGGCAACGTTTTTAGCGATACGAACGCAGCAGAAATGTGGAGCACGAGTTATTTTATTCATGATAATCGAATCTCATATTCCAATTTTTCGAATATTCGAAGTTATTGGATATTCGATACCTTTCGAATACACGATTTTCGAATCGAATACGAATATTTCGAATGTAATATTCGACGAATATTCGAAACTTTCGAATATTCGCACACCCCTAGTTTTTATTCGTAGTGTCTACCTTCATAGCTGTATTGGTTTCCCTTACTTTCTTAAAACTAGCTTCAGTTGCTATGTATTGCTACAAAAAGTAACGCAAAATTAGAAGTAAAATAGAAAAAAAAATTCACAGTGAGCGTAGTTATTTGAAGCGCCATCCCGCGGAATTCAACAAAAACATAAGGTATGGCCCCCGATATTGAATCCCAAGATATGGCGCTGCAAATAACTGTGTTAACTGTGAATTTTTTTTATTTTACTTCTCATTCTGCGTTACTTTTTGCAGCAATACGTAGCAACTGAAGCTAATTTTTAAGAAAGTAAGGGAAACCAATACAGCTATGAAGGTAGACACTACGAATAAAAACCCACCCTGTACAGCTGCGATTCGAACCCGGGCATTTTGAGTGGGAAGCGGGGATCGTACCACTGCACCACTTTCGCGGAGCCGCGCGCAACTCTTTAAACAACGACACATTGCAGACTACCGATCGCAGCGCTACAAGCGGATTGACCCTCTTTGGGCTTCACTTTTTGAAGCTCGTTCCGGGCACTCCCCTGTTCTAGTACACTCTAGTTCTACTTTTGCTCCGCAGCACAGGGTAGCCAACGTGAAACATGCTAACACCGCGAACATTGGGCGATGTTTATGTGGCTTTTTAATCTCGTGCCGGCCAACAGACTCGGGAAGAGATCGGAAAACGGTTGCCGCAGTAGGAGCAAACACCAGCCCGAAAGTCCGCTTTGTCCTCCACCGCGCGGGGATCGTTTGTCCTGTCGCTCAAAAGGTCCCCGTCTCCCCCGAGGAGTCGCGGAGTGGTAGCGCCCAGTCCCTAATCCGTGATGCCGTTGTCACGTGATCAGCAATCCCCGTTTCTCCCGCAAGGATTTCTCCCCCGTGTGAATATCCGTTCAAGTTCACAGAATAGTGAAATGGAGACTTGATCTTCGAGCAGACTCAAGTAACGGTTACCGGGGTTCCTCACGACGGTATCGTTCGGTTACTGCTTTTAGTTCCCCGGATATGGGCGCAGCGTACGCCTCCTGGTGGGGTCGGTGTACTGCCGGCCAGACGATGGTGTACAAGCAGCACCCGGCAATGGCTAGCGGCAACGTCGTCGTGATTGCTATTGCGTTCCTGGGAATTAGTCGGCGGTGTCGCTTGAGCGTTCACGTCGCTGCGGACATGGCACGTTGATGGCGAAACCACGCAGACCCATCTCGCGTTATTGGCAGTGGCGCTAGGTCTGGCCGGCTTCTGCGCAGAGTTGGCGGTGCTCGAAGACGTGCCGAACGCCAGTATGCTGTGGGGCGTCGCCTCAGTCGACATACGGGCTGGATGAGGGCAGAGGAGGTTGGAGCGGCTGGCGATCGAATTAGTATGTCTTGAGCCAGGGCCGTACCCAGGAATTTTTTTCGGGGGGGGGGGGGGTCACCTGTCTGTGGCGTCCCATGCCTTGCACGTGACGTCACAGACAGGTGCTCTGCGCTGGAGCCCCAACGTGGCGGCCACCGTGACTTTTTTATCTCATTAGAGTGTGTCAGTGCAGAGGAGGACACCCAGGTGTTCGGTCCCCGCGTTCTTTTGTGCTCTACCCGCTTTTTTTGTTCGCCAGCCGCGCCAAGGGGGAACACAAAGGAACGCGGGGGTTCTGGTGTGAAGGATGCTTGGGTGCACCGGCACTAATCTGATGGCGAGCCGTCACCATTTCTTGCTCGGCGCATTCGAACAAAAGCTCACTGAGCGTTTCAACCCGCTGGTCCCCCAAGATGGCGGCCACGGTGACGTCAGTGCAAGCTATGTATTGGCAAAAGTTCTTGCGGTTTTCTTCCGCCTGCTTTTTAAGGCCGTGGTCCAGTTGTGTTAAGAGGTCATGCTGTGAGCGGGACCGGACTGCTAAAAAGTTCTCCGATAGCGTTGTTGACATGGTGTGGTAACTGCTGGATGCGTGGCTCTTAAAGGCGTCCATGGCTTTCTTGTAATTGATGAACTCCTTAGTTACAAAACAGCCCAAGCGCTGGTGCTCCCCTTTTCCTGCACACTCGCTTGCGAAGACTACGCAATATTTGCATAATGCTCCTTGAAGCTTCTCTGAATAAACAAGCCATAGGTAACGATCTACCCAGGGAGGTTGGAACTTCAGATTTTTTTCCCTGTGGCTGGATAATCATAGTTAGCCGGAGGAGTCCACGGATTGAGCAGCAGCTTCTCCGTCGTCTCTGGGTCATCTATATTATTGCTATTCGAGACAAACAGCCCCAAGTCGAAAATATTCGCACTCGTCGCACAGAGGGGAGGCGAACCAGAATGTGTAGGTGCCATGCCACTCACCTTCCTTGGGTATTGCCCAGTGGTAAAGGCGTCACTTTGCACAGCGTTGACTGTAGAACAAAGGTCACTTAGAGTTGCACTGCGGCCACCATCATTTCCCGGCGGCGCATGGGTGTCCTGCGTGTGTTCGTTCTGAGGTGATTCACAAAAACCGCTGCGTTCTCCTGAGTCGCTACAGAAGTTCCGACGCGCTTGGCTTGCCACCAGGGCCCGTATTCTCAAACGATCGCAAAAGGCGATAGTATCGCGTTTGGTGACGTAAAATTTGATGCGTTCAATAAGTAAAAAAAAAGACTTGCCTGTGACGTCATTGTTGCAACTGGCCGCTGGTAGTTCGAATGTCTCACAACACGGGAGTGAGCGCACTGTACGAGCGCAGAGCAACCCGAGTACGGCGTTTTCGAGCGTGTGCTGCTGCTTCTACGCAGTGGCCAGACTTGGCCGGCTTGGCTGTGGCTACTTGAAGTGTAAGACGTGTTTAAAGTGCTTTCAACGTTTTTTTGTTCGATTATTTAATGCACAGTATAATATTTAAAGAATGCAACTTTGCGTGAAACGTATTTTCGTTGAGAGTTTAACACGGCGTACTCGGAGAGTTCAGCTGTAGCGTGCCGCCGCAGCGACATCGTCTCAAGATCTCAACATGTTGCCGGCTCGCGATAAGCCACGCGAGCAACGCACGGTTCATGCTCCTGGGACGTTCAAACCAACGTTTATAGAACCAGGTCAGTTGCAAAACTGAGCGATGTTGCGCGGCGCCGCCGCCATCAGCGACAGATGTGGCGCTGCTGTCGCAACAGGATTCACTCCACTCTCTTCAGCCGGCATTGCGGCGCGTCAGTATCCGTGGAGGCTGCTTTCTGCGTGAACAGTTTCGCGCTTTCTATTGTGCTTCGGATGTGCGTGTCTTCACCATGCCGACATATGTTGTGTTCTCAGCTGTACGAGCGGTTACAGGAAATCTGAGACGCCTTTCTTTAGTGCCTAGGGTTATCAACTCTTCAATGAAGGGATAGTCGGGACGGGAGTCATTGTTTCTTTATTGTTTCGGCCTTTTCAGCTGGCTACGTGCTGTTCGCAACACTTCCTCTTGCTGGAGAATGTACCCGTAAAAGTTGTCGCGCTTCGCACAGAAGTTCAGCCAAAGTAACTAAAGCCCTTCGCAGCCACCGCTAGCCACCGCAACATTGCTTCGTGCGTGCTATTCGTGAGAACTTCGTGTTCTGGAGCGTGACGCGCGTTGTCGGGCGTGCGTTGGATCACATAAAAATTTCTAATTGGACGGTCCGGAATAAACCCGGTACATATAGCTGTCCCGACCGGGAAGGCTCGCGACGCTGTATGAAAAGTCGGGACAGTCCCGCGAAATCCGAGACGTAATTGGTAACCTATTTATGCCCCGCGTGACCCTGACCAGCGAGCGGCGTGGCATCGCGCTATTCCTCGTGAGGACAAGAAACTGTCCGACGTATCATGTGTATGTGATATGCACTTCCATGAAACGGCAGGAAGTGGAAGGTGGAAGCTGCGATGAAAAAATCCGTAAACGGGGTGGGTGCTCGAGCCAACGTTTCGACAAGTGGACTTGTCTTCTTCAAAGCTGGAACTGTTTCGCGCCTGTTCGAACTGTTTCCAGCCTTGAAGAAGACAAGTCCACTTGTCGAAACGTTGGCTCGAGCACCCACCCCCTGTTTACGGATTTTTTCATGCACTTTCATGAGGAAGACATCCTGAAGACTTTCACTCACATGGTCAATGGTAAGAATTAAGGTTGAAATCGTCAGCGGAAAGGAAACTCGATCATCGAAGGATGCGCCCCAAAGATATTCCGGAACTTGCCTTGAATTGAGTGAGTCTAAAAATTGTGCTGTAAATAATTTTTTTACAGTTAACTAGAGCTGTTTTGATAAAGTTTAATACCTGAGACTAAATAAGTTGTGCCGTTTGTGTGCATCACACCATACATGTAATATCGGAAAAGTTGTTTCTCTGCATTGCGTGCGTGAAATAAATACAATTTTTTCTTTCTGTAGCAGGACTGAAATTGTGGCGTGCAGTGCACACACGGATATTTTACCACTCCATAATCGCAAGTAACGACAGCCGCGGTACAAAGTGAAAACTCCTTACTTAAAAAAAACGTTATAGTGAAGAATTATCGGAAAGAAAACAGCGAAAAAAAAAGACGGAGCACCAGAAAAAGGATTACACAAACAGCGCTGACTTACAACAAATATTTATTCGTTGACATCGCGCAATGCCTTCACAGTCCACAACGAAAAGAAATAAGTACCAACACGCCCAAGTATCCACTTTAGCTAAATAATTACGCTACTGGAATGCGCCATATAGTTAATTTCTGTAATGGACAGACTCGCAAGTTATGTTATCAAGCATGAGTTATCGTGGGCAGTCTAGAAAGTCATAGCTTTAGTGACTTTGTCTACCGCTGCTAAATATTACTCAATTTTAAGTTGCAGCGACAGCGCAACGAAAAATCTCGATAATATACAGTCGGAGAGTAAACAACGGAGCCCTTTCTGAACGGCTGCCCCGGCGTCTTGCCACGCAGACTACGCATTTTCGTCTGCTAGCGGAAGCTTGTTGCGCCGCCAGCGCCACCAAACCGGAAGCTGCCTCGGCGCCGCGCGACGGGTTGGCTAACGCGGGGAGTTTTGCAACTTACCTGGTTCTATAAACGTTGGTTCAAACCACGAAAAAACACGCGCTGGCAAAGAACGAGTGCTGATAACACCCCAAGGTAATGCTCGATGAAAGCTTCAGCGTAAAAAATGCTGCGCATATCCACCGAGGATTGAATACTAGAAGCTACCGCCTACGTCACTGAAATGCTAGACTTCACCACGAACCGACGGTTAACGGTGCCTTCGCTTATTGCAAATATGTCGAGAGCACCGTCGAGCACCATGACGCAAAATTGACGTCGGCGGAATTACCAGATGGCGCCCTAACTTTTCCGGTTTGCTCAATAGCCAATCAGCGCGCACCAAAGGCGATACTTTTGCGATTGTCGCCTTTTGGGAATACGGGCCCAGTGCTGAGGAAGGCGAAGTTTTATCCTTCGAAGGAGGCGGTTCTTCTCCACCCGCTTCCTCGTTTCCAACTTTCTTGAAGTAAGACGCAAGCATCCTTTGCTTCGTTGTTGCAGAGTGTCTTTTCATTTTGCTGCCGCAATCCTGTGCACGCACACAGAAGTGGCCAGTGGCTCCAAAGAGACGTTTGCGACTGCCTCGACTGCCTGGCGTGAACGGCGGGCGATGTTTTTTTCCTCTCTTACCCGCTTTACATTGGCTAGAATGTAGAGGTGTGATGAACGCGCCGGCTCCCGCGTGGCGCATGTGTTTTCTGAACGCCGCTACAGCTGGTGCGCATGCAAGCCCATTATTGTACTCCCGCTGCAGCAAACTGGATTAACGCTATAGTATACTTAAAGACCTTTTCACAGAAGACTCCATGGACACTCCATACTCCCCTTAATAGACGTGACCCCCCAAGAATGCACTGCCGAGACATTTGCACTCCCGTGGTACAGTCCAGAAAGGAGGTGTTGCTCCTTTCCTGTGAAAAAGTCACCTTTTCACAGACGGCTTAATTAAATAGCCGTGACCCCCCAAAAATGCACTGTGTAGGCTCTGACGTCAGCCTCTGTACTCCCGCGCGCAGTCCAGCTTGGCGGCGTTTTTTCTCTCCTGTGAAAGTTGACCCTTGATGCCAGATTGTGTGCCGGCTGTCTCCTCGCTTTGTGCGCTTTGTAGGGAGGCGCATATACCTTGTGTGTACAGAAGAGGTAGACTTCCTTGCGAGTGGTTAAGGTTGTTCGAAGTTGCTCGGATATGCCAGTCTTTCAGTAGATGTCATCTTCGGTGATTCGTTTTGGTGGCGAGGACTGCAGTTTGTGAAAAGTTTATCCTGCAGCCTGCGTCCTCGGAATGCGCCGCTGAGTTGTTCCGCTTAGGGGTATGGCATGTCGTGTTGGTGTTGCCGTTGCTGTCGAACTGTTTACCTTCACAGAAGGAGACGCGCTTTTCGTAGGAACCCAAAGCCGACACGTGCGGTCCGCACAGACGGATAACTTCTCCAGTGGCAATGCACAAGGAAAGCATCTGGAATCAATAAAGGAGCTGCTACGGGGTGAAAGACGAAAAAAAAATAGAGACTCGAAGGAACGCGAGGGCGAAGTGCAAAGCTGTACAAATAGGGCAGGTTCGCGTGCGGGCGAGGGAGCGCTGAGGTGTTCTGGTAAAAGGGTAGGTTTGAGGAAAGGAAGAAGAGGGAAGCAATGCGAGAAAAGTTGCAGTGTAACTTTGGCAGCTGGTGGTCGCTGTGAAGGCGTGTAACTATTTTAGTATCACCCGAAAAGTTAAGGCATCAAAAAAATTTAGGGGGGGGAGGGGTCAGAACCCCCTCAACCTCCCCCCCCCCCCCCTAGTTACGGGCCTGTCTTGAGCCCTGACTGGATCGCTGTGTGGCAACAGCAGCACGTGCAGCAGCGGCGTTGCGCTGTGCTTGCGGCTATGACTGCGGTTGTTCGGCATATTCTAGCGACTTCTGTAATTACTCGCGAACAATTCCGGCCATTGAATGCCCCTATGGTTGCTATCCGACGAACATCTTGAACGATAAATATCGATCAAATAACCAACACGGTTCACTCCATTTTTACACGCATGATTGCACATCGTGTTGTAGACGCGACAAGGATTCTACAAAAAGGCAATGAAATGATGGCACGCTTGTGTCATGTTCTCCCGAGACAGCACACACACGAGGCTCAGTCCGAATGCTGACTGACGTATGCGGCCAGCAGCACGTTTATTTCAGTGATTATAAAAGCGATAAGAACGCCATGTGGCGCTACATCAAACCGTCCAAGCTGATGACAGCAACAACAAAACATTCCTTGCTCCCTTAATAAAAAGTGAAAGAACAGAAATTAAAAAAAAACGCCAGGCCTGCGATGAAACCGCAGCACAGTCACAGCGAAAGCTGGAAGAGCGGCGTTTCTAGAGCCCGTTGGAAGCTCTCTTGGGGCTACAATACAAGTACACTAGAAAGGTACCCACTACGCCATAAATCAATTTCTATGAAGTTGGGAAGCACCTACTTGTCACGTATCTCGGAAGCGCTTGCAATGTCGGAATGGAGTTGGGAGAGAGATAGAAAGAGTCGGGAGACACCGTGGTGGCACTGCAAACAAACTTTATCGCACACACCATGGCAAACCAAAATACTAACACGCACTCAAAATTTACAATAAGAATCAACAAGTGCAGAAAGGCAAAGTTAATGCGCACTCACAAACTAGCCCACAAGGCATTCCAGCTATGCCTAGCTCCTCTCAACCCGAGAGTCTGGCCACTATGGCCTCTCAGTCACTCGCGATACCCATGGAGCGTTCTTAAGGTTCGCGGTGTCCGCTGACTCGGTTCGTCGTCCAAGTCGACGCCCAGTCCCGTCGTCGCAGCTCCTGTCGACGTCTCCGGGCCGTCGCCGTCGATCAGACGCCTCGCTGATCGTCTTCCTCGCCGATGCTTCCTTCCTCTCGGAGAACACCGGTCTCTCCCAGTTAGGCCTAACTGTCGGCCTCTCGTCAGTGCCACGGGATCCAACTGTCGACGTGGCTCTCCAGTGATTGTCGGTGGGTTGCCGTCTCGTCGAGCTGGGGTAGTGCCGTAGGTGCCATGAGAACTGCGTGATGAGGCTGCCGCAAGCCTAGACCCCGAGGTCGACGGCTACCCTCCCGGGGCATGCACAACGCTGCCTCCAGAACTCAGCCCTGCTGTTCCCGTCGCGGACGCGACGCTGGCTTGCAACACCTTGCTCCTCGACAACTCCACCGAACAATGCCCAACTCTTCTGTGGTCTCTCTCCTCGGCTCGAGTCGCGTGGTACGCGCCTTTCTCCGGCCAATGGCTTGCGTCGACGTGGCGGGGGTGCACACCATCGGGTACTTTTCCATTCCCCGCATACCATCGACGCCTTGCGCTGTCCGGCGCGCGCCCCGTGCCCCTTTACTCATGACATTGGGCCCCCTTTTAAGAGTTTTTTCCTTAAAAAACTGCTTCTTCTCTTCAGGGTTGCGGCCCTCTACTCTTCTGTTGGTCTTAAACTTCTGACTCGCATTCTCTATTATGGTTCCATCTACTTTCACTACACCATGGTCATCACCACGCACTTTCTCGAACACGTCACCAAACATTCCACTGAACCGTTCACGATGTCCACGAGTTCATCGTCCTTAACACTATACGGCTACCCTCACAGAGATAACTACCCACAAAACACATCACTCAGTGTTCCAAAATATGCACACATTCACTTACTCTCAAGCTTTACAAAAAAAAAAGTCATCCATTAATATTCTCGAAACCTATTCACTGCACAGGACTTATGTTTCACAGAATCCTTCTCAACACCATAGCAACCACCAGTTTACTTCCCCGCACTTAAACCTGTGCTTTTTCACGTTTCGTGTCTTCTTCAGTTTTTTCCGGCGTCTATTCGCTGCCCAGTGTCTCGGACGCTCACTTAAGCTGATGCCTCTGTTTCTTTTCACCCGACGCCTCTTCGACCTAACTTCCTCAGGCAGCGTCCTCCCCTTATGCCTGGCTCTCACTACTAGCATCAACCTCTTTGTATACAAATTCTTACACTCTACTCTGCGCGTTTCGGGGGCATTCTTTTTAGTTCGCTTTACGCGTGTGCCCTTGACAAGTTCAGCAACCTTTATGGTCGTCCCGATAGTTACGACCAGTTTTCTTTGCTTTTAGAACTGTCTTCACTTTCTTAACTTTACGCTTGTACTACCGTGCGTCTGAGGCATCCCATTCCTCCTACTCCGCTCTTTTGTCACAACTCGCAACGCTTAGTGCTTCTTCCTTCCACAGCTATGCTCACCGAGCTGTATTCTGCCTCTTCGTTGTCCGGAGGCATCGCGTTCTCTTTCTCCGTGCCCTCTTCAGCACCGGCATACAGTTCACTAACCGTTGCTACACCATCACTATATGCAACACCTGGGCCCTTTGTCTTCTGCTCATTCCTAACCCGACTATTCTCATTTGCACAACTAGTGTGTTCACTGCGCCTTTGCTGATCGGAGGCAAAACTCTGATAATCAGGCGCATTGACTTCTCCCAATGAAATCTCTATGGCCTTCTCTCATTATGTCCAATGTATCCTGTGGCTTGTGCCAGTCGCAGTTTGCGCTCTAGTTCCTCCTTTTCCCGAGCATACGCTTCTAGCGCAATGGCGCGTTTTGCCTCGCGTTCGGCGCGACTTGCCTCGAGATCGGCGCGACTTGCCTCGCGATCGGCGCGTCTTGCCTCGCGATCGGCGCGTCTCGCCTCGAGATCAGCGCGTCTCGCCTCGCGTTCGGCGCGTCTCGCCTCGAGATCGGCGCGTCTTGCCACAAGTTCGGCTTTGCCCTCCTCTATTTACTCTCCCACTCTTCGTCAGTGAACCTGAGAGCCTGTTCTCCATTGAGCTTTCTCTCCCGAAGACTCTCACTATCTGTCCCAATCCATATCCATCCTTGCAACCCCCGACGCTACGTGACTGGGCCCAACGCTGGAAAAATCCTGGCAGGCTCGCCATTTATTGTGTCACGTATCTCGGGAGCGCTTGCAATGTCGGAATGGAGTTGGGAGAGAGATAGAAAGAGTCGGAGACACCGTGGTGGCACTGCAAAACAAAACTTTATTGCACCACACCACGGCAAACCAAAATACTAACACGCACTCAAAATTTACAATAGAATCAACAAGTGCAGAAAGGCAAAGTTAATGCGCACTCACAAACTAGCCCACAAGGCATTCGAGCTATGCCTAGCTCCTCTCAACCCGAGAGTCTGGCCACTATGGCCTCTCAGTCACTCGCGATACCCATGGAGCGTTCTTACGGTTCGCGGTGTCCGCTGACTCCGTTCGTCGTCCAAGTCGACGGCCAGTCCCGTCGTCGCAGCTCCTGTCGACGTCTCCGGGCCGTCGCCGTCGATCAGACGCCTCGCTGATCGTCCTTCCTCGCCGATGCTTCCTTCCTCTCGGAGAACACCGGTCTCTCCCAGTTAGGCCTAACTGTCGGCCTCTCGTCAGTGCCACGGGATCCAACTGTCGACGTGGCTCTCCAGTGATTGTCGGTGGGTTGCCGTCTCGTCGAGCTGGGGTAGTGCCGCAGGTGCCATGAGAACTGCGTGATGAGGCTGCCGCAAGCCTAGACCCCGAGGTCGACGGCCACCCTCCCGGGGGCATGCACAACGCTGCCTCCAGAACTCAGCCCTGCTGTTCCCGTCGCGGACGCGACGCTGGCTTGCAACACCTTGCTCCTCGACGACTCACACGAACAATGCCCAACACTTCTTCTGTGGTCTCCCACCTCAGCTCGGGTCGCGTGGCACGCGCCTTTCTCCGGCCAATGGCTTGCGTCGACGTGGCGGGGGTGCGCACCATCGGGTACTTTTCCATTCCCCGCACACCATCGACGCCTTGCGCTGTCCCGGCACGCGCCCCGTGCCCCTTTACTCATAACCCTACTAAGCTATTATTTGTCATTCTGTGGAGAAGCGAGGCATCAGCTACACGTCTGTAAGGCATTATGTGCACTTTGTTGACGCGACGACTGATGACGATGGAGAATTATGGCTCAGCCCTTTGTAATAAGTTGGAAGCTTTAAACGGCCCACCAGTTATGTAATTTGCATTGGGTGACGCCCGGTCGCTATTTCCCTCTCCCGTCATGCTGTATAACATACGTTGACGTGGGAGAGAGCGGGGGTGGGGGGGAGGGGCGCAGAACTTACTGAGACCCCAAGTAAATGGACCATGCGCTTATGGGCTTCCTTGGCAACCTATACAAGTGCACTTGCGAGGAACCCACTACGCTATAAATCGTAATTTTAGTGAGACCCCGAGGAAATGGATCATGCGCTTATGGGCTTCCTTGGCAACCTATACAAGTGCACTTGCGAGGAACCTACTACGCTATAAATCATTGTAATTTTACTGAGACCCCGAGGAAATGGATCATGCGCTTATGGGCTTCCTTGGCAACCAATACAAGTGCATTTGCGAGGAACCCACTACGCTCTAAATCATTGTAATTTTACTGAGACCCCGAGGAAATGGATCATGCGCTTATGGGCTTCCTTGGCAACCTATACAAGTGCACTTGCGAGGAACCCACTACGCTATAAATCGTAATTTTAGTGAGACCCCGAGGAAATGGATCATGCGCTTATGGGCTTCCTTGGCAACCTATACAAGTGCACTTGCGAGGAACCTACTACGCTATAATCATTGTAATTTACTGAGACCCCGAGGAAATGGATCATGCGCTTATGGGCTTCCTTGGCAACCAATACAAGTGCATTTGCGAGGAACCCACTACGCTCTAAATCATTGTAATTTTACTGAGACCCCGAGGAAATGGATCATGCGCTTATGGGCTTCCTTGAAAACCAATACAAGTGCACTTGCGAGGAACCCACTACGCTATAAATCATTGTAATTTCTGAGAAAAAAAGCCCTTTGTAATGGGATGGAAGCATTCAACAACCTACCCGTTGCGCAATTCGCATTGTGTGACGCCTGGTTACAGAATTCGCGTTGTGCGACGCTTGGTGCTTATTTTACTCTTCTACCACGCTATATTCCATATGCTAATGTGGTTCCTTCCCGACATGAAGGCTGTATAGGACCTTTTTGCAAAGCAGTTTCAGGCACCGGCATGGCTCACCTGCGTTTTCTGCAATTCAACAAATTTCGACATACACTCTCGAAAGTACATTCTTGCGGGCCTTGCATCTGGATCGCGGTGAAATAAAAAAAAACGGCATGGCTCAGAGGTTGAATACTGGGCTCCCACGCAGAGGGCCCAGGTTCGAACCTCGTTCCATCCTAGAATTCTTTTCTTATTTCGTTTTTTTTTTCTTATTTCGAGCGATACTGGTTACGGACACCGGCGGCGGTGGCGGTGGCGGCGGACAACTACGGCGCCAAAAACGGCCGGTGAAATGATCTCATAACAGCTTTCGCTGTAAAAAACAAAAAAATACAAGGAGCACTACGATGCGCAAGCACAGTGTTCAACTTGATTACTGGGGCACGTAACGCATAACTGGTGTGCGCACGCGCGAGCTGCGGCGAATTGGAGTCTGAGAAAGGGTCACTGACTTCGGGGCATCCCCCGGCGCACTGGCGCACTGACCACCCGGATCACTGGAGACACATGTGCCCTCGAATTCCCCAGACGAAGCCCCTGTAGTTGCAGTGGTGCCGGCGGTGTCTGCTGGTTCGTAGGGCGCGGTAGCACCCGCAGCATCCAGAGGCCCAGCTGGTTCCATGCCTGAAGCATTTGGAGGGTCTGTGTGAGAACGCCCAGAATACTCTGACAGCTCAGGCTGCCACGGCACCGTCCGCACATGGTCGTGGTGCCGTGTCCATTGGCGGCCATCTGGTAGCCGTAGCACTGTCGCGTACCCCTTGTCCGCTTCCACCGTTGCCGGTACCCAGACGGGACCTGGACGAAAATTGCGAGCGAAAACAGTCGTTCCTGGTGGTGTGGCTACGGCTCCTGCCGATCCTCAGTTGACCCGGAGACTCTGGGAGATCTTTTGAGAGATCACCGTGGTCCGCATGTCAGGCCGTAGTAAATCCAATGCCGTTTTCAACTTCCGGCCCATGAGAAGTTCAGCGGGACTACAACCTCTTACTTCATGCGGAGTGGTCCGGTATGTCAGTAAAATTCTCGCTATCTGTACGTGCAAATCATCCCCTGACTGCGCTTTGTTAATGGTCCGCACTGCACGTTCCGCTGCTCCATTAGATGCTGGGTGGTACGGTGGTGCAAGAATTTGTCGGATGCCGTTTCTACGAAGGAAGATCTTGTATTTATTCCTCACTCACGAACGCTGGGCCATTGTCGGATACGACTACATCAGGGAGTCCATGCGTAGCGAACATTTTTCGCAAGCAACCAATGGTGGCTGCAGTCGATGGGCTGGATACGGGGAACACTTCTATCCACTTCGAGTATGCGTCGACTGCTATGAACAAGTAAGCATTCTTCAGTGGTCCAGCATATTCTACATGAATCTGGGACCACGGTCTCTCCGGGAACGGCCATGGTTTGACTGGCACCCGTCTCGGTAATCGCCGATTTTCTTGGCAGATGCGGCATGCTTGCACCGCTGCCGTGACTTCATCATCCATGGCTGGCCAACAGACATGGCTACGGGCCACCGCTTTTATTTTCGCCACTCCTGGATGTCCTTCATGTAGCAGCCGCAGCACGTCGACCTGCATAGACGCGGGCACAACCACCCTGCTTCCTAGCAGAATGCAATCACTCTGCACACTCATTTCATGAAGGCGAGTGGCGTACTCTTTCCATGGAGCTTCTAGGGGAACTCCCCCACCAGCCCAAAGCGCTTCGCGAAGGCGTGACAGCAGCGGGTCTTTGCTCGTAGCGGCAGCAATAGCTTGCGCTGACAACACTCTGGGATAACACCCTTGGAGCATAAAAATCTCCGGTGGGTTCTCGTTTTGAATGTCAGCTGTTGGAAGCGGAAGTCGGCTCAGTGCATCGGCGTGCCGAATGTGACCACCAGGTCTGTACTTCAACACGTAATCATAGCCCGACAGAAAGAGTGCCCAGCGGAGTAGGCCAGGTGAGCAAGACTCTGGATTCTGCTTATTTTCCGCGAGAAGCCCCAAAAGTGGCTTGTGATCGGTTGCTATCTCGAATAGCCGTCCCCAAAGGTACTGCTTAAAACGTGTTACTCCGAACACAACTGCTAAGGCTTCCTTGTCGAGCTGGCTGTAGTTTCGCTCAGCTGTGGCCAAGCTTCTGGACGCGAAGGCGATTGGCCGCTCTTCTCCCGACGCATCCCGCTGGGCTAGAACCGCGCCGAGACCATATGGCGACGCATCTGTGACAAGCACTGTGGTTTTCTTTGGGTCAAAGTGCGCCAATGTCGTCGCAGATGCCAAGAGCTGCTTACTTTCTCTGAAGGCTTCCTCTTGAAGTGGCGCCCAGGTCCACGGTGTACCTGGTACCAATAGAGCATTCAATGGATTGAGTACCGCCGACAAGCGAGGGATGAACTTCCGGTAGAAGTTGATCAATCCCATGAAGCTTTGCAGAGTTTTCACGTCTTGTGGCCTTGGTGCCGAAAGGATGGCTTCAACGTTCCTGGTGCTGGGATGCAAGCCTTCAGCGGTGATTACGTGTCCCAAGTACTCAACGCGGTGTCTCATAAATTTGCACTTTGCTAACTTCAGGCGCAAGCCGGCATCTTGTAGGCGCTTGAGAACTTGGCTTACGTTCCTCCAGTGGTCGTCTTCAGTGTTTCCTGTCACCAGGATATCGTCGAAGTAGACAACGACGTGCGGAACTTCGCTCAGCAAATTGTCCATTTCCCGCTGGAACAACGCGGGCGCCGAAACGACGCCGACCGAAGCCTTGTGAATTGAAACAAACCTTCAAGTGTTAATAGTAACTAGCTCCTGCGACTGCGCATCTAGCTTTATCTGCTGGTAAGGCGTCCTTCAAATCAAGTTTAGTAACTTCTTACCACCACACAGTTTGGCGAACAGCTCTTCGATTCTGGGAATCGGGTAACTTTCAGTGACCGTGACTGGGTTGATAGTGACTTTGAAATCAGCACACACACGTAGTCTACCATCTTGCTTCACCACTGGAACTACTGGCGCGGCCCACTTGGACGTCTTTACAGGGAGTATGATGCCTTCGCGCTGGAACCGCTGCAACTCTTCGACATACCTGTCAACAAGCGCGAACGGCACTGGTAGCGCCTTGAAGAATTTTGGCCTTGCTCCTCCTTGTAGCGTTATGCTGGCCAGGACTCCCTTCATCGTACCAAGGTAGTCGGAAAAAACGTCGCCGAATTGTTCGACCAGGCCTTCAACGTTGCTGATTGTTTTCACGTCTAACGGCTTCAAGATGGTAACACCGAACGCTTCCATCCAGTCCCTTCCGAAAAGTGTCGAGCACGCTCCGCTCACAACTAATAACGGCAAAGTTGCCTCCTGCGTGCCGACTTTTACTGTGGCCGACATTTTTTCCAATACTGCCGACAGCTCCCCAGAATAGCTTTTGAGTCGCACGTCAGTATGTTCCAACGGCTCTCCTGGGAAAAGGGCGTTAAATTTCGCGTCGCTTATTATCGAAACACTGGCCCCGGTGTCCACTTCCATCACTATTGGCACGTTATTGACAAGAGCTTCAATTTTCATGGGTTCCGGTCCGGTAGCACGAAGAGACCACAAGGTGTATTCCTCACCTTGTCCCGACTCTGTTTCGGAAAGTTCATTCATGTTGTGCACGGAGCGGGAGCCCGTCCCATTCCTTCCGTTAGACGCAGCTGTCTTGCAAACCCTTGCGAGGTGGCCCTGTTGACCGCAATTGAAGCAGGTGGTGTATCGGTGTCGGCAGCGCGTCGTCTGGTGTTTGCCACTGCACCGGGCGCACCTCAGCTCCGTCATCTCTCTTGCTGGCCGCTCTACAAAGTTTGCCGACTGTACCATATCTGTAGAAACGGACGGGGCGCCTAGCATGTGCGAGTCTCTTCTTGCCGTTTCTATCGCCATGACCATATTTTTCGCCATTTCCCGGTTCAATTCTGCACTTTCCAAAAGGCGAGTCTGCATTCCGGAGTCGTTAATCCCGCAGACAATCTGGTCGCGCATCATTCGCTCACGCACTGCGCCAAAGTTGCAATCATCTACTAGCTTGTTAAGTGCAGCTACGTAGTCACTAACGGCCTCGCCTTCGTGCCTTTTCCTCGAAAAAAACTTTAAACTTGCGACCACTTCGGAAACTTTGGGCCTGAAGTGTGCACCGAGGGCCGCGAAGATAGCTGCAAGTGTCGCATCAGTCGGTTTTGTAGGCGACAGTAGGTTTTGTACCAACGAGTACGTTGCTGTGCCGCAGCTTGTCAGGAATACCGCCTTCTCTTTATCCTCGCCACCTCGTTCGCAGCGAAGTAAAGCAAAACACGCTCGTGATATTCCGGCCACTCACTTGTGCTTGCGTCTAACGCTTCCAGTCTGCCCACGGACGACATTCTTGTTGAATCCAGGCGCGGGTGCTTTCTGCCGAGCCCAACTCGCACATTTTATCTCTCGTAGGCCAGTTGTCATGTTCTCCCGAGACAGCGCACACATGAGGCTCAGTCCGAATGCTGACTGACGTATGCGGCCAGCAGCACGTTTATTTCAGTGATTATAAAAGCGATAAGAACGCCATCTTGTGGCGCTACATCAAACCGTCCAGGCTGATGACAGCAACAACATAACAGCTTGTCCTATCCTAAACGTTAAAAACAAAAGTGAAGTGACGACGCGCAAGAAATAAACCAGTCATGCCATTTACATTAAGAGGTTGCCCAGAGAGATTACTGAAAAATGAAAATTTTAAAATTAGTATATTTTTTTTTCTTTTTCACGCTGCTATATCCACGTGAAATTCCTTTGCGGCAAAATGTGTGGCTACCTTGCTTAGCACATTGCCGCACATTTCTACCCACGAGAGCCAAACCATGGCCAGGAATTCGGGACATCGCTTTTAATTCACCGTTTTTCACACCCACTTGGTGTACACACCTTCAACTTTCAAAAGTGGTGCGATGGCGCATGCCGCGCGGCAGACAAAATGACAATACATATAAAAAAGAAAAGCAGCACGACATCGACTAACGCCACCAAGAGCGAACCGTGATCGCTGACTGATAAGCGCAAGGCGTGCGACGAGCGGTCGGCTGGCTTCTAGACTGTGAATAAGCAGTTCTTTTGCAATGAATGCGTGCACACGAGTCAGTTGGCCTCCCGTCCTTTCCATATATTTCGTCCGATTGTGAAGTCGTCGGCCCTTACGGGTTTCTTGCAGTGATTAAGGACGTCCTTTCGTCGCTGCCGTTATCGTAACCTAAAAAGCTAATTGCAAGAAAATAATATCAGCCCATGAGATGGTGATGACGGTTTGAAAACATGCAGAGGCTGATTTGACGTCCCTGGACGGCTATTTTGTATGCGCTCTCACAAGAACGGGGGAGGGATCGACGAAAAAGACTAGAGGGAGCAAACCTCCAATGGGCGAGCTGAGGGAATTCAGAAATGCTTTCAACGCATGGAAGAAATATAGAATTAATACAGCTCGACATCAATATTTACAGGCATTGTTCTTCAAAGCTTGAGATTGCGGAGCGGGATAACTTTAACAATTTATTTGTGTTAATTTCTTGAGTGGACACTAGATGGTGTCGCAGTTTGATTAGTTGTTCGGTGGTGATTTTCGGCGCGGGATGAGGGTAACCCTTACAAAAATTGGTTTCACCTGTCTGTCACCTATGAGTCACCACCCAGTCACCCCAGTCACCTCCCTGTAGACTTGACCTTTCTGCAGACCTGGTCTGCAGATTTTCTGCAGACCCCGAGCAGACTTTTCTGATAATGTGCGCCCAGAGTGTGTGTATGTGGATGTATATAATATATATGTATGTATGTATACATTCTGGACCATGACACATTTCATAATAATTTATAGATGAATTTCACCTTTCAGTCACCCACCAGTCACCCCCATATAGACCTAGCCTGCAGATTATCTGCAGACCCCTAGCAGACGGCAAGCAGACCTTTCTGATAATGAGCGCCCAGAGTGCGTGCGTGTGGATGTATATAATATATGTGTATGTATCTATATATTCTGGATCATGACACATTTGATAATAATGATTAAATGGACTTCACCTTTCAGTCACCCACCAGTCACCCCCATATAGACCTAGTCTGCAGATTTTCTGCAGACCCCTAGCAGACGGCAAGCAGACCTTTCTGATAATGAGCGCCCAGAGTGCGTGCGTGTGGATGTATATAATATATGTGTATGTATCTATATATTCTGGATCATGACACATTTGATAATAATGATTAAATGGACTTCACCTTTCAGTCACCCACCAGTCACCCCCATATAGACCTAGTCTGCAGATTTTCTGCAGACCCCTAGCAGACGGCAAACAGACTTTTCTGATAATGAGCGCCCAGGGTGTGTGTGTGTGTGGATGTATATAATATATATGTATGTATGTATATATTCTGGACCATGACAGATTTAATAATAATGATTAAATGGATTTCACCTTTCAGTCACCCACCAGTCACCCCTATGTAGACCTAGTCTGCAGATTTTCTGCAGACCCCTAGGAGACGGCAAACAGACTTTTCTGATAATGAGCGCCCAGAGTGTGTGTGTGTGTGGATGTATATAATATATATGTATGTATGTATATATTCTGGACCATGACAGATTTAATAATAATGATTAAATGGATTTCACCTTTCAGTCACCCACCAGTCACCCCCAATAGACCTAGTCTGCAGATTTTCTGCAGACCCTAGGAGACGGCAAGCAGACCTTCCTGATATTGAGCGCCCAGAGTGCGTGCATGTGGATGTATATAATATATTGTATGTATCTATATATTCTGGACCATGACACATTTGATAATAATGATTCAATGGATTTCACCTTTCAGTCACACACTGACAGGGGGTGACAGAAAGTCTGTCACTTGTCTTCACGTGCTCTGGACCTGGGTTGTTCATGGTCTGTAGAATTTCTGCAGAAAGGCTGCAGCTTTTCTGGAGCACCATGCGACAGCCTGCCAGTTGGTAATTGGAATTCGCTAATTAAAATAGCGTTGCACATTTGGCGGGTGTAGATTAACAGATCTGTGTGTTTTGTGGCTACCTAACATCCAGCATAAATTTACATGCATTCTGTGAACGTGTAAATTTAAAAATTTGAAGCGTAAGAATTTTCCCACCGGCACTGAATGGCAGGTCGAGATACGATGGCTATATATACCGGGTGGTCGGTGTTAGGTTGTGAAGCGCGAGCGTGCGGTATTTACTTTGCTGTTGTTGTGTGTACGCTGTGGTCGTGTGTTGGTGGGTGTATGTATGGTATTCTACCCCTGGATGATGCATGTTACTTGACTCATGGTGCTAACGCAAAGGGCAGCTCTTATTTATTTTTTTCACCCGCGACAAAGCTCCGCACACATTCTGCAGAAATCCTGAAGAAATTCTGCAGACGCCGTGCAGACGTTCTGCAGACATTCTGCCGTCATGCTGCATCCTGGCAGATGCAGACTTTCTGCAGAAAGGGTGTTCCAATTGCCTACTGGGAGGTGACAAGGGGTGACAGAAAGTCTGTCACTTTTCTTTCCGCATTCCGAATCAGGGGTGACTCGTGGTCTGTAGAATTTCTGCAGATAGGCTGTTAGTTTTTTTGTAAGGGAAGGCAGGCACAAAACAGACTATTTCGATTCTCCGAGCTCAAGCGCTTACGTTTCAATCCAATCCACGTCGTCCGGAGACCGTTTTGCTTATATTCTGTCGATAGACCGGACATAGAACGGCGCCTGAGCCCGTTCCCACGCCTCCTCGCTCGTTCTATACAAATTAGTTGTCACTATTCTCACGCCTTGACCATCAGAATAGCCTGTGTGGCTCCCTCTCGTCCTTTTGCTACATTCCTCCCCCGTTCTAGTTAGGGCGCTTACAAAATAGCCCCCCAGATATTTGCTGGCGCCACTTTACATTTTCTTTTTTTTTTTGCGCTATAGCGTGAAAGCAACAGGTCGTGCCATATTCACTGCTAGTGACAATCTTTTTAAGAGCTCAAGAAAGAACAGAAATAAAGGGCTAAATTGATTACAGGGATGCGATTAGCGCTCAATCATTTTCTGAGTTTAAGAATTTGAAATAAAACGCTTTAATTTAAACAACGCTCTTTACGTTTAAATAGCACATAATAAAAATACATCCGAAATATGATGAGTGGTTTTTAGCGCAAACTACGAATACACAGAGAAGAAGGAGAAACACGAACACGGTGTTCGTGTTCCTTCTTCTTCTCTGTGTATTCGTAGTTTGCACTGAAAACCACTCATCATGTTTAGCGCAATCCAACTCGCCCAAATGGCGGTTCTTCTACATCCGCAATAATGTACATTATATATGTACATGGCATGCTATGCAGCTCGTCATCGCCTCTTTGCTAACTGTTCCTGAAAGCTTAATGAAACCAGTCATATTTATTTATTTATTTACGCAATACTCACAGCGCCATCAGATGCATTACAGTGAGGGGGTGCACACATTATAAGCGGTTTCATACAACATCACATGTAAACACTAGAAAACAAACAGTAGCCACAATAATAAATAAATTACATACACAGCTAGTATGTAGAGAAAGGCAAAATGGGAACTAATAAAAACACTAAGTCAGCAAGGAACAAAACGTATCATTTGATATTTCATTAACTACAGCAGCAGGTAATCTATTCCACTCCCATATTGTTTTTGGGAAAAACGACATTCTGAAGGATTCAGTATGGCAAAACATTTCACGCACTTTATGGGGATGATCGCTCCGTGTAGATACATAATGAGGTTCTAGTATATATTGTTGCCGATCAATGCCAATGTTTGAGTGAAAAATCTTATGAAAAAGCTTTAGACGAAGTTTTTTTCTGCGATTTTCTAGCAACTCCCATTTAAGACCCACCTTCGCTTGGGTAGCGCTAAAGGTAAATGTATAATTTCCAGTCACAAACCTTGCAGCTAAATTTTGCACTTTTTCTATACGTTCCCTGTCACCTACCATCGGTGGGTCCCACACCTCACATGCATATTCTAAAATCGATCTGACAAACGTCTTGAAAAGCAGTTCTTTAGTAGCCATACTAAAACATTTTGCATTACGCCATAGAAACCCTAATGACTTGCCAGCACTTGCGACTACATGATCAACATGACGATGCCATTTTAAGTCAGGGGTAAAGTAAACACCAAGATATTTATATTCATGCACTTGTGACAATGGAATATCATCTAAAGTATACTGAAATGAAGGTGAATTCTTTTTCCTGGTAAATGACATGAGAACAGTCTTATCTAGATTTAAAGTCATATTCCACTTGCGACACCACTGACCAATAAGGTTTAAATCACACTGCAAAGCACGACAGTCATCTTCACTAGTAATAGGCCTATATAACACACAGTCATCAGCATACAATCTCATACGTGACAGAACACCTTCGCCAATGTCATTTATAAATAAAAGAAACAAAAGCGGACCCAGAACGGAGCCCTGAGGGACACCAGAAGTGACGTCTCTTCTTGACGACTCAAAACCGTTAACAACTACGTATTGTTTACGCATTCTTAGGTATTCGACAATCCAGGCGTTAACTTGCGTATGGATTTTGTAGGTATGCAATTTTTCAATTAACAGAGAATGAGACACAGTGTCGAACGCCTTCCTAAAATCCAAAAAGATACAGTCTATAGATAGTCGCTTGTCAAGAGTACTGCTGATATCATGTGTGAATTCAATAACTGTGTATACAAGAAAAATTCTTTCTAAAACCATGTTGGCCTGGATTAAATAGGGAATGCTCATTCATATGTGCTACAATACTTGAATATAAAATATGCTCTAACACTTTGCATGCTACACACGTTAAAGAAATTGGACGGTAGTTACCCACGTAACTTCGCGGACCAGCTTTATGAATGGGAACAACTGCACCAATCTTCCAATCACTGGGCAGGGAAGATTCCGCCAGAGATTTTTCAAAAAGTATTTTAAAAAAAAACGAGCTAAAGGTCGTGCGCAAATTTTAAAAAAGTAAGTTGACAAGCCGTCAGGTCCTCCGCCTTTACCAGCATTTAGTTTCAGAAGCAACAATTCTATGCCACGTGTACTGATAACTGTATTCATGTATACGACCATCCGCCGCAGTGGTGTAATGATTACAGCGCTCGGGTTCTCACCCGAAAGCCGCCTGTTCGATCCCGGCCGCGGCGGTCTCATTTCGATGGAGGCGAAATGGTAGAGGCCCGTACACTGTGCGATGTCAGTGCACGTTAAAGAACACCATATGTTCGAAATTTCCGGAGTCCTCCACAATGACGTCCCTCATGATCATATCGTCGTCTTGGGACGTAAAACCGCCGGTAATATATGGATGTACACGACCGTGAAACTCACTTCTTTGTTTCACTGGTTATGTGGTCTGCACAATGGCATCAGTCCTTGGTTTGAGACCCGGCTATTTCGGTCAGTTTTATTTAGAACGAGGAGCGCGTACAAGCGAGTTTGAAGTCAGCGCTCGTCTGGTTTCCTTGCTGCTACTTGTGTCATTGTCTGATTCGTGTTGTGTCTCAAGTTTTATTCATGAATAATGTACGCGTTAGTAAACCATAGTGTTGCTTGTGACTCTTCTCCTTGCCACTGTATTTTCTGCGTGTACCTCTCCCGTGCGTCGTCGTAGAGTCCCTTCATGTAGACGCTAGCCATCGCTCTAAACACATCTGAAGAAATGCGTCAGAAATAACAAGCAACAAACTCAAACACACCAGGCAAACACCGCCGGGACCACATAAAATAAATTACCGGAAGTGCCGCACCGGAACTCTTGGGCAGATCGTTCGGTACACTCCAGTTTGTTTACACAGAGCGAAACCGTCTATATTTTTCCTGGCATCATTGCCTGTCAGTTTTCATTAATATTGTCTCTAACAAAAAACTAAAAACAAGCCCTTCAAGATTTCGCTTCTTTACTTTAAAGGAGCACTGACACAAATTTCGAAGGCGAGATAATGAGCGAGATAGATCTATGTGGAGACATACACAACATCTACGAGATATCAAGGACAAATATAGCCTAGAACACATTCATAATCAATATTCAAGTGCACGCCGCGCGACTGAGTGAGATGCGGACGACATCAACGCGGGGGCAATGTAAACACAACTACGTCACGAGTTCGTGTTGGCTGGTTGCTGGCACGCGCCTTGCGCTTGCGCACCCTGCCATTTCTTCATCCGTGCCTGCGGCTTTGCGTGTGCTGGCTGTGCGGGCTGCCAGTGCGGTGCCCGCTCCACACGCTCTCGCGCGTGCCGTCCACGTCACAGTTTGCGTGGTCACGTGGCCAGCTGTGGTCTTTCCCCGGAACTGCTCATGCCTAGCTCGGTACTCTTTGAAACCGAACTGAGACTAGGCGCTCTAAAACGTCTCTAAATAAACAATCATCGCGCACTTGCGCAAACGAGGTTTCCGGTCGTGATAAGTGGGTCATAAGCTACCTACTTCAACAAAAAAAAGGTGCAAAATTTTTGTGTCAGTGCTCCTTTAAGCAACACATGGTTACACTAGGCAACGCAGACGACATTTGTCATCTTTTAGCTGTGAAAACAAGTTTGAAAGCTAACATCATTTTCGTACAAGGTGAAATGTATAGTATACTAGTTTAATATATACATTTCACCTTGTACGGCAACAACTATTGTCACACCTTCTGAGAAACATACAGTGCCATCTAGGTGGCGTACTTTTTCAGCATTTCGGCCCGAATCCTAACTTCAGACAATCCAATAAAGATCTGACATCGACATTTATGCAATATTTTTCATCATAAAAAGCATGTCACCCGACAGTGCCACGGACGTTGATTCTACGTGAGCTGTATCTGTGTCAACCTCCATTAGAGGCACTGAATATACAACTGAAACATATGGAGACATTCAGGCAACATCCCTGATTTATGGGACCATATAATTGCTTTCCGTACCATGAAAGTGACACCTCCTGACACGTTTTGGAAAGCCGAAAACTTGAACAATAGCGCAGAGGTTTCGCGCAGTTTTTGAACAAATAACAGTCAGAAAGTGCTTGTTGGTTACAAGAAAAAGTAAGAAGAAATCTGAGAACACTGTTTGAGACACTGAGGACCACAGAAAAACACCGTGTTACGCAATGCGAATCCTGTTGCTAATTGCAGTTCTCTTTATGTCCCGGCGCTTTCAGTTCAGCTGAGCAGCATTTTTTTCAGCGTTGTCAAATTCTTTGAAGTCGTTCGCACTCCTAACGCACCAAGCTCCGTGCGCAGTTCACCGGCGGCCATGATTTCAAATCTCGCCCCTTCTTAACTTGTGCTTGACCCTTCCGGTGCGGAACCTGGCCTCTTTTTTCTGGAGTCAACGATACCACCTCCATGCCAGTACTCCACGTCACGCTTCGTATAAGTACGGGTATGTCGTCTCGCACTGTGCTCTTCCGGCCTCTTTTCAAGTCTTACTGCATCGGCCACTGGGTTCCACTTGTTTGTTCTGGCATGATGAATGTGCTTCAGCACATCGTTCTTATTCTCAAGACCTTGGCTTGAAAAACAGCCAAGGTTCATGAAGGATTCATGTTTCCAAGATGCGTGGTGTGCTAAAATGGGCATATATGGAGTTACGCGGCTTGGCCCATATCCCGTTCGGGTAGTCTGTCCCAGTTTAACGAAAGTGTACAAAAAGATATGTGCTTCGTCTTCCACGGGTATCCCTGAAATGTCGGTGGCGAAGTGACGTAGAAGCGAGTAGAGAATCTTCCAGAGACTTATAACCTCTGTTTTTGTGTCCGGCTGCAGTTTACCCTGCGTCATATCCGGGAGGCGATCAAGCAGTAAATGTACATCACTGCCTGTCAGCGACGAAAATGTCACTTCTTGCTTTTCGTCTTTTCATACGTCTATTTTTAGTACGCAACTCCTCACGATCTGGGGAAATTCAAGAACGTGCTGGTCTTTGGGAGCATCTAAACCTCGAACACTAGCACAAGTGTCAAATTCTTCAAATTCCAAAATAAGAGATTCCAAAAGCCTGTTGTAGGTTCTTAGATTCATGTGCAGGATGTCTGGGATGACGGAGGCTGGTTCTATCTGGAAATGGGTACTGTTATGGACTCCATGAGCCATCCTATCACAATCTAGCCATGTTTGACAGAGTCCTCGCGTTTGGTGGTCTGTTAAAGTAAGAGCTTGGAAGATCAGGACTATCTCTGTGAGTTTGACCTACAAAGCAAAAAGGACAAGGGTATCATTTCATTTTCATGAAATGATTTCATTTTCATTTTATTATACTGTCAGCCCCATTTGGGCTATAACAGGGGTGGAAAAAACCAACACAATACAAAAGTAGGTACTCCTATAGACTTCTTTATACTCACAATGAATGACAAGAAATAGGCAAAGTACTTTGCTCTGAGGACAGAAAATAAGCAAAATATGAACTATACATCTTTATACACGACGTCATTCAGGTTTTTTAAGAAAGAAGGTGCACATTCCGATAAGACAGTGGAATTCGGCAGCCTGTTCCACTCATTGATCGCCCACGGAAAGAAACTGCACTTAAAACAATCGTTCTGTGATCTGGGAGGGGGGATGTACGTATGTGTTATGTAGGTGCCTTGACGTTTCCCCAGTTTTTATGTACATATACTTCGATTTGTCTATTTTTACTTGTTCTTTAATGATTAAAAAGAGTAATTTAAACCTTTCATACTCTGCACTTTGTTCTAGTGGTTCAAGGTGGGCCAGCTTGGAAAGCTGAGTTGTTGAGTGGCAGCGCTGGTATTTGTTAAATATGAAACGTGACACCTGTAGTGGAGCAGATGCACGACCGAGTATGCGCCTGTGAAGGAGGACGAGAAACGACCCGCGTTCTGATTGCTACGAGAGCCTGGTGCCGCTTTTTGCCAGCCTTGCACTGGTTAGCCGTACGGTCCCTTTTCGTCGCGACCTCATTACACCAATAAACCTCATCGCACACCAATCTTTGTATTCTATCTAGCTTAGTGCGATTACTTGTTGTGTACGGAGCCCCATACCACCTTTGCGTACTCCTAATTGGCCGTACGAGAAGCCTTGTAAGCCAAGCATTTGATTTCCGGGCTGGCATGGTGCAGATTTCTCCGAAGTCTCCACAATGCTTTGTTAGCCTTAGCACAAACGGTGTCTACATGCAACTTCCATCGTAGATCGGAAGTTATGAGTAAACCCAAATATTTGTGGTTGGTCGACTCTGCCAAGCTCATGATCGTTTATAGAGTACGTCGTATTTTAGAATGCGTTTTTTTTTCCTGATTGCGGTCATAGTATACTGATTTTGCGCCGTTTAGATCCATCTGCCAAATGGTTGCACCAGTTTGTATTTTGGGGGGTTTATATTTAAGTTCTGAATTGATCAGTAGGAGCTTTGGCCTGTTTTTCTACATTACGCAATCGTCTGCAAAAAAAACCTTATGGGACCCGCATAATCTTTAGGTAAATCGTGACAAAAATCAAAACAGTAGTGGGCCCAAGACACTGCATTGGGGAACTCCAGAAATAACATTAGCAAGGGCAGATTTTTTCGTGCTGACTTGAACGTACTGCTTGCGATTGAAGAAATAGGAGGTAAACCACTGCGTTAGGTTTGGGTTTTTAAAGATAGTGTTTATTTTTAACAACAGTTTAGCATTGGACACCTTATCGAAAGCTTTTGAAAAATATAAGAGTATTATGTCAACCTGACCTTGCGAGTTGATTTCAGAGGAGAGATCATGAACAATTTCAACAAGCTGAGTAATAGTAGATAGGCTTTTTCGAAATCCATGTTGCTGTGAGTATATGTTGTGAACATCTAGATAAGCCAAAAGATGCTTGGAGACAATATGCTCGAGAATCTTGGAACAAGTGCTTGTGAGCGAGATGGGACGGAAATTTTTGCAGTCGTTAGTATACCACCTTTGTATATCGGTATGACCTGAGCAACCTTCCAAGCAGTGGGAAGCACCACTAATATTCAGGACTGGAAAATAATTGTCAAGTACTTCGAAACCCAAACTGCGTAACTATATAACAAATTCATTTGTATTCTGTCAGGTCCTGCACTTTTTGGTCAATTTTAAGGAGCAGGTTCAATACTCCTTGTTCACTAATCGTTATTCCTTCTATGGCAGGTGTGCCAGAAGCTCATTAAAAGTCGGTACTTTTCTGTCATCGTGGGTAAATACTGACGAAAAAAAGGCATTAAAACTTTCAGCACGTGCTTGTGAGTTTTCTTTATCTGCATCAAGATAGGTTTTTGTGTTTGGATTCACGTATCTCCAGAACTTTTCGGGTGCTTCGTGCAAGAAATTTTTTAGTTTACATATAGAAAATTTATCTTTGGAATTTTTAACTAGACGTCTGAATTTATGGCTCATAGTGTGAATTGTTTTCTTCCCTTCAGGGCAAGGATTCTTTGAGTGAGCTTTCCGTTTTCGTTTCAGTTGCCTTTTGGCATGGATCACGCCACGCGTTATCCAAGGATTTTTCTTTGTTATCTTTTTTTGACGTGCTGGAATATACAATTGAATGCATCCAGTGACCACCTTTGAGAAATAATCCCATAGTCTATCTGTACTTGCATTTGAATTTTGCACGAGAACAAAAGTATCGAAAGTGTTTTCAAGTTTTTCTAAAACAGAGAAGTCATCAGCAGCCGCGAAGTTCAGAACTGTATTTTTGTAATCCTTATGCAACCTGGCGGACGCCATATCTAAGGAAAACATAACCATCTGATGATCTGATATGCCCTCGATTACATCACATGTTCAAACATTTTCCTCCAGGAGCGAAGATATAAATACAAGATCGAGAATAGAGGATACAGCTTTAAAAACACCTGTGTAGCTAGACACAATTTGGCATAGGTTAAAACAAAAGGCAATGTCCAAAAGATGTTCACAGTGAGTTATTTCGGTTCCTATAATATCATGTGAATCCTATTGAATGCCTGGTAAATTGAAATCACCAAGCAAAATTATTTTGTCGTCCTGGTGCATATTAGAATCCATAAAACATCTTAAGTCGGTGAGAGTCGTAGCAGGAGAACAGGGGGGTCTGTACATAACTCCAATGTACACAGGGTGATCATTTAATCGAATCTTTACCCATACGGCTTCAATATCACCAGCATCTGGCAAAGTTTGATACTTTATGTCTCTTTCAATCATAAGTGCTACCCCGCCTCCTCTCCCGCCTCGGTCCTTCCTTATTAAGACGTAACCTGGTGGTGTAACTTCCACATCATTTACATCACTGTGCCACCATGTCTCGGTGATTGCCAATATGTCAGGATCATGTTCCAAGGTTACACTTTCAATTAAGTGACTTTTGTTCAGTACGCTGCAAGTATTAAGTTGATGATCTTAAAGTCAACCTGTTTTGTCTTTCAGGTCATTGGTGGTTGGGTTTAGCAGATGCTTTGCACTTGACCTTTTCCTTGGCATCATCACTCCAGGTGTACAAAACATTGTTGATGAGAACTTTGTCATAAACCAGTCTAACTTTCGCTCCTTTCTTTCTTCTACACTTGAGACCCACAAGTTTCCTCCGTATCTCAGTAACACGTTTTGAGTAGTCTCACTAATGTAATATGAGTGCCTTTTAGCTTGAAACAATTTTTCCATATCTTTACTTTGTCTCGGTAGTTAATACCCGTGCCCCACGGGCACAGAAAAATGGCATTTGCCCTCCTAATGCCTTCAGATTTAATGCCATTCGCACGGTGCCACACGGACGAACGAAATGGCATTCGCCCAAATGCCATTCGTCACCTAATGCCATCGCCAGAACTCATTCAACTGAGAAATGCATACTCTCGACGGCACAGATGACGAAGTGCGATATGCCTAAATTATATAAAGCGACATCCTATTCCGCTAAAAATAAGGTTTTCACGTCTTTATTTACACTAATCACTTACACAAGCGCTTCAAACGCTGTATTTTGATGCGACAGGCGCCAATTTCTTTTACGCTGTGGATCTGACTAGTGTGGCTTTAGGTGCTACGGTCAGCTGCAACGTCGTGAAACAAAGCAACGAATTCAAGCTTACGGCAGCGTAAATGCTTAATTCTACATTTAATTATCTCGGAGGTATATGAAGCTTGTAAACGCATGTTAATGTTTTTATTACTACTCAACAAATTCCTCACTACCGAAGATGCTACGATCGACATCATCGAGTCAAATGTCTTTCAGTTGGGCGTGTAGCAGCTCCGCCGAAAAAAATGTCATTCGGGAACTGAATGCCTTCACTACCGAATGTCATTTTTGTGCCCGGTGGCACGGGTATAAGGATTACAGGGCGGTCTTTCCCCAGGAAATTTCTTTCCCAGTCTATGTATTCTTTCTATAGAATTCAGTTTCTGGTTAAGAATGGAGCCAAATATATCGTCAGTTATTTTTTCCATTAAGTCATCATCATTCTCAGGGCTTCTTTGACGCCTCTAATAATAGGTTGTGTCGTCTCGAGCGGTTTTCTAGGTCGTCAACCTTACTGCACAGAGCACTCAGTTCAGTATGGCTCCTATCGACTGCATTCTCAAGCTGTAACAGCCTACCATCCCGTTATCTATGCACTCTAATTTTTCTCAATTGTTATTAATCTGTTCTGAACTTGAATCCTGGCGGACTCAGATGAGGCCTGTTGCTCTTGCATTTGCGAAATTTTAGACAAGGTAGTTTTTTTGCGTTTCTAGCAGTTCCTTAACGTTGCATCTGTAATAGGTCCAGGGTTTTGGCTCGATATCTCCCGACAGTGAAAGCAACAGGACCCGCTAGCGCAAACAGTCCACATTTAGCGGTTTAGAATGGCGTGTGGACACGGCAACACAATTAAGCAAGGGTCGGCACTACGGAAACCATATTTCCAGTCACCAACCTGCACGAGTAGGGGTACGTTAGGTGACATCGTCGCTTGCCGTGTCCATTGCCGCTTGAAGCATAGGCGTCCCTTTTATACCCGCTGGCGTGGAGCTGGCGGGCTGAACTGGTGACGTCATCATGCACGTAGGTGTGCGCAGTAAAGATGATGCTCGGGCTGCAGCCGCGGCGCCACTGGCGTATCGAAGATATCACCAGCAACGATGCCCGTGCCGAGCTTGAACGAGGCATGAAAGGTGTGACGTAGATCAACTGGCCCGTGCAAAACACCGATAAGCCGGTCGAACGAAAAAAGGCATCCCGTCAAAACCTGCACGAGTAGGGGTACGTTAGGTGACATTGTCGTGGCTTGGTTGCCGTGTCCACTCCTGTTGCCGTGTCCACTCCACACTGTTGATCTCTCTTAACAGGTTATGATGATGATGCTGATTGTAGACCTAGTACTACTAAGAGAAATTTCAGGTCAAGCCCCAAGACACACTGCAGGGAATGTCAACGCCGCAGACGTTAAGTGCATTTAGCTGCGGTACACTGTTGATCTCTCTTAACAGGTTAGCAAAGTTTCTTGATCGGAAAGTACTCTCCTAGATTTCAGCGATAGCTAGCAGTGGATGTTGCTTGTGAGAGTGAACATTTTGATCCGCGCTGAATCACAACAAAACGAAAAAGACGTCCATGAGGTACGTCTGCTAATTCTGCATCCGGTCCCCTTCTACTTTGACAATGATGTGCTGCTTGGCGAGTGCTCTCAATGACGTTTTTAGATGCGAAGCAGCTTATGGCGGAGTTTAATCCGGTGGTGTGCGGCGTGACCACCCTTACTGCGCTTGCGCAAACCCTCTCTCCCACTCTCCTCCTTTACGCAGGTGTTGGGTCACCTTCTCTCCTCTCCTCCCCCCCGCGCTGCAGCCGCGGCCCAGCCTCTCCCCTTACGTGATGCGCCGGCGAGTGCGCGTCCCCTCCCCTCTCTCTCCTCTCCTACGCTTCCGCCTCTCGCGCGCCTCATTCTCTCCTGCGGCGAGTAGGCAGCAGCGACGCCTCCGGCGTCTTGACGTGGCACGAGCGGCCGATGGCCGCCTCTGCTTCTGTGGCTCTAGATGTGGGGCGCTCGTGCTCTCCTTCCCTAGCTGAAGAATCCCACGACGACACCAATGGCATGGACTGCAAAGACGCAGACACCCATGATCTTGCGACTTTGTGGGAGTCAAATACCTCGGACGCCGGCAGTTCCACGCAGCAGGAGCTGGAGGGAGACTCGAAGACAGTGCTGATTCTACGCCAGAGAAAGGCACAGGCTCGAGAACGCAAGAAAAAAAAATTACACCATCTCTCGCTCGAGCTAACCATCTCCCCGCTGCTTCGAATCCACACACGGTTCCCTTAGCGGGAGATGGTGTTTTTTTTTCTTTGGACAGATCAAGAATACATTTTGTCAGTTTCAGCCGCAAAAGAAACTTGTGCCACCTCTTGATGATCCCGGGTGAAGACAACTTCAGTAGTATTGTAATGGTTCCCCGATAAGAGCGAAGGAAACGTAACCGAGGAAGATTCGCAAAGCTGTGCGATAGTTCCTCCCAGAAGACAATCACTAACGCAGTGGATCGTCCAAAAGGGCACTCACCTCTGCAACAACCCGCTTGTTTTGGGGGCTGAGGTCGTCGAATGAATGAGTACTTGGAAGGGGTAGCGCTAGTAGACACGGACTAGAGGAAGACACACGACACACAGACGGAAGCGCTCTAGCAACTGGTTTTTTATTGAAAATCCGCCCTACATATATACATCGCTTTTATGGCCACGTGACAATTTCAGCGCAGTGACGAATTGAGGAACAATAATTTCTTTTTCTGACAACACTATCGACGGTGTGCTCACACATTTCGCCCCTTCTTTAAAATGGTTCTTTGCTTCGATGATTTCTCGAGTGCACTTATCTTTGTGGCGGGCTGATTATGATACAATTTGGAATACAAAAGGTGAACCAACCACAATCATTGCAATGTGTGGACAGGTGCCCATCCTGTATCGAGTCACCGTTTTGTTTGTGCTCCCGTAGCCGATCATTGATAAACGGCCCCGTTTGGCCGATGTATATCCCGCCACATGTCAGTGGGTAAACTGTATACCACGCCTGCTGCGCATGGCACGAAAGGGACTTTGGTGCTTTTTCTGGCACCCTTCCGGCTTTTCAGTGGCAGGATCGGTGAGCTTACGCACAGGCGCTTAGCTTATCGGGTGCTGAAAAAACCACCTTTAGCGCCCACCTGACTCGCTATACTTTTTTTCAGCCTGTGCGAGATCTTGTGTATGTAGTGGGATCACTGCCACCTTCTCCTTTTCCTGGATGCAGAAAGCAGGTTCACCGAGCAGCAGCAGCAAGTTAGCGCTCCTCCCCATCGACGATCCCTACTTGTGAAGAACTCGGAGGCTGTAGTGGAGTTCTTTAAGCTGCACTCGAGCAAGAGCCTGAATGCATGGTCAATAGATGTGAAAGACCTTTATTATTCGCTACCGCACAATCAGTTGCTAACATATGTTAGCAACTAGATCTCGCACAGGCTGAAAAAAGTAGCGAGTCAGGTGGGCGTAAAGGTGGTTTTTTCAGCACCCGATAAGCTAAGCCGCCTGTGTAAGCTCACCGATCCTGCCACTGAAAAGCCGGAAGGGTGCCAGAAAAAGCACCAAAGTCCTTTCGTGCCATGCGCAGCAGGCGTGGTATACAGTTTACCACTGACATGTGGCGGGATATACATCGGCCAAACGGGCCGTTGTATCAATGATCGGCTACGGGAGCACAAACAAAACGTTGCTCGATACAGGGATGGGCACCTGTCCACACATTGCAATGATTGTGGTTGTTCACCTGTTTATTCAAATTGTATCATAATCAGCCGCCACAAAGATAAGTGCACTCGAGAAATCATCGAAGCAAAGACCATAATCAAAGAAGGGGCGAAATGTGTGAGCACACCGTCGATAGTGTTGTCAGAAAAAGAAATTATGTTCCTCAATTCGTCACTGCGCTGAAATTGTCACGTGGCCATAAAAGCGATGTAT
This sequence comes from Rhipicephalus sanguineus, assembly GCF_013339695.2. Classification (NCBI taxonomy): domain Eukaryota; kingdom Metazoa; phylum Arthropoda; class Arachnida; order Ixodida; family Ixodidae; genus Rhipicephalus; species Rhipicephalus sanguineus. Next base: position 216,883,352 of record NC_051177.1, on the reverse strand, counting down.
ATATGTAGGGCGGATTTTCAATAAAAAACCAGTTGCTAGAGCGCTTCCGTCTGTGTGTCCGTGTGTCTTCCTCTAGTCCGTGTCTACTAGCGCTACCCTTCCAAGTATGAATTTCCAACTCGCCCAAGAAACAGCACTCCTAGAATGAATGAGCTTTCCCGCGAAAGCAAGGCTTCGTATTGAAACTGAGTGACGACGTGTCTCCTCGAAACGAGATGCCATGCAGGCGACCTCTGCAGTCAATGAGAGTTATTTCTTGCAATTTCAATTCCGTAACTTTCAAGTAGGTCATCCAGATTAGCTTTACACGCAGTAGCAGCTCGTATAAGCTTTCTTTGATCTGTCTTTGTGCTGCCAGCGCTGATGAGTTTACCACTGTTAAGGCTAGAACTTTGTTGCTGGGCGCTTTCATCGCATTTTTTAACTTCCAGTTCTAGCTCGGAACACCTTTTCTTTAGAGCTTCGACTGTGCACTGAAGCTGCTGCACGGTCTCCCGGAGCTTACCATTTTCTGCAGCTTTCTCTTGGAATGTTCTCTGGACGTCACTTTGGTGAGAACCTTCACGTTGAGAAGTGGCATCATGTGAAGGCAAGCGAAACGTTATTGTTCGCACTTTCCTCACGAAGGCATCTTTACCGGCTCCTTTTAATTTCTTATATCTGTGTGCCACACCTACGCATGCCACTTTAAGGCGGTCTTCTAGATCGAGACAACACTGGGCATATTGCACGCCTATTGTGGTATGACGCATAAAAGTATTGGTGTAAGATATTCCAGAATTAGTTGCCTCATTGTGAATGTCGAGGTAAGCATTGTGTGGCAGTCTTAATACAACTGCATTTGCTGATGCAGCAAAGTACGCCAATGTCTGTTCAGTAGACATAGCGGGTGAATACGTGCAAGATGGCACAAAGCAAACTGAAGTACTCGTGTTACAAAACACGCATTGTTATTCTCCTCGATTTACAGCAAAGAATAGGAGCAGTGATTCGATTGGACAGCCCATTTCAAAAACGGAGCATTTGAACAATTTGAGATGCCCTCAGACGCGCACGGGGAAGCAGATGGACATTGCAGAACCATACTTGTTGCATGCTTCAAACCACCCTGCAGGCAAACATAGCCGGTGAAAATCGATTTCTTCACACAGAAGCCATCCACGCTTGAACTTTCTGCCCTGATTTAAAAACACCCAGCGAAAAATGCCAAAGTCAAAGTCCGAAACTATTACTTGACCGGAAGCATTGCTTGAGCACGCTAACTTCCTCTCTACAGCGCAGAGAAATCTTGCAGATACAGCTTTCAAGCGGTCTGCCGCTGGTCTTGCAGGAAGGTGGTAAGGGCGAAGGCACGCTAAATTCCGATTAATCTTTGGTTCGAACGTGCTTTGCTTCTCGAAGAATGCATCGAAACGCTGTACAGAACAATCTTTCATCAGGTAATTAACGGGATGCTGACAGGAACATTTCAGTAGTCTTTTTTCTTGCGTCAAGCGAAAGGCCAAGGTATCAAGGGCCGTGAAAATGTACGGCTAAGCCTGAGTCTACCCGGAAAACTGATTACAGTATGTTTTTATAATCTAGTTCCGGTTCCTACTGTACCTGGCAACACTGTACCAGCTTCTCGTCACGTGTTCGCTCAAGATATCTGTACGTTTCCACGGCGGCTGCACTCCGTCGCTTCGATTGTGACGCACAAGTGGTCATTTGGAAGTTTTGGTACCTTCCGTCATCACAAGTAGCCCAGACTGCAGCGTGAGCCAAGGTAGTGTCGATGTTGGTAGGTGCCCCCTCCACGGGAAAATTAACTTAGCAGCACTTGCCGCGCTTCATCTAGCTCAGAGCCATCTTCTTATGCAGGAGATTTGTGTGGCACTGTAAACTCACCTTCAAAAAATGGGGGCAAGCACCCCCTTAAAAATAAACGACCGAACCTTTTGAGTGCTATATGCGAGGCTAATAGGCTTTGTTGCTTATAGGCAACAAAGCCAACAAAGCCTCGCATATTGCAAGAAAACGAACGCATCACATGGGCGCTTGAACAAGGCCACAAGAAACTGTTCTTTAGTTCAAGAAAGACCCTCTGCTTTACACTCTCCATATGCGGCGCCTCTAATAGGTCTTAACCACGGAGCTGCTTAAGGCGCCCGTTGGTCCGTGAGCCAAGAACGAAAAATCATTACGAAACGGCGCGCGCTCTTTTCGTCGTCGCCTTCATATTTTGCTTTTCTCCCAGAACACGTGCGCAGATTTCTCCGGTGCGAGATGCAAACTGTGATGGGCGAGACAACGAGTACACAGAGAGAGAAAGACAGAGAGAAATTCTAGGCGAGACATTTCTTCGCGAGGCGAGATTCAAACCCGCGCACCCACAATCCGAGGGCGAGTGCCTTAACCATGCACACGCTAGCAGAGCATAACATAGCATAGTGGGTGGGAAAGGGAAGTGAGAGCGAAGTGGACGGTGTGAGGAGGAGGGGACAGAGTGAAGAATTGCCCAGAAAGAAAGACAGAAAGAGAAATAGAGAGAACGAAAGGCAGAAATAGAAAGAATGAGAGAGAGAGAGAATCAAATAAAGATAGAAATGAATAGAGAGCGAGAGAAAGAGATTTAAAGAGGAAGCTAGAAGTACACAGTGCGAGATAAAAAAAGGGAAGACAAAGAAAGACAAACATACATAACGAGAAAAAAGGAAAGAAATAGAAATTAACAGAGATGAAATATACATACAGAAAAAAAACAGTATTAAGAGCGAGAAAGAAAGAAAGAAAGAAAGAAAGAAAGAAAGAAAGAAAGAAAGAAAGAAAGAAAGAAAGAAAGAAAGAAAGAAAGAAAGAAAGAAAGAAAGAAAGAGAGAAAGAAAGGAAGAAAGAAAGAAAGAAAGAAAGAAAGAAAGAAAGAAGGAAAGAAAGGAAAAGAAATTTTCCAAACTTGGCAAAACAGCTACAGCCAGGACTACTTGCGTGCCCGTCAGCTCCGCTGTCTCACACTGCGCCTGACGTGCAATGTATGCTAGAGGAATAACGGAAACTTACCGATATTATTGGTAAAACAAAATATGTCATCTGTGCCTAAATAACAGCCACAGATGAAGTTGAAGTTGAAGTTTATTTCACCACAGTGTTACACCATAGTAATGATACTGCAGTCAAGCCACGTGAGGGCTTCGTACTTGAAAATCTGTACCGATACACGCAGGCGCACAGCTCACAATGCAAAATGCCGATATTACAGTTTCGACATTAACCCTCTTTTTTTTTTTGGAAGTACGCATCGACTTCATAAATCAAGTGCATATGACTTCGTACTACCTCTATAAAGTTTAGCGTCTAAGCGTCCTGCGTGTCAATGCGATTCGCCAGCTCTGCACATTCGCTTTTCTTGTTTGTTTTTTTCTGGACAAGCTGCGAAAGGACGCCGAGCTTTGCGTGTATTGTGTTAAATTCAGAGAATCTTACCCCTGCAAGTTAGACAAGGTTCCAACCTACAAGGAAAAAAAAAACATGGTTGATCCCTCCGTCATAGGAATCGCAATAATACGAAAGTAAAGCGTGCCCTTACAGAAGTAACTGAATGTTTATTGTACATTGATATAAGAGAGTTTGCACAATGTATGTTGACGTCTGGCAGCTAATGGCACCGTTTAACGTGTAATGACCCACTTTGATGATTGGTGGTACATCTCCATCGCGACGACTAACGTCCATGTTACATGATTACAGAAAACTTTGTGGTAGCTGTAGTAGTTAACGGTGAAAGGGTAATCAGAGAACTAGGTGTGATAGCCAGAAGAGCGTCGCATATTGGACGCAGAACTTGGTCGCCATCGCGCGGCATGTTAAAATGTGATTGAACACCACGACCGGACTAGAGGGAACCGCAAAGCGCGTCGTGCCGCCCCGGTAGCCCGGCCGCGATTTTTCTCGGGGCGAGCGCGTGAGCGGGAAACGCGGTGTCACAGACAGGTGAGGCAGGCGCGCGTCGCAGAGCTATTTTTGGTTTGGATTAGCGTGATGCTATGAGCGAGGCCGACGCTTTTACGACGCTTGGGCTAATGTCGTCACCTCGCGGTGTGTTAAGGCATCGACAAAATTGAACTTCTATAAAAAAACGCGCCGAATGGGACGGACGTGTAACGCGTTGCAGGTGCTAGTCGCGCAGGCCATAGTAATGACGAATTGCTTTACCTTACCGCTCCCAGAGGGCAACACCACCCCGCCGGGAGAGTGGTCGATATAAAAGGCGCGTTTGTAAAGCCTCTAGAGTCTGTGACCGTGGCGCAGTCTGTGACCGCGCCCGGCATCTGTTGTTGCGGAGCGAGCGGTTGTGGGTTCGATGCCCGGTGACGAAGCCTTTTTTTCTTTGTCATCTGATCGTGTAAATTTTTTCGACGTCATTTCCGTGACGTAAATACGTCACTGAAGTCTTGGTGGACCCCGGCATAAAACACTTTCGTGTTAAAAAGCCCGTTCTCAGCGCTAGTTAGTCATGCAACAAGAAGTGAAATAAAACACAAAGTTTAAAGCAGTACAGCCACAATAAGAATAAGAATGAAAGTAAGCACATACAGAAGATAAAGTCACTGTGATATTAACTCTCGTGTCATCAGACTACGAGGTTCAATCTAACCGATGCTTTCAAGATTTTTAGGTGAACATTAGCGTTAATCAGTCCCCCACATTTCGTTACTTGCGTACACACAAGGAGGAAACATTTTATCGCATTCCCCAAACTGTTGTTTTCGGGAAATTACGCAGGTTTTCACAACGCTCCTGCATTCTAACCCTGTATCATTTGCTACGAACTCCCATTATCTTCATTCACACATAATTTAGTCGTTCAACTTAGCGCTTCCTAAAGAGAGTAACGCCTTACCGTCTTGGTAATGACTCGGTCCACCTCGTAGCTGCTCATGGAGGAATGCCAGCAACAGCTCTTGCGGATGTGTTCAATGGCAGATGGGCGCGTGTATAAATCAGTGCTTAAGGCCAGTTGTCGGGCGCGCGTTAAACTTGTGCTCCTTCCTGCGGGTGGCCACTGTGCGACTCGAGCATTTCGGAATCCCCAGCAAGCGCCAGTTGCTATAGAAACGGAAGATAAGGTCCCTTCCGTCTTGAAGCTGAGTCATTCCACCGATAGACGGGCGTTGTTGTCGATCGGCTGATGGCTGGGCCCCGTGCAATTTTATGTGGCTGATCCCGCCTCGCGAGTGGCCTCACCTAAAGTGTATGTATGTCTTGCACTGTGGGCCAGAGTCATGCAGACGAGAAATGTTCTGTCACGTCACCTTCATGAAACAGCGCTTTCTCGCCAATTTCTTCTGAGCGCGCCGACGGTTTTACTCGATAGCCTTACCGTCTCCAGCGCCAATTTTTTCGTCATGCCTTTTCGCTAAGTTATTCGTTATGCCTTAAGCCATTCCGTTATTTATCCCCCAGTGTATGGTAGCCAACCGGAAGTCTTTCTGGTTGCCCTCCCCGCCCTTTCTGTTTGCCTCCTTCCTGTGCCTCTCGTTAGGCTTTATTCATGCCGGTTTGTGTCACCAGAAAACTATCATCATCAGGAACGGGTATAATCCTTAGAAAGCGGGGAATCGAATTAGTCGAATTCTCTATGAGGCCAGTGCAGCCAAGCTCAGGAAGTTACTAATTGGTACTGACCGAGTCGAGCTTACTTAAGCTTAGCCAAGTCTAATCACTGCTAATTAAAAATAAGCATCATTAAGACTTATCAAGTTGAGTGTGATCGAACCAAGCCTACCCGAGATACTTGAGTTTCATGTGGTCTAACATGTTAATTAATCCTAATAATCTAGTCAAGCTGGGCCAAAGTAAGTATACTCAAATCCAATTAAGCATAGCTGAGCAGGATGTAGTCTAAAGTGAGGCAAAAGTTGGTCTAATTAGGCCAAATCTAATTAACCCTAATGAATCCAATCAATCCCCGTGGAATTCATAATGATTTTAGTGAAGCCAAGCTCGGGAAAATTATGAATGACCGAGTCGAAACTAATTAAGCCAAGCTAGGTCTAATTGCCGTTAATATGTTAGGTCATCGAAACAAGCTCACCCGAGTATCATCTGGCCTAAGTGAGATTGAGCCGAGTCGGAACCAGCTAGGAAACGACCAGCTCCGCTGCCACAGCCTTGCGCCTCTAGCGCAAGCTGTCCACGTTTTAAATGCGAAGCATTTCTTAGCGAACCTCTGGCACTTTGAGCGTTTCTATCTACGTATCTATCTATCTATCTATCTATCTATCTATCTATCTATCTATCTATCTATCTAGCCGCCTGCGTCTGGGGGCTCTCATGATCGCCTCCTTAAGTTGGTGTAGACAAAAATTGGCATGGAGGGTAAGAGGACTTGAGGAATATGACTGTCGGGTTATGACATGAATAACGCGAAAATTCTGTCGAGTACATCATGAAAGCCTTTCGTCCAGACACGTGTGGCACATACCCGTTTACCACGGGCCGCGGTGCAGGGGTATGCGCACAGGTGATTGACAGTTTATATCAACCCAGGAACGCCGAGATGAGACATTAAATGCGAAAGCGTTAATAAAAACCGACATCGGCAGCGTTGACCCGACGAATAGAAAGAATGAAAATTAGGATCCCAGTAGGAATCGAACCCAAGCATTCAGCGTGGCAATCAGGTATTCTTTCACAGAGCCACGCCAGGTCTATAAACTGGTTTGGAAAAACAGCCTATGCAAGCGTAATATCGGTGGAACGTCAATTTTCGTTGTGGCGGTGGCTGTCTAATTTTACAAGAAAGCAATAAACACTAAATATGTACTCCTACGACACAGGCGTCATATGAAATTAACGTCTGTGGTTCCAGTGTTGGTTCCACATTTATAGCAGTCTAATAAACATTACATTTGTATTCCTATGATTCAGCAAGCTATATTGAAGCATTGCTCGACCCCGGAGGGATACATTAACGAAAGTTACTACCAACTGGTTTATTCACGAAAAGACATTCAATACGCTCAATAGACACTCAATCTCGAAAAGACACTCAATCTTTTCGAGAATAAACCAGTTGGTAGTATGCGCTTGTATACGTCTCTTCTTCTTGTTTCGTCCTTGTCCCTTTTTGCGCCACCGTCTTATACTTTAACTATGCACCAACTAGCCCCGCAACAAATTTTATTGAACGAAAGTTACGTATGATATTGTTACAAGCCGTGACGAACAAGCAGGAATACCCCATCTAGTCGATGAAGACGAAGATCGCAATAGCGCTCGCGTTGTTGTTGTTGTTGGCGTTCCGCCATCTTGGATGAAGGTACATCCTGTACATCCTGTAAATACATTTCATTCTTTCTTTATTGCGGGTATTCTCACTTCCGTGACATTTTGGTGGTGGTGAGGGGTATCAACACGGTATAACGGAGCTCCGGAGAGGCCGACACTTGGTTGAACCCACGATGGCAGAAGAGGGTTCGGCCCCTGCAGCGGCAACCGCCACGACGACAGTTGTCCTTCCACAGCTGAAAGATCCGGCCACGTTCTGCGGGACTGACAATGTCGACATCGAAGAATGGTTGCCGATGTACGAATGCACCAGCAAGAATTATCGCTGGGACGACACTCTTATGTTGGCGAACATCCTCTTCTACCTGAAAGGGACAGCCAAAGTTTGGTTCGAGAATCACGAAGCTGAAATTGGCAGCTGGGATGCGTGCAATGGAAAGAAAAGATGCGTACCCTGTTTGGCAAATCGGCTGGTAGAAAGATAGCGGCCAAAAAGGAGCTGGTGTCTCGTGCTCAGACATCGACGGAATCCTACCTGTCTTATATACAAGACGTACTCGCCCTTTGCCGCAAAGCGGACGACAACATGGAGGAGTCTGAAAAAGTGGCTCATATCTGGAAAGGTATAGCAGATGATGCATTCAACCTCCTGATCTGCAAGGACTGTGACACAGTTGATACCATCATCCGTGAGTGCCAGCGTTTCGAAACCGCCAAAAGCCGACGTATTGCCCATCAATTTACTCGACTTCCTAATACAGCAGCAACATGGTCGTGCGAAGACGCCCCCTTACCACAGGCACCACTGACTGCGGAGCACGTGACGAAGATAGTCCGACGTGAACTCGAAGCTATCTCTCCTGCCTCCACGTGCTCTCGTTCCTGTGAGTCCAGCTCGCAAATGGTACCACTAGTGCATGCCATCGTTCGTCAAGAGTTTTCGAATGTTGGCCTGGACTCTGTGTGCACCGCCGCTCCCTCCCGACCGATTGACCGTCGTCCGCCACTTTCGTACGCCCAAGGCCAGAGGCCGGTGCTTCCTCGCAATCCCACCGAGTGGAGGACTCCTGACGACCGGCCCATTTGCTTCAACTGCCGTCGTATTGGCCACGTGGCCCGCTATTGCAACAGCAGGTGGTATTCGCGTCAGGCGTCCTATGGGTCCAACCGTCGCCCAGAGACAAATGATGGTCAATTCCAACACCACCGTGAGTCACCACAGTCCACCAGTGATGACGTTTCTTCCATGCCGTATCGTCGGTCACCATCACCGAATGGTCACCAGTCCCGCACTCCGCAATCTCGTCACCCGTCGTCTCGCTCGCCCCAATTCCGCCGTCCTGCATCGCCGACTTCCCACCTGTCTCGGGAAAACTAGACGATGCAGCTCCTGGAAGTGACGCTGCATCGACGATTCGCCCGCTAAATCCTCTGACCACACTGCAGACTCGACGCAACCTTATTGACGTGAAAGTGGACGACGCACATGTTGTTGCTCATGTGGACACAGGGGCCCATATATCAGTGATGAATTCAGAGCTTTGTCGCCGCCTAAAGAAGGTTTTAACGCCGCCCATGGTGCCGCTCATCCATGTCGCCGACGGTGGAACGTTTCCCGTGCTTGGGATGAGCACTGCACGTATTAGTGCTGCTGACCGCTCCACAGCTATATTATTTGCATTATTCCATTATTATTATTTGCCGTGCTCGAAAAGTGCTGCCATGACCTCATCCTCGGCATGGACTTTCTGTCCGCCCACTCTGCCCTTATTGACTGTGGAACCGGCTTACTTCAGCTCTACCTGCCATGTTACTACGACGCTCCAGCAACACCTCAACCACGTTTGTGTTCTGTCCAGTACGTCCGCCTAGCGCCTCGAACAGTTACGTATGTGTCCTTGGGCTCTTGTCCTCCCATTCCCGACGGCGATTATATGTTGACTCCTACCATTGACGTTTTGCTCGCCAGAAATATTGCCGTTCCTCACATGGTTTTCACGGTCACGAATAATCGAGCATCTATAATAATAATATCTGGGGTTTAACGTCCCAAAACCACGATATGATTATGAGAGACGCCGTAGTGGAGGGCTCCGGAAATTTCGACCACCTGGGGTTCTTTAACGTGCACCTAAATCTAAGTACACGAGCCTCACACATTTTCGCCTCCATCGAAAATGCAGCCGCCGCGGCCGGGATTCGATCCCGCGACCTTCGGGTCAGCAGTCGAGTGCGAGCATCTATACCGATACTGAACTTCAGCAGGCGTGCGCAAGTTATCCCAGGTGGCATCACTCTAGCCAACGTCTCTTCTCTCGCTGAACACTCTGTTTCTGCGTTCATTGCCGACTCTTCCTTTTCCCCCGCGTCATCCTGTTCCTCACAGAGCCCAGCTGATGGCGACATTGACAAGATGATCGCACCTGACCTTGCTCCAGCACAGAGGGTCGATATCCGGCGTATCTTGGAATCCTTCCGGGACATCTTCGACTTTGACGACCGCCCTTTAGGCCAGACGTCGGTTGTCACTCACAGAATCAATACGGGAGACGCCAGCCCAATCCGACGACGTCCTTATCGAGTGTCCCATGCTGAGCGACAGGTAATACAGCGCGAAGTTGATAAAATGCTCACGAAAGACGTCACTGAACCATCCTGTAGTCCATGGGCATCACCAGTCGTGCTCGTAAAAAAGAAGGACGGCAGCTGGCGCTTCTGCGTAGACTACCGTCACTTAAACAAGGTCACGCGCAAGGACGTCTACCCATTGCCAAGGATTGACGATGCTCTCGACTGCCTACACGGGTCTGCCTACTTTTCCTCTATCGACTTGAGGTCGGGATACTGGCAGATTTCTGTCGACGACCAAGACCGCGAAAAAACAGCATTTGTGACACCGGACGGACTTTTCCAGTTTAAAGTAATGTCATTTGGATTATGCAATGCCCCGGCTACGTTTGAAAGGATGATAGACTCCCTGCTACGCGGGTACAAATGGTCCACATGCCTTTGTTACCTCGATGATGTCATCGTATTCTCACCGACGTTCGAAAGCCACCTTAGCCGCCTGTCGGCTGTTCTTGAAGTCTTTAAAAGCGCAGGTCTCTAGCTGAACTCTTCCAAATGTCGTTTTGGCCGCCAAGAAATCACTGTGCTCGGCCACCTCGTCAGTTCTCAAGGCGTCCAACCTGATCCTGACAAAATTCGGGTCGTCAAGGGCTTCCCCATACCACGTTCCACGAAAGATGTACGCAGCTTTGTCGGCCTATGTTCTTATTTTAAACGTTTCGTCAAGAACTTCGCCGACATTGGCCGACCTTTGACACAACTCCTGAGGAAGGATATGCCGTTTTCTTGGGGTCCCCAACAAGCTGACGCGTTTCGCAAACTTACTGCGTTGCTTACCTCCCCGCCCATCTTAGCCCATTTTGACTCGTCAGCACCCACTGGAGTTCACACCGACGCCAGCGGACATGGCATTGGCGCAGTTCTCGCTTAGTCGCAGCAAGGGAAAAATCGCGTCATCGCCTACGCCAGTCGCCTCCTTTCTTCATCCGCGTGCAAGTTTTCGATCACTGAGCGCGAGTGCCTCGCACTTGTTTGGGCAGTCGGAAAATTCCGACCATACTTATTTGGCCGCCCCTTTTCCGTGATCACAGATCACCATGCTCTGTGCTGGTTGTCGTCCTTCAAAGATCCTACTGGGCGACTTGGGCGTTGGGCTTTGGAGCTTCAAGAATATAGCTTTGACGTAACCTACAAGTCTGGCCGACTGCACCAGGATGCTGACTGTCTATCTCGTAATCATGTAGATCCCCCTGACATGTCGGCGCATGATTCAGACGCCTGCGTTTTCGCCATATCTGACCTCACCGACATAGGCAGTGAACAGCTCAGTGATGACAATCTGCGCTCCATCATCCACGGTCTACGTTCAAACACCTCCGACCCATCCCTCCACATGTTCGTGCTCCGTGATGGCATTCTCTACCGGCGTAACACGAGCTCCGAAGGCCCAGAGCTTCTACTAGTTGTTCCCGCAGCGCTCCGCTCTACTGTTCTTGAACAGCTTCACGACGCCCCAACCGCCGGACACCTCGGAACAGCCCGCACGTATGATCGCGTACGGCGACGATTCTTCTGGCCAGGCCTTTACCGTTCTGTGTGCCGATACGTTGCATCTTGCGAGTCCTGCCAACGCCATAAGCGTCCTTCGCTGTCGCCGCCCGGTCCACTTCAACCTATAGACATTCCTGCCGACCCGTTCTACCGCGTCGGCCTCGAACTCGTTGGACCATTTCCAACGTCGCTGACTGGGAATAAGTGGATTGCCGTCGCTACTGACTATGCGACACGATATGCTATCGCGCGAGCACTACCCACTAGCTGTGCAACTGACGTCGCGGACTTTCTGCTTCACGACGTCATTCTCCACCATGGAGCTGCACGTCAACTACTGACCGACCGTGGTCGCTCATTTCTCTCCAAGGTCGCTGACGACATTCTTCGCTCGTGTTCTACGCGTCATAAGCTCACCACTGCATACCACTCGCAAACTAATGGACTCACTGAGCGCCTCAATCACACGCTGACCACAATGCTATCTATGTATGTTTCCGCGGACCACCGAGATTGGGATAACACTCTGGCTTACGTGACGTTCGCCTACAACTCGTCACGCCACGACACTGCTGGCTTTTGCCCCTTCTATCTCTTGTATGGCCGCCATCCCACTTTACCGTTTGAAACTCTTCTACTATCAGATACCTACACCCCTACAGAGTACGCCCACGATGCCACAATTCGAGCTCAAACAGCTCGCCAGATCGCGCGGGATCGTCTTTCTACCTCGCAGCTGTCTCAAAAGTCTCGCTACGACAGCCATCACCGGGCCGTCTCCTACTCCCCAGGATCGTTGGTCCTGCTCTGGACACCCTGCCGCCACGTTGGTCTGTCATCGAAGCTCCTCTCCCTCTATTCCGGGCCGTATAAGGCCTTGCGCCAGCTTACTGAGGTCACGTATGAGATCGCCCTGTTGGACAGTACATCGTCATCGTCTGTCCCCTCTACTGACATTGTGCACGTATCCCGTCTGAAGCCGTACTTTTCCGCCCACGATCGTACTCTTTCCTATGCGCCGAGACGGCCCTCCCAGCGGCGGGGGCTATATGTTACAAGCCGTGAAGAACAAGCAGGAATGCCCCATCTAGTCGATAAAGACGACGATTGCAATAGCGCTCGCGTTGTTGTTGTTGTTGTTGGCGTTCCGTCATCTTGGCTGAAGGTACATCCTGTACATCCTGTAAATACATTTCATTCTTTCTTTATTGCGGGTATTCTCACTCCCGTGACAATATATTCACATCATCGCACCGTAAAGAGCACTTAGTCCGCCAGAACGACGCAGTGTCCTCTTCATTTCTTACGAGGCTGGCCGATAGCCTCATGCTGACCGAGGATGATGCCAGACTGATCGACAGCCGCTTTGTAGACTAGGCCACATACGCGCAGGTAGTCTACGAATACAAGCGCCATCCACTGATGTTGGTCTACGTAGCACTATCCAGGCCTACCAGCCTCGACGGCCTATACCTCACTAACGCGAAGGGTAGCTTCAGGTCCCGACATGTCGCCGGCTCTATCGACAGACATTTTGTCGACAAAATGACCGAGGCATCCACGATTTCCAACAGCTGTACTATACCTCATACTTCACTACACATGGACCCCTCGTCACCGCAATCACGACCTGATCCGATAACAAGTAATGACCAGCTGCTGGCGCTCACTGATCACGGTGATGATGACCTTGTTCAAGAACTGTCAAGGACTTTTTCCACACATGCAGGCGGGTTCTTGAAAAGTGCGTGCGTTCTCCATCATAATGGACAAGTATAAGCACCACATATCAGCTTACCGCTTCTGGTCTTCTAATACCTACGTTGCCGTTGACAGCGTTACCCAACTGTAAACAACTGGTTATATAACACATATGCGGCTCTTCAAAATATATGTGTGCGTATAAAATTTATACAGATCTTCAGCGTCTTTTTGTAACGTTTCGCTCAGTAGAAAAATTACGCCACAGTCACCATCCCGCCGCATGCTTCGCATAACATCGACTGCCGCGGTACGTGGGAACTGCCGAATTTTTTTAGTTTGACACGAATCGCCACTAACCTCAGACAGATACATTTCTTTTTTTCATATATAACTGTGGTTAATAACTGACGGCTACTACTACAACAAGTTGCTCGTATACCACGGTCATCCATCATAGAATCAAAATAATTGCATTCATATACTTTCTCTATATAAGTGTTCCTTCACACCGACTGCTTTCACCCACAATATTTACATGAATTTGATTAGATTTGATTACTTATGCCCTATAGAGCAAGGTTCGCATGAGCTCAATTGTTGCTAGTTATTGCTTATTCGCTTTGAAGTACGAGGAGCCACCATTCTAACTTTAAATCAGTTGCTTCGCTTACACTACGACTAATTGTTGTTAAGTATCAAGTTTAGACTTCCATGGGATTCATACCATCTCTTTCTTTTTCACCTTCGTGAAAAAACAACAATGTATAAAAACTATACCATTTTCACGCGTTTTGGGGCAACGGAAAGCACCATCAAGTGCTGGCGCCCCTGTACGGTGGTTTCACTGCATGGCGCCTTCCTACAAAAGCACCCGTCGAACCTCGCAAACTTCGCCGACATAAGCCAAACTTCACACCTACGAAGAATGGGTCACCGAGATTATGTTGCTTCAGTGATTTAACCGGGTGACGCCGAATTCTTTTTATATAAAATTTTAAATTATCCCCTGTGGAGCTTCACATAGAACGTGAAAATGGCTCTCGAACCGAGGAATTTTATACGAATGGAACAAAACATCTCGCATGGTGAGGTAATGACGCCCAGATTGCATAGGCGAAGTGATTTAAGCGTATAGTGAAGCGTTGCACCGCAATAAATGTCTAAAAGCAGTTTTCTATTAAGTGACGATAGCCACTCAGCAGCCACACAAAAGATGGCGCTAGTCGTCGATGTCGCGAATTCCTGGGCCTAACCAACTACATAATGGTGTCCTCCTATGTTGTTTGGACTTTTGTTACCTTGTTTGGGCAACAAGATCTAAAAATGGCATCCAAAGGCTGGCATGTTACTATCGAACAAAAATTGCACGGCATGGATAACGTGGGTTGTTAACTTTTAGTGAGATATTTCTCAAATACAAGCTGAACGCGCGAACAATTTATACGTGCACTGATTGTTAAAAAACAATTTACTTCTCATTCGATAATGTTATAAATTACGTCACTTGCTACCTAGATCCCCACACCAACACCCAGGAAACCTCGAGGTACGACAGGTGTGTTTTCGCCACAGTTAGAGCCCTTAACACAAACCCTACTCCGCTAAATCCAAATGATTTGCGCGACTTTTTTTTTTGTTATATTGATAATTTATTACATTGCATTAAGGGTTAACTGCGATTAAATGCTACATTTTATTACACTTGCTTTGTCTAATATTTGCTGTGTACAAAGCCTGTCATGAATAAAGCCCTTCTTGCAAAATATATTTTGAGATTGCTAGACATATCAAGAGGTTCTGAGTCTTCAAGACGTTTCACATTTCCACCTACGAGAGCCAAACACCAACTACCTAATGGTCCCTTTGTATCTTGTTTGGACTTTTGTTACGTTGTTTGGGCAACAACGTCTAAAAATGGCATACAAAGGCTGGCAGGTTATTATCGAACAACAATTGCACGGTATACGTGGATTAACGACCACGTTTTGCCTAGTCGCCCTTTCAGTCTTTTTTTTTTTTTTGCCTCGAAGAATAAAAAAAGAAGATCGATTCGTTCATTGTTTCATGCTTTTTCGAAGATGTGAAACTCAAGCTTTTTTACTTCAGTCATGTCGTGCGGGAAGTGAGTTAAAGGTTGAATAATTTATTGCAAGCGAAAGTGAAAGTTAAACTCAAACGAAGCCGTTCGTGCAAAAGACGGTTAGGCTGTATTCAGGAGGCTACAGGAAAAATCTGTAGATGAGCCTATAGAAATGTATTGAATATGTCTCACTTGTGCAAATACGACTCGTGGCGTCAGCAGAAGTCACCAGCGACTCGACGCTGCCGATTATGCCAGAATTTGCACGACATCACGTGAGCACAGCCGCTCGATATATTGAAGAAAATCTTGCGGCCACTTACGTGCCTCGAGAATGACGGGAGCCGCTAAGTCTCCTGCCTCTGTGGCGCCACGCGACGTGCCGCACCAATTTGGCTTAAAGGTAACAGTTGTGTTGTGTTACGGATTTTCTTAAGAAGCCTCAAAGTCATGGCAAATATTATTGGCGATCATATCATGAACATTCACCTGAATGCATTGTTTTCTTCGGAAGCAACTATCTTATTTCAACGTATGGACTCTTAACGCATTTCAGTGCCAAAAAAAATGCATGACAGGCGAAGTTGACATCCTTTCGAGTCGTTCAAAGGCGCTACGGAACGGTTTACTAGGCAAGCTCATAAACGGCAGGACACAACGCAAACTTTGCATCTTTAAGGAGCTCGCACACACAACTCCCTTTTTGTGCGTCTGTACGCCCACTAACGCCAACTCAGGCGGGACTGTCAACAAAGCGTTCCTGCTTGTGCCCGTGTGTTTCAGCTCGACGCAACAGGCATCAAAATTTTTAACGGAGCGGCTGTAACATGAGTATGGCTGCCAAGGTAATTGACTGGTGATGCATGAATACCGCGGAACACATGTCACATAAGTACATAATTACATAAATGAGACGATGGAATCATGGTGCCATCGTAACCGTTCAATTAACGCATATGGTGTGTGTGAAAACATAGGGCACAGGCGTTCCCTATGATCCTTCTGTCTGTTCTCTATGTTCCTTCTGTCCGTCCTCATCAAGTGCGCGCTGTTTTCGCCTCGTTATGATCGACCAGCTAGAGCGAGATGTGTTATTCCAGTTCAGTTCTAGTACATCGAGCATCCCTTCCTACGCCTTGTTTGATTCGCAGCGTCTGAAAACATGACTACCATGTCATGTACTATCGGCTTCAAATGAAACCCGAACAGCGGCAAGCATTCACGGTGGTATTCGCAGTGCGCGTCGTCCGGTTATCACCATGGACAGGCGCGTAGATATGCGCAGTGATAACCGGACGGCGCGCACTATACCACTGCGAATGCTTGCGGCTCTCCGGTTTCATTTGACGCCGATTGTACGGCCCACTCTTAGAGGGAACGTGCGAGCGTGCGGCCGGTGTAAAGTCCCTTAATATATAGAAAGTAGCGACACTCTCCTCCATATCCTCTCCAAAGTGTCCAACCCTCCTCTCCCAAGTGTCCAAACGTTATCTATATCCTCTCCCGAAAGGCCACCGTGCGGGCGCCGGCCCCATAACCCGGCGTGCGCCACTTTCCTATCAAGAATGTTATGTCACGCTGATAACGCGCGCGTTTCCCGGGCGACGGCCCCTGAAGCGGGGAGGTGGAAGGCGGGAGAGGACTGTGCTCGGCGTGGCGGCTCAGTTAAAAGAAAGACGGTACTTTCCCTAAAATATCCAGGGACTTTAGGCCGGTGGTCCGCGGAGCGCTCACTGCTGGCGAGATTTGCAAACGTGAAGCATGTGCATAAAAACACCAGGGCGGTTTGTACCCGCGTCGTCTGCTACTTCTCCGCCCCAGCACTCGGCGCGCGCTAGCGCCGTTCTATATTTATACGGTTGGAGAGACAAGCTCGATGCATCAACCATCGGATTCCTTGTCTTTGTCAAAAGCGGCTGGCTGGTTCGAAGAGCACGTGGAAAGCTTACGATTAACTTTTTGGTGAGCACTGACACTAGGTTACGCAAGTGATAGGCTTCGTTATCACTTTCACAGAATTCCACAGCTAGGGGCGTATTTCCTCGCTTATCGCATTTGCGCTGTTCTTAAAAGCAGCATGGTCAGGGTACCTGAGGACGAAAGGCTTCGCATAGTCTAGCTCTACATAAAAGAATACAGCCAGCGCGCTGTCGCTGCCATGGTGAACAGGCCACTTAAGACCGTCAATAGAATTATCCAGGCTTTCAGAGATGAAAATAGGATCAAGGACGCACGAAGCCATTTAGATTCATATGAGAATGGAAGACCCAGGATCCACCACACATTTCTCTAGACAGCCCAAAACGATGAAGGCAAAAGCCCGAGGCCTAAACAACCGACTTTTAAAGACGATAGTCTTTCTTGGGGAACTTAAACGCCGAAATTTTGGTCTGTCTTTCTGTCTGTCTGTCTTTCTGTTTGTCGGCACGTCCCTCGATTCAGCCACTCGGCCAAAGTTGAACCACTTGCCCAAGGGCCAGCCGTCTTGAACTGGTACGGCTGTTCATACTTGTGAACGTTGTCGATCAAAAAGTAAATATCATGCATACCTGAGGTGCAACATCACTATGTAAGTATTAGGTGGCGTGTTCCTTTAATAGAAAATGCATACATACGTAATTTTAAGGATCCTAGTTTCTTAAGCTGCGCTGAAAATGCATAGGAATGGAAGCTTGAGCGAGTTGGTATGCGTTCATCTTTGTTGAAACAGCGCTCACTAGACGACGACGAAGTAAAAGAAGGCACGGGACAGGCGCTGCCTGTCCTGTGCCTTCTTTTACTTCGTCGTCGTCTAGTGAGCGCTGTTTCAACAAAGCTGAAAATGCGACTGCGCTGAAATTTGCCTTCCTCCGTGCCCTTCGCACGAGCTCATTGTTGTGTTTCGGTTTCGGTTCTGTATTGCACTGTACGAATGCCATGGGTTGGTGTTGAAAAACTTTAGTTTTGAGAAGGCCAAGAAGGTGAAAAAAATATTTAAAAAATGAAAAAGGAGAAGTTGTGGGCGGCCTTCAGGCTGCCGGTTGTGGGCGCCGCTCTGGCGTTCCTGTTTTACCCAGGCGACGTGTAAATAAAAGAGTGTGTGGATAGTACTCGTTGAGTGCGGACGTTTCTCTGCTTCAGCGCTTCGCGCCAAACCGCGTTTTCGGGCTGGCTGGCGTCCCCGCCGGGTCGCGTTGGTCACCGCCGATCTTCGCCTGCTGCTGCGCCGGGACTACCAGCACGCAACACAGCACTCATGTTTCCCGACGTATTGCCAGACGGCGTCCATATCTCACACAGCGCCTCTTCTATCGTCTTTACACGACATTTGCAGCGAAGCACGCAGATACGCGGCCAATTTTTTTTTTTAACACGATAGTGTTTTATGCCGGGGTCCACCAAGTACATCCGTCACGGATATGACGTTGATAAAATGGACGCCAACGGGTGAGAAAGAAAAAAACCAAGAAAAAGATACCCCGCTGGGAATCGAACCCACGACGTTGCGGCCGCGACGGCAAGCGCCCGACGCTCTACCGACTAAGCTAACTCGGGAGATGCTTGACACGGCGCGAACGCGCCTTATATCTTTCCACGGCCGGTCTGGAGGCGCGCGCTAGCGCGCGCCTCTAGACCGGCCGTGATCTTTCACACACTCTCTTTCGCGGCGGGCGGAGCGGGGCGGTGCCGCCATCTGTGAGATGTGAAAAGAAGTAATGCTTCGCGATCGACGCTTACTAGCGCTTACTCCGAGATTTCGTGCGATATCGGAGGTCATGGTTAAAGCGGTTAAAGCGTCTCGATACCAGAGAGGTAGACTGGCCGCGCTGGCGTCGCCGAGGCACCCTTGACGCAGTTACGTTCTTTGCCTTTGGCTTCGTGTTAGCGTGCGTCGGCTCATCGGAGTAGTGCAGCTTCCACGTGCAGCAACGGGATTTCTCCGCCGCCGACTGCTTCAATTGCGAGAGCACCGACTAACAAAACTGCTGCAATGTGTGTTGCAGAAAGCACGCGATTTCGACGGGCGAATGTCGTGCCTTGGTGGAGCGAGAGCAGCGCCTGCGAGACAGAGGCCAGCGGGACTCACGCGTTTGCGGCTCAGGCTACGAACCTCTACCTCCCGTGTTGCTGAAGCGCAGTGTGTGTTATGTATGCATGAGCACAGGCGTCGGCTACCCATTACTAGAAAGCGCACCCCGTGCCGTTTCTCTCCTTAATTGACGACGCTTTGAAGAAGTGCATACCAGGTACCAGTGTTGATTATGAGCTTGTTGATATCATCCTTACGCGGGATTCACGATTCGCTGTGCCCAAATATATGTTCACACCGTCAGCTACCACAACGGTTTAATAATAATCATGGGCGTTAGTCGTCGCGATAGAGACATGATGTCAACATGGGTGCATCCACGTCAGACGGTGCTATAGCTGCCATACACGAATAGACATTGAAAAGCTGTCATATATCACTACACAATAAGCACTACTTCTGTGAAGACACGTTTCACTTTCGTGTTATACCGATTCCTATGACGGAGGGATCAGCCATGTTTTTTGCGATTACCAACGTAATCATCTGCATTACGAGTGTAATTATTTTTCAGTGCCTGGTATGTCGGCGCTTAGTCCTACTTAGCTTGCACAGATCTGCATTTTATTTTGCGTTTCACAGGGCACAGACATGTTCCATTAACTTTGCATATTTAAAATGTTTCGAGGCTATAGATGTTAGCACATCGCTAGCGCCTCTATGAGAAGCGCGCGTGCTGGTGTGAGCAGTGGAAGGAGAAGACGGCGTTGACGAGAGAGACTCTCGTGCTGTTCGCCTGTGTGGCGTCGTGTAGCCTGTGTGGCATGTGAGTGTTATTGTGTTAGAGTAAATTATCTTTCTTTATTAGAACGTCTCGTGACTTCTACGACGCCCGAAGACAACATTTCAGAAGTGGGATTACCATCCAGTCGCCACCGAAAGCTTTAACGTGAGTTTGATCAGTGCACAGAGCTCGTTAACCCTAGATGGAACCGACCAAGGGAACAGCCAACCCGACTGGCGGTGCAGACACCGACTCTGGCCATGGAAATACGATCACGGCTCGTGACCTCCTCCAAGAAAATGACCGACTGCTGTCAACACTATTGGAACGACTCACTGTAGCCGGCGCGGCGCAGCCTCAACCAGCGCCAACGTTCCAGGTGATCCCGGACTTGAGTCAAAACATCAGTGCCTTCGTCGGCTCCGAGGACGCTCCATCAGCGCGCGAGTGGATCGAGAACATTCGCCGATTGTCGATGTTTCACGGGTGGCCAGCTGCCTACACGCTGGAAACTGCCAAGGGCCGATTGGTTGGAGCTGCCAGGGATTGGTATCGTTCGAGGAGCTCCCAAATCACGTCGTGGGAAGAGTTCGAGGTACGTTTCCGTCGGGCCTTCGTGAGCCAAATTCGCGTCGCGGAACGATGGCGCAGGGTGCAAGAGAGCGTGCAGCAGCGTAACGAGAGCACGACCGCCTACTTCCATTCTAAGGTGCGTCTTTGCCATGAAGTTAACCTCGACTTCATCGGTACGCGAAAACAATTCCTCACGGGGCTAAGGTCACGGGAACTCTGCAATATGCTCTTGGGAAGAACGCATGACGACGACCACGACCATTGACGACATCGTGGAGTTCGAGCGCATCAAACGAGAACGGCGGGAGATTTTTGGATCACACAACCGAAGTCTTCAGTCAACAGCGAGTTCGGAGCGCAGTCGGCCCACTACCATAAGATAATTCACCAACGACGAAAACGAAGGAACAAATCGACGCCTGGGACTGGCGCCCGTCAACCAACACGGTGAGCGCAAGTGCTACAACTGCAATGTCTATGGTCACATAGCACGTGACTGTCCTGAGCCTAATCGACCGCTTAAGTGTCAGCGTTGCCAAGCAACTGACCACACGGAACGTAGCTGCAAAGCTTTTTCGCGTAATGAGTCTAACGTCGTCAGAGAAGCACTTGCCTGTACCGGGGCCGGTCATGTGTTGCTCAAGGAAGTAATTTTCAACGATGACTCCGCTCTAGTAGGTGTCATCGACACGGGCAGTTCGGGTTGTTTGTTGCGTGCATAAGCGGCGGCGCGATGCGGCATCGAGATGGTGCAGGAACCTACTCCTCTGTACGGTTTTGGCAACATGAACGTGCCAGCCACCAGAAGCCTTGGCCACTGCAAGGCAAAGATAAGCGTCGACGGCATTGTGGCGGGGAAGATTCCCGTGCTAGTGGTTCCTGACGACGCACAGTGTGTTTTTTTTTATTAAATGTGTGTAAGGAGAGGTTGGTGCCTATACATGGCTCCGGCTACTCCTCTTCCCTTACTTATTAATTATCGTCACGAACTTATAAATAAAAGTACGCTCACTCACGGCAATGTCAATTTAAAATGAATGTTCACACGTCATGCATAATGTCCACGTGATGACAACAATGTCCACACACAAGACACACAAGAATCGTTTGCACTTTGCCGAAGAGTTCAACCCACAGTGCCACAGTCCTTTGTATAGTGCGATGACATCACATAAAAGTCACTGGGCATTGCCCACACTTTAAACACATTTTAAACACAGCTGTCTTGAATCACAAGAGGCAACGCGAAACATGTGACTAGAAGTATCTCAATGTGAAGAATAATTGCAAATGTCAATCAATATCTTTTTGATATTCCCGACTCTTCTAAAAACTGTACTAGGGCGCGTGCAGCAATGTTTTGAAGAGTTCAAAACTCTCAACTATATACAATCGATGCTGGAATGGAATTTCAAATTCCGGTTAAAATTAGCCGTTCTGTAGAAACAGTAATTCACAGACTTCGTCTAGGCACTGCCTACACTAGGAGCTTCCTATATAGGATAAGAAAAGATAACTGCGCTACATGTACATGTGAAGAGGCAGAAGAAGACATAGAACACCTCCTTCTACACTGCAAAAATTATGCTGTTTCTCGTAAAAAATTCTTACAAACACTAAACAGATTGGACAGACGGCCGCTATCATTAGCAAAACTATTGGGTCCATGGCCAACGCACAGTGTGTTGACCTATTGGTGGGCCGAACCTTCACCGACTTGCCCTTCGTTACCTATGCCAAAGTTGGAAGCACGTTCCGCTTCTACCACGTGAACGACTGCCCAATCACGGATCTAGCACCGTTGGAACAGAAGTCGAACCTGAAATTCAGAGCCAGAGAACATGAGCTTCGAGAAGATACGGTGAATTTATCACTATGTCCACCGATCGCTCTATCAAGCCCTGTCGTTTCTCGTCACTGTGAACGTGATGTGCTTCCTGAGATGGAAAGAGGAAAAAGCACAGCTGCACTTGACGATCCTGAGCAGCATGATTGGATGTTGACTTGAAACAAGTAGAGTGCAGCCTGAACAGCGCCATAAACAAAAGTGCAGGCAAGAGTGCTTCATCGATACAAGCCGAGTTCTTACGGAGGTGCTCTTCAGCAGCTTGCCGACATGAAAAGCCGATGGGAAACTCCTCAGGAATTTAGAGCGCATATTCGTCAACGACTACTGGACAAACAGGATTCCGCCAAACAGGCCTGTGACACTACCATGCAAGGCTTTGTGAAGCTGGAGAAAGAGTACTCACGAGCAAGGCCCCTGAACATGCCGGGAATAAGACTGAACCTCGGCCAAAATATCGTGGACCTCTGGCTATCAGAGAACTTTTGCCAGTGGATACCTACCGCGTCTCTGACTTACGTCGTAAAGCCGACCTGCAACAACCGCGCACGTTTCGAACCTAATGATGACAAGGACGATGACGCAACCGAAAAATTCCAAGAGGATGAAGAAACGCTGGTCCGACAACGCCGTCAGCGCAAATTCATATTACCAGTTAGGCTACGAGGCTACGTGTTGTGATTTTATTTATTTTTGCCTTCTCCATCGTGCCAAGTTCTTGTGCTGTGTGAACTTTTTTTTTGTCTTCCAATTTTTTGTGTGTGGCTTTCCGCAACGTCAAGCCAGTCAAGATGGCCGGAAGAGATTAGTATAAAGAAATACGGTGTGCACTGAGGGAATGCTGTGTTAGTTCTTAGATATGGTGCTTGCTTGTGGGTTTTTCTTTGTGTATGACTTTTTTGGTAAACTTGCTTCAGGTTGAGTAATGTAGATTTTTGTTTTTTATCGTCTGTCAGTAAGTAGTTAAATAAGAGGATGGCCGAACATTTGTATGCTAAACCAGTCAAGGAACTTTTGCCGACATTGCCTTAACGAGGACGTTAAGCTTTTCAGAATGGCCGAATGTTAGCACATCGCTAGCGCCTCTATGAAAAGCGCGTGCGCTGGTGTGAGCAGTGGAAGGATAAGACGACGTTGACGAGAGAGACTCTCGTGCTGTTCGCCTGTGTGGCGTCGTGTAGCCTGTGTGGCATGTGAGTGTTATTGTGTAACAGTAAATTATCTTTCTTTATTAGAACGTCTCGCGACTTCTACGACGCCCGAAGACAACAGACCTGGCACGGCTCACCTCTTTTCTGTCACAGAAATACAATGACTAAATTTTTTCTTCTTCGTTTACTACGCGTCGTTCTACGCACACCATTTTTCAGCGCACGTGTTCGTGAAACGCAATAATTTTCGCAAAAGTGCACGTCATCGCATATTCTGGCGATCACGCGAGTTAGAACTCACATTTGCTGGGATACTGCAAGCCACAACAAGGATATCATTCGGTATCACGCCGTATTGGGAGACTTTGAACTATTTTCAATCGCAAGTGTTTCCTTATCGTCCTTCTAAATACTATAAGCACATGGCGTTTCCTTGCATTTCGCCCGTAATCGAAATTCAGCCGCTGTGGCTATGAGTGGAATCGCATCAAAGCTGCCGAGAAACCACAGTAACAAACGTACGCTGATTACCCGACGAGGCGCAGGGACAGTAGAGGGGACAGGAATCGGAAAAACGAAATCCAGCGCACGGCAAGCGCAGGGGCGGTAAGTAGCAGACCAACGGCGGCAAACCCAGCCCTTGCGCCTTTATGCGCATGCTCCAGGTTTCCAAATCTCGTCAGCAGTTAGCGCTCCGCGTACCACCCGCCGCGCGCTCGTGTGTTCCCTCTAACAGTGGACCGTACTTACAGACGCGTGCACGTCTATGTAGAGCGCGCAAGCAGCCGGCCTCGCTCTTTGGGGCAACACACTGCCGTAGTCGCGGGGCCTGACGTTGTTTGCGCAGGAACATGCGCGGCGTGAGACACGCAGACCTTGTTTAACCCTTGTTTAACCAAATTGTGCCCTTGTTTAACCAAATTTACACTCGGCCGTAGGGCACTTGCGGCACATCCGGCCAAAGAATGACAAATTTAGGCTGATAACACGTGCCGGACTTTTTTCAGAACAAACGATGCGCGCTTTATGGTTCTTCGGATATACGTCGTCACATAAAAATGTTATAACGTAGAGCAATGCGCACAGCCCGCAAAACAAAGGCGCTTACCAGCATTTTTTATGGTTAAATCAACATAGACGTATCAGCACGTTTATTAGGCCGCGCATGCTCCTGGCACATCAGTCATAAACCGAAAACGCCGCAAGGTGCCGCCCCGCAGAGCAAAGCCCGCTGCTCGCGTGCTCTACACAGACGTGGACGGGGCTGTCCTGAATACATACTGTCGTGTAACCTACACTGCTATATTCACACCGCGTCGAGTCGGGTGGACGAAGAACTGGCTTTGCCCGGCCTGTTAACTGAACAGGTTAGCGCTGAAACCGATGTTGTAAATACGCTGCATCAGAAGTCTTAGTTCAATTTCCCCGACCTTCGCGTGACGGGAGTGGTCATGGCGACTCGACTTCATTACGCACCTTTTTCTTGGACCCGCGGATCCTAGGTGCACGACGCGGGTCAACGAGACGGCGATATGTGCTGCAGTCACGCGGCTCTCGACATAAACCGTGGACTGGTTCGACCCGGATCGTGTTGGCTGCCTCTTCTGGTGCCCTAACGATCTCGACGACCTACACACTGGAAGCGCCTCACGGACCTCTCGTTTGGCGAAGTAGTGCTATCCGCGCTAATGCTGGCTTCGTGGGTCCGCTTATACGGATGGCAGGACACGCCCCCACCCTGCTGGACGCATGCGCCCAGATTGCCATGTTGCTTGCATTTCACTGCGCAGCCGCACCGATGTGAGTGCAGGCTGAGTTAACGCAAGTGACATGGAACACGGTCTCCAGTGGGCGTGGATGCACGGCAAGAACGAAAGCTTCGCGCATTTTATCTTCGTCCCGCAAGGTTTGCTCTGTGAACTTTGCGTACTCCTGCTTTATGCCTGACCATCGATTTATCATCGCGCTATCATACCCTGCAGCCCTTGTAGCACGTAATAGGACATTTTGAGGGCCTAGTTGGTGCATACTGATAAAAATTACTGAGCGCTAGAAAAACGCAACACACAAATCCCGTGGGTATCTTTCTTGTGCGTTGCGGGCTTTTCTTGCGTTTATTCGTTTTTAACTTGTAGGAGATTTTGTTCACTACGTTTAGTGTCGTGTGGGAACATTGAATGTAAGCACAGTCATTAAATAGGTCAGCCTTCTGATGCAATTACAGTAGAATTGAAGAAAGTACGTGACTTAAATCAACGGTCTATCCGATTGAGGCAAACCCAAACGCTATAAACTGTCTCGGAAATCCACAAATTGAATATACCGCAAATGCCAGTGTCCACTACGAAATGTGAAATTAGGGTATCCGACGTTAAGGTAATTAGAGGACCTGGAGACAGCCAAAATAGATGAGTGGCAGAGCGAACTGGAAGACCTTTGTGAGACGGGGGAGTGCACTGAAAATGATTGCGCTACTATGCGTGCACAGTTAGATATCACTGAAGACCGCTCTCGTCAGAATATTTTTATTATGGCATACTGCATATCTCTACAGCAACAGTGCCTCGTTAAGAACACAAAATTCACTTGCATGAGAACACTGCAGCGTTCAGCATTACACCAAAGGATATATTTCCAGGTGATCTCATTGGCAAATTTTCACTCAGTAAGGCACAATCACTTATCGTCGACTTCGCATTTTATAAGTTAAACAAGAAATCATATCGAAATGCATAATGCTAAGGAATAACATAATAGCAGTTAGTGAGAACTTTAACTCTGCATAGCTTCATGCAAGCAAAAAAGAAACTAGCTAAAGCATGGCGTTACTAGCAAACACATTACTAGCTAACACGAGCGTCCGAAAGATGGTTCATAAAGCGCTATCGAACAAGCTACTATACGCAAACCCTGAGCTACAGCGTACCCAAGCAGTTAAGTCAGTTACAGAAGTGCGTAAATACATATACGTTTTTATCACGCACGCACTTGCCTGTCTTTCTCTTTGATAAATTTCAATTGTCTGCCTGAAGCTTGCAATTTTACCTTGTATCTATGCTTTTCGCGATGTATTCATCACACGCATACTGATTTTTTTTACTGCTCCTTTTCTTCATATCCATTTTTGACAGTGTAACAGAACATATTTCCTTGGTGGTCATATTATTCACACGTATTTTAACCCGTTCACAGTGCACATGCATGTATTTATATGTATTTATCACCAAAGAAGAATGTGTTGTAGTAATTTATCTACAACAACGAAAGCTTTGTGTTGCTCATGTGTTCACTGCTGCGGTTGCCTGGTTGCGGCCCCCTGGCCTCGTCAAGCTCTATGCTTACAGCTTTCTTGCTAGGGTGGCCTTCAGCATTGCACTTCGTGCATGTTGTAAATAAAATTTGACTTGACTTGACATTGACTTGACTTCGAAGAAGCTAGGTAGAGCAATAGCTCCGCTGTTGCTGCCATCCGTGCACCACTAGTGCAAGCTGTGCGCACTTCTTTTTCGATAGAAACCAATAGTCTTGTAATTAGCAGCGCTAAATCAAAACGGGAGACAAAAAGAACAACACGGGACGAGCGCTGACTGTCAACTGAAACATTTATTGCGCAAAACCATGCTTAATTAACAGGGCGCATAGCAGGTGCGCATGACGTTCTCGTTAGAAAAATGAGTTACAAAATCAGCAAAGCGATAACTATCTTCGTAAGCGTGGTTTTGCGCAATAAATGTTTCACTCGACAGCCCGCGCTCGTCCCGTGTTGTTCTTCCCCTTTGGTCTATCGTTTTTATTTTGCGCTGTTCGTTACAATGCATCCGTACCAACCAGCCCAGCTTACCCCTATTTTGAACAAAAGCATTCGTGTTGCTAACGATCTGCGAGTAATTGCTTGGGCAGCCTACTAAATGATTGTAACGATGATATAAAACCGAAGCATCGCTAACCTCAGAATGTCATACTCTGAGCTCTTCTGCAGTAACAAATTTAGGGGCGAACAAAGGGAATTTTTATTGACAAGTAACTCTTCACATGGTTACACAGAACAGGGTCGCCTGGACACCTTGTAACTTATACTAACACAGCGCCCGAACTGAAGGGCAGCAAACGCGTGAACATAGGGTGAGCAAGAAGCGGGAGCCGTACAACGGTGGTAAGACACTCGCGACATCATTATACAAAGTTTGTTCAATATGCATTTTGAAATGCCTATACATTCCGATTATTCATAAAAACTATGTACATTCAGATTGAATTTGTGTTCATTCACCACATAAGCATACGCCGTCAGGGTAAATCGGGGCCTGGGTGTGCACCCATAACTTCAGGCGCGCGGGGGGAGGGGGGGGGGAGGGGGTGTTAGCGCGCCACTGCGCTCCTTGAGTCCCGCTAGCGAGCCCTTAAAGGCGGCGGAAGGGGGGGGGGGGTAGAGGGTGATCGTTCCCGGCCGCTCCGGGGCGGGAATAATACTAAAAGGATAAACTGGTATCATTAGGCTTCTGGGGATCCCACCCGTCTGACTTGAGGGGGGGTAGAAGTGGGTGAGTTAAAAGGCGGTGATTGGGATTTGCAGCTTGCCTTGCCGCATCAAAAAAAACCGTGTGTGCCAGCGGCGGAGAAACTTCTCCTCGCCGCTGGACTCAAGTTGTTCCGAGAGATGTCGCCAGATCATCTCTCGAACACGGGACAAGGTTGGGTAGGCCGCTCTCGTAGGTTTCCGCCTCGCCTCGGCTAAGCAGCGGCGTTTCCAAATGGAGAACCAGGTGCACATCACGACCAGTTTGGCGAACGCGCCCCTGTTCCTGTTGAGCGCCGGAGGGGGGCGGATTTTGAAGTCCCTTGCTACGAGTCGCCAAACAGGCTTGGCTGCGGGGCACTCCATCAGGGCGTGCGCCAGCGTTTCGTCGGCCCGGCAGTTCGGGCAGCGGGGCGACGGCACTATACCGAACTTGTGAAGCCGCTGACGGGTTGGTAACACTTCCCAGTTTTTACGCCACGCGAAGTCCTGCGCCAACCTGGGTGTTCCTCGCCCGTCCTTGGACGCTTTCTTTTTCCACTTGCGAGACATCTGCCTCTCTTCATCGCTTATCTGGTGTCTCGCGACCTCCTCCGCGATGCGGGCAGGCGGGACTTCGTCCACGTCGCAGTCGGGGGCCTCCCTTTGGAGCATCCGCATCGTGTTCGCGGCTGCCTTGTAGAAAGGCGAGGGCGTCTCCGCGAGAGGGCCAAGTGGTCGGTCGGCGTCGAGGAAGGCTGCGCTCGTACTGCTCCAGTAGCGCATGAGGCATCTCCCCACATAGTCGCTAGAGCGAAAGAGGGCTCTAGCCGTTTTTAGAGCGAGGACTTTGCTGATCGTTAGTGCGTGAGTGAGGCCGAGGCCGCCTTCGCTTTCTGGGAGTTGCAGGAGAGTGCGTCGCACGGGTGCTGGCTTGCCCTCCCATAGGAAAGACCCGAGCATTTTTGTCACCTGTAAAGCCGTTTTGGTGGGCATAACTGCTATCCTGCTAGCGTAGTAAGCGAAGGCGCAGATGGTGGTCTTCGCAGCCACGGCCTTCTCACGAAGTGTGAGGTCCTTGAAGCTGAGACGCGCAATTGCCGCTCGTGCTCGTTCTATTGCCCGCTTCCACGTTGTCTCTGCGACGCCGCCACAGCAGAAGTATATGCCCAGCACCTTGACCACGTCTACGATTTCGAGATCGCCCAGGGTTTCGTGAGGGAACTTGCCAAACAGTAGTGCCTTGCATTTTCCCCTGTTCAGTTCCGCGCCCGAAACCTCCGCATAGGATGCGAACGTTATCCAGAACTTCTGGAGGCTTGCAGGGTCCCTGACGTACAAGGAGACGTCATCAGCGTAGGCCATTACCTTGACCTCGTCCTCACCAGTCAGGGGAAAGCCTCTGATATGCTCATTTTGCTCGATGTTTCTTATGAGTGGCTCGCGCGAGAGAATGAAGAGGGTGGGTCCCAGCGGGCACCCCTGACGGATCCCTCTTTCATAGACGAAGTTGTGTGTTGGGTTGCCGTTCACAACCACGTGACACGTCAAGTTGCTGTATAGGGACGAAATGAGGTCGACGAAGCTTGCCGGAAACCCAAAGTGGCGTAAAACTTCGAGCAAGTATCGATGCCTGACCCGGTCGAAAGCCTTCGCCTGGTCTAGGGAAACAAAGGCTCCCGAGAGGGACTTCGCTGTCATATACTCGAATACGTCCCTTGTTGCGGTCAAGTTAGCGTACATGGAACGTCCTGGAACCGCACAAGCCTGCTGGGGGGATATGATGTTTGGCAGGAGGAGTTTCAGGCGTGAGTTTAGCAAGGAAGCTACAATCTTGTAGTCGACGTTTAACAATGAAATGGGCCGCCACGCCGACGGCTCCTCCTGTGGGGCTCCTTCTTTCAGCAGCAGTGCAATTCTCCCTTCTCCAAATGACTTTGGCTTTGTTTGGCGCGTGACCACCATGTTGATCATTTCCAAGAGAGGGCCCTCCAGCTCATCAAAAAAGGTCGCGTAGAAGTTGGCGGTTAGGCCGTCAGTGCCAGGGGCAGAGTTGGGGGGCATGCTTTTGATGGTGGTAAATACTTCCTCAGCAGGCACTTCGCTGTCAAGCAGTGCGACTTCCTCCTCGCTCAGACGCACGAGGTTCCGGCAGACCTCTTCTGTGCTTCGCATGTCACCCGGTCCGCCGTCTGGTTCCGCGCTCCGGAATACGGCCGCGAAGTGATCTCGGAAGATCTCGGTAATCTCGTCCGGATCGGTTGCGAGTGAGCCGTCCGGACGTTTCACGCGAGTGATGCGTACGCTGCCGTTGCCGCATACCTCGTTAAGATACTCATCAGCCTGGTTGGGTGCCTTGCCCCACCCGCCCGGCGGTCTAGCCGCTCGCTGTTGTAATAATCGGATGTACTCGGCTTCCAACGTGATGAGGTAATTCTGCATGCACAGCGTAAGTGTCTCAGCCCCTTTGACGATTCTAATCCTGCGTAACGTCTCATTGATCCTGGCCGTGATACGCCGCTTTCTCTCCCTGCCTTCTTCTTGCAGGATTGCCTTCCACTCCACCTTTAAGGCGTCCCAGGTGCGTGGGGTCATGCCCGGCGCAGTCGCCACAGATGCCCGCAGTCGCTTTCTAATACGCTCGACGCTTTCCTCATCTTGTAACAAGGCCGCGTCGAGGCGCCAGCTCTGGTCGCTTCTGCTGGCTCCGGGGGACCCGCTCAGCGTGGTTGCGAGAGGGAGGTGATCTGATCTGCTTGCTAGATCGGCGGGGGGAGAGAGGACCTCGCACGCGACCACCGAAGGGAGAAGGAAGTCGGGCAGGTAGGTCCGATCTAGTCTGCTCGCTGATAGCTGGGAGGTTCGTGTCGGGACGAAAATATCGCCGCGCGTGTGCAACCAGGCGTCCGTCAGGCTGAAGTGCGTCAAAACCTTCCTGAGTTCTCTGGCGTGATAAGTGGACCCGCCTCGGCCCGGCCCCCTCACGTCCCGCTGCGAGTCGATGACGCAGTTAAAATCGCCCAGAATTACGTGTGGGAGAGGCTCCGAGAGGTACGCGCGTAACGCTTGAAAAAAAGGATTGGTGTCAGCCCTCTTTGCCGGGGCGTAAACGTTCACGAAACGACATCGCTTCCCATTTATGAAGAGGTCTAGCAGGAGTGTTCTGCCGTTCACGCCGAAGGTGCAGAACGCCTTGTGACGGAAACGGCCTGAAACAAAATGACTCCAACGCTGCAAGCCCGCGAATTTGTTAAAGAGAAAAAGGCGTCTACCTGAAACTCGCGTCGGAAGCTAGAGACGTCCAGGGGGGAACGGAAGTTAGTTTCCTGGATGAACAGGATATCGATGCCATGGGCCTGAGCGAAAGCTAGGATATCCCTTTGTTTGGCTTTGTCCCGGAAGCCTCTGACGTTCCATGTTGCGAACGTAAAAAGCGACATATCCTGAGGGGCCGCGACGAAAAAAAAAACAAAAAAAAGGAAGAAAAAGGGGGGGGGGCGAGCGGGCCGTCCGGTCGCGGAGCCCAGTTAACGTTTCCCGCCGGCACCCGGCGGTGGATGCCCTTTCCCCGAAGGGGGTGTACCCAGCTTCTGGGACTTGGCGGTCGGAGGCGCGTCACTGTCGCTGCTGAGGTCGTGTGTTTTAGAGCGGCGGTGCTTGTTGTCAAGGCTCGGGGGGTGGCTCGACTCAGCGGTGGCTGCCATGGTGTCTCCTCTTAGTGGGGACCTTGAGCGCGAACGGTCGCGCCTCACGAGGCCTGACTGTGCCATGGGTGTGGCAGCGGGAGTAGGGTCTCCTGAAGTTGGGCCAGGTGTCTGCGTCACGGCGGGGGGTAACAGACCCGGAGGGGGGTGCTCAGAGTCAGGTAGTGGGTAGTAGCCGCGGCTCACAATGGGCGCTTCGTCCAGATTGGGTGGGGCGGTTGTCGCAGCCGCGAGCGGCGGGAAGTCGACGTCATCAAGGCCCGGGGGGGTCGCCGCGTTGTCGGATGGGGCGTGCTCGTCTTCGGGGACTTCTTGCTCCGAGCTCGGTGCCTGCGAAATGTCCCAAGAATCACGCGTGGATTCCGGGGAGCCGGATTCGAGGCCGCTTGATTCATCCCTGTCGCCTTCGGAGCTTGACATACTCGTCTCGTCATTGGTTTCAGCACCAGCGGCCGGAGGTGAGGGGGACGTGGGGGAGAGGCGGATGTCGTTTCTCTCCTGTGAAGCCTGGATCACCTCGGAATCGGGAGCATTCATTGGCATAAGGGGGCGTGGCCTCGGCCTCAGCACTTGCAGCCCCGACGACGACGACGCGGCCGTGAGAGACCGCGGGCTACCTGGTTGTGTAGCGCTTGTGGTGGTCCTCGTCTCGGACGGGAAGCCACGCGCTGCGGCAACGTAAGAGCGCTTACGGAAGCACTCGCGCGTACCGTGCCTCCCGCCACACCGTTTGCACTCTTCCACGCACCCCTCGGTTTCATGGCCGAAGACCCCGCAACGCTTGCAGTACGCGGCGGTACAGGCTGATGCCATGTGCCCCGGTTCGCTGCACCTAGCGCACACTCGGCGCATACCCCGGTATTCGCACATAACGCGGTGCCCGGCAATAGTGCTGAAATTAGGGACCGGTCTGTTCATCTCAATTCGCACTACCCGAACACCGTTGAGTTTGTTTTGTCTGTTTGCAACAGTAGCAAATGAGACGCTTTTCACTTTGCCGTACTGGGCAAGGGCATTAGCTAGCACCTCATCGGGCAGGTAGGCGGGAAACCGGTAAACATTCACAAAGGTAACCGGGGGACCGACGGCTTCGACAGCGACGTGCTCGCGGTTTATTTTAAAGCCTTCAGCAGCCATTAACTTCGTAGCTTGGCTGGCGTTCCTGGTACACACGAGGAACTTAGAGCCCCCCATGTGCTGCAGCACTAGTACGCTGTCGTCGCCTGCGGTCTCCTCAACAGCATCAATTAAATCGTCAATTGACACATCCCCTTCAGGGGCATTAAACAAAAAACAATTCTCCCTCACTGGGAGGTTACTTGAAGCTGCCATTTCGGTGGGTGTTGCCACGTGTCGCGCTGGCGGGCCGCCGGCGAGACTGGGGGGCGTATCTCGTGGGTCTGGTTACGTGCAGTTCCTCTGCACCCTCGTAGGCGGGGCGGCTCAGCCGAGGCAGGCGCCGCACGGAAGCAGGTGGCACCAGGGAGGGCAGCAGGGGACTCCGGGACAGCAGGTGCGGACCGGGATCCTGATGCTTCCTGGCATAGGGGTGGTGGTGGGTCTCCGGGCTGCTAGGCCCGGAAGCTGGAGGCGGTGGTCGCGCGCGCGGGGCGGCGGTGCCACGAGAACTCTCTTTCTCCCTTGAGTAGAACCCGGGGTGGGGTCGGTGTAACGTGACCCCGGGTCCGGCTTGGTGACTCGCGCGAGAAAACGGTCGAGAAGCGATCGGGCGAAGCTCCTTAAGGCGGCACCCGTTCGTCCCTCGTAGTCGTCGTGGTCGTAGTAGTGAGTAACAAGTCTTACGCTTTGACCTCCAAGGTGGTGCCGGTGGGAGATTTCTCCTGTGCGTTGTTGAACAATAAAAAATTCGCAGCGTGCGCGGTAACTAAAAGCCGAATTCTTCTGTCTCTCATTCCCCATTAGCAGCCATTGGTATGTTCCAGTAGGAAACGTTAGTAGAAGTAGAAGTGTAAGTGTTCGCTAAAAGCCGACTTCTTCTGTCTCTCATTGCCATTAGCAGCCATTGTTTACCTCCAAGGTAGTGCCTGGTGAGATTTCTCCTGTGCGTGATTAAACAATAAAAATTTTGTTCAAAACGCCGTTGATTGATGAAATAAACCAACGAAAGACGCCAGATGTTTTGTAAAAGCAGAACGAAAGAACGCCAGATGTTTTTCTTAAAGTGTAGTAGTAGTAGTTGCATGTAGCCACCTCGCCCGATCGTCAACGGGCGAGGTGGACCGGCAACGGCGCGAGGACCCTGCCGTACGAGAGTTAAATCACACTAAAAGACATACTTTGCGGGCGATACACTCTAGTGAGCTTTCAACTTTTCGTCTTAATGTACATGATAAAGAAATTATTTCTACGAAAAACGCAAGGCACACCTTGAGCAATATGTTTGGTTTTGGGACGCTAAATGGAACCATGAGGCGATGCGAAGCCGGAGCACTTGCACGATCGCGTTCCGTTGGCTTTCGTTGGGCATGCTACCGACCTCGCGTCGTGGAACGCGCGTCCTGTCTTCCCTCTAGCCTTGCCTTTAATTCGCACAGGGCGAGCGGGGAATGCGGTCGCTCTTGGCGCTCTTTCGCTCGGGAGCGGACTTCTTCCTTGCATTTCACCGATCACAAGTGATAATGAAGGGACCACGTAAACCAACAGTACAATAAAAGTTTGATGTTTAATATATACACGATGTTTCACACTCTTTATATTATGTATTGGGCGCATTTCACGGAAGAGTTTCACGGTTTACAGATGATTCCCTCCGTAGCTTCGCCCCACTCATCATCATTCACCCCGTGGATATGCTGTGATTTTTTTAGGAGTTTGCTCGCCAAGGTTCTTATGCTCGCGCCTTGTTCGTTGTCGGCGGCTTCTGCACTAGTTCTCATTGGCCCCGCCATAGGCGCAGCTGCGCTCTCCGGTGATTTCAAGAATGCTCACTAGATGGCGCGCCGCAGCTCACGGCGCCGCAACCACCCACTCACCGATCTTCTCAAGAACATGAAATAAACGTTTTATTCTCTCTCTCAACCACCCTGGGCGCGTGCGCTAGTTAGATAGGTGACCGCTATAGGGCCGCGCCTCTCGTTTGGCGCTCGCGTTTGGCGCGCTTCCTTTCTCTTCGCCAGGAGCTCACTCAGTGAACAAGAAGCGAAGAGGGCTCGCCGTCAAGCAAACCCGGAGGTGCAGGCCAGCGAAGCAGAAGAGCAGCGGGCGCGCCGTCAAGCGGACCCTGCGGTGAGAGGTCGCGCAGCAGAAGCAGCACGGAAGCGGCGGCACGAGAACCCCAAAGAAGTGCGGGCGCGGGATGCCGCGGCCAAGCGCCAAAAGCGGTCGCTATCTGAGGTTGGCGGCGCCGACGCGCGCTTCAAGCGCGACTTCCTCGACCACACGTTCGGCCACAGCTGCAACGTTGTCGCCTCTATATATGATGATAGAGGAATGTGTACGGAGGATTCGCGGGTTACCCGATCATCTCCGAGCAAGCTCGTCTAACATCATTCACTTCGTGGATATGGCGGTGATTTTTTTTTAACAGTTACTGGCGCGACTGGGCTTACACAACAGGCGGCGTTGTACTACTGGCTATTAAAGTATTTTGACTACTTTTGTATCCCAATAAGTAATGCTTTTAATGCGTATGGTACTGCCTTAACGTTAAAAAAAGTTGTCGTAGGAGTTAGCTATCGCGCGCCATCAAGTGTTTCGCATTTTTGCTACAGTGTGTGCGACTGCCATAACAAGGTGGCAGCTCCATCTCGTGGAGACTGCAATGACTCTAATCTCCCCAAGTATATTTCTTATCCTTCTTGAGCTGGACGAAACCATTTCAATGAAACACGCGCCGATTGCAACTTGCATCAGATCGTCAGTCCACCTATACGAGCGTAAAAAAAAAGAAAAGTAATCGCTTTTGAACCTAGTCCCCGCGTCGGATCTGCCTATTTTGTCTCTTTCGTAGTTCATTTAGTTTAAGTGATCACGATGTTTTACTTTTTTTTATCCCTCCATCGCAGATAACGTAGCCGCCTTGAAACTAATAGAAATCATAAAAAAGGAAACCTATCTGCTATTAGAAGTCAGCAATCATCATAGATAACTTCTTGACTAACGTTGAGCACTATCAGAAGTAAACTGGAGTACGTCAAAGACAACAACATCTAAGGGGTACAGCCAAACCCGACTGTATTTAACACTGGTAAATTGAGTTATCCTTTGTTTCAAACTATCTTGGAACTCGGCCATACTTTAACGTCAATGCATAGGAATAGCTACGGCTACAGGTGCGGCTGCGTGCATTTGGTAGAGCGAGGGGCGTCATTAGGTGGATGCCGAGCGGAGTAAGTAGAAACTACCGCTTGTCATTGCTTTCCCCTACGATTCCCCGTCGTGCATGGTCGCCGTTCACTACTCCGCTCGTTTTCTACACGCGTAGGATGCCGTGATACGGAAGAACCAGCTGCTTTCCGCAGGGCTGGTACAGTCGAACGTGGAGAAAAGAAGCATGACATCGCCGCTGCGTACAACGTTCCAAGAAGCGCACTAGGCACATGGAAAAGCAAGCTCGACATTAGGGCCAAGGCAGACTACACGCTTCCGACACCCAAGAGTACGCACAGCTCCGTATGAAAATCTTGAGGCGCTATTTACATCGATACCGTATTTCCTCGCCTATAGCCCACCCATGCATATACGAGGGTTATTCAAAAAGTAAACGCCATTTGGTCCCCAAAAATAAATAATCGTTAGTAAAAGTTTTTATTAGCCGGTTTAGACAGCGCTGGTGTTCGTGTTCCTCCTTCTTCTCTGTGTTTCGTCGTTTGCGCTGAAAACCACTCATCATGTTGAAAACTACTTCACTTTTCTACCAAATCACCGTTAAATTCTAAGCACTTTTCGTACCCCTGCACCAGATTCTTTAGCCCTCTCCATATAAGTTTGCCGCCTGAGAATTATTTGCTGTTTGAGTTGGTCGGTAAGCATTTTAGCACCCGCCTTGCACACACTCTGCAATACCTGAGCGTTTCAGTTGCAGTCGTGGAAATTGTAGTGCGGCTGACAAGAGCAAATTAATCCGACAGACGACTGTCAGTTGTCGATCTAATCGCAATTCCCGGTACACTTGTTGAACAGTTTAATTGGTCTGTATTCTGGCCTTTCCACGCCGCTCTGCGTCGTGCACATTTGTGCGGCCATTTATGAAGTCTCGACAGCATTTTATGGCCTTTCATTCACTCATCACCGCATGTTCATAAACTAGTCACAACTCTGCATAAATTTGAGAAGCTGATGATCCTTTTGCGAGCATTCGCTTAATCGAATTACAGCTCGCACTTCACAACAGGCGCGAGCAACGATTTTCGCAGACATTGCCGTGACATTTCCCGACAAGTAGATGACTACTCAGTCAGAACAATAACTTCAGTACCTTCGCGAAGAATTAACATATGGCTCTGCACAAATAAATCTTCATTCTGAAGTGCAAATATTTAAATATTAACAAACGGCCCTTACTTTTTGAATAGCCCTCGTAACCAAGCATCCGCAACTACAAACCGCGGAAAAACGCGAACTTGAAAAAAGAAAGAACCTTCCGTATTGCCGTGAAGGCGTCTTCCTTACAATATCATGAGCAGATCGAGCGGGTAGCGTACTGCGCGAAGGAAGAAAGCAGAAAAAGAGCGAAGGCTGTTTATTTCTTCAGAACAAAAAAAAAAATCCGGCAGGTCTCACGCCTTGTGGGAATCGGTTTCAAGCGAAGCAGTCAGCGAGTAGTTCTACGCTACGTTTTTTAGCTTTGAGCCAAGCGTTACGAAGTGGAGCGACATGTTTTGTAAGTGTAGTAGTTCTGTGCACATCGTGGGCTTACCAGGCACGTCGACAATACTGGCGTTTAAAGAGTAACTTACGGTCTGACATAACGTCAGCGCTCACGTTAGAGCACATACGTCAGTATTATCGAAGCGAAGTGCACTTTTCGTTGCAATGATGTGAATATCATACCTAACTGTCGTTAGCGTATTGCTCCGGCTCTAGCAACGCTTGAATTTAGCTTGGTAAATCATAGGAATACAAATGTAATGTTTATTAGACTGCTATAAAAGCGAAGCCAACACTGGAACCACAGACGTAAATCTGATATGACACCTGTATCATATGAGTACATATGTAGCGTTTATTGCTTTGTTATGAAATTAGATAGCTAGCACAACAACCACACCTGACGTCTCACCGACATCAAGCCTGCATAGGGTGTTTTTCTAAAGCACTTTCAGGACCTGGCGTGGCTCAGTGGTAGAGTAAGTGACTGCCACGCAGAATGCTTCGGTTCGATTCCTGCAGGGATCGTAATTTTTAGGGGCGAAGCTCCTTAAGCCGTGGGTCGTGCGTCCCCGATGTATGTAGTAGCCACCTCTCGTTTAGTTCGTGGTGTCCGCTAGATGGCGATACTTGTATATGATGAAAACACGGCTCAAGGCCGGCTAGATAACTGAGGACGACGAAGTGGGAAGCTCGAGCAGCAACTACGATTTATCTGAGGAATACGACGCTCGGGTCTTCGGACTTCAACGCCTGATGCTCACCACCCCTTCACGAAGCGGTTCTGCCAGTCCGATCCCGCAACCCGTTCCTGCAGTAGATACTCCTGTCCACCGCTACAGTCGCCGACTGCGAGGCCTTAGTCCTACATCAGGAGAAATAGCCACCGCCGGCGCTTCACAGGTGATTGTTGAGCAGCCGATGCGAGATGTTATAAAACTATACTTGTAGTATGATGAAATATGATGAAAAGATGTGACGTTATGAAAATATGAATGACGTCATATATCGTCGTACAAGAAAGATCTCGTCAAGAAACGTAACGTCCACGAGTGTCTCAAACACCTCGAACATGCTCCGTTGTACAAGTACCTCAAAATCAAAACTGATTGGAGCCGCCTCACGAACTTGCAAGACGACGGCGACGGCGTGTTTACTTTAGTGGGGCGAATTACTGGTATTCACGGTTTACCGATGATGCCCTCCGGAGCTTCGCCCCACTCATCATCATTCACCCCGTGGATATGTTGTAATTTTTTTAACCTTTGCATTCGTCGGGTCAACGCTGCCCGTGTCGGTTTTTCTTAACACTCTCGCATTTAATTACCAAAGTATGTTCTCGCCGTTCCTGGTTAGATATCGACTGTGAATCACCTCTGGCACATACCCCTACACCACGGCCCGTGGTAAATGGATATGCGCCACACGTGTCTGGTGGAAAGGGTTTGACGACGTATGCGACATGACTTTCACGTTATTCATGTCATGAGCAGACAGCCATATTCGTCAAAACCTCTTACCCTCCCATGCCAATTTTGGACTACACTAAGTTAAGGAGCTGATCACGAGAGCACCTAGAAGTGGACGGATAGATAGATAGATAGATAGATAGATAGATAGATAGATAGATAGATAGATAGATAGATAGATAGATAGATAGATAGATAGATAGATAGATAGATAGATAGATAGATAGATAGATAGATAGATAGATAGATAGATAGATAGATAGATAGATAGATAGATAGATAGATAGATAGATAGATAGATAGATAGATAGATAGATAGATAGATAGATAGATAGATAGATAGATAGATAGATAGATAGATAGATAGATAGATAGATAGATAGAAACGCTCAAAGTGTCAAAGGTTCGCTAAGGAATGCTTCGCATTTAAAAGATGCACATACCCTTTGTAGGGCGACACCTGGGTCGGTGGAGCACGGGTAGAGCGGTTATACTGATTGTAGCCCCCTGCAAATAATCCGTGAACAGAGTCGTGCTTCTCCTTAAGTATACCCACGTGTGCAGCATGCCATAGCTGCTGGCGCTTTACGTATAAGCAGGACGATAACCCTGATAGCAGCCAAAAAGAGGGTAATTCTCAGTCATTTACTTTTGTCGCTCGGGTTGTGCGTGGAATGTCTGCAATTCTGTCAGGCTACTAACTCACTCGAACCACTAACACATACGTACGGTATATACAACAACCATAGGTCGGCAAAAAATGTGGAGCTCACTCAGACTCACTCATGAAATATATTTTGCCCTGAGAGCTCACTCGGACTCAGACTCACCAAAATATTTCTCCACCAGACTCACTCGGACTCAGACTCACTGAAATTTTTCTCAGCCGGACTCACTCGGACTCAAACTCACCAAAATAATACTCTCTCGGACTCACTCAGACTCAGACTCACGGCTCTATCTGAGTCTGAGTGAGTCGACTCATGAGTCGGTTAGCGCATAATTGGCTTTCTTGACCATGGTGTAAATGCTCTTTCACGCCAATATCTGGTGTAATTGGTGCTCTACTTGGCACCTTTTGACCTCGTACCTTCAAATATAAGTTATCAGTGGTTGCAATCCAGTAAGGACATTTTTATTGAAAGAGGTGACTCGCAGATATATTTTTATCAAGAATTTCCTGTGAGAGAGCTTGCGGGGAAGGTGAACCTGCCCCCCCCCCTCCTCCCCCAATACGTAACTCACGCCTCTGATTGATAAATATAGAGCTGGTGTATCAACGCTAGTGCTTTGAAGTATGTGTGAGTCGGCGGGAGTATAAACGTGAGCCGACATAGGGCTCATAGTAATAGTGAAGTTGTGTAGATTGTAGTTGTGTAACTCCGAGATCGGTGTTACATCAGCGCGTTTACGTTATCACTAACGAGATGGGGCGAAGGGCTCGAAGAGCGCGCTTTAAAGGTCGTCGCCGTTTAAAGGTCGCCGCCTCTACAGGGCGTGGTCGCTCGTGCGTGCGCTTATCTCGTCATCGTGGTGGTTTGTACGTCTTGCGTTGAGAGCACGAAGGTCGCTTGGCTCACTGCAGCGGCCGCTTTTGCGAAGGGAGTGCGGTGCTCACGCAGAAATAAGTTACAAATGTGACAGTTCGCTCTCACTCTGTGTATGTTCGTTCCGTGCGTCCTTTCTGCTTGTGCAGCGCGTTGCAAGTTTCGAGCTGCTTGCCGTTCTTCGCGTGACATTACAATTTGCTAATAATAATAATATCTGGGGTTTAACGTCCCAAAACCACGATATGATAATGAGGGACGCCGTAGTGCAGGGCTCCGGAAATTTCGACCACCTGGCGTTCTTTAACGTGCACCTAAATCTAAGTACACGGGCCTCAAACATTTTCGCCTACATCGAAAATGCAGCCGCCGCGGCCGGCATTCGATCCCGCGACCTTCGGGTCAGCAGTCGAGCGCCATAACCACTAGACCACCGTGGTGGGGCCATTACAATTTGTTCATGTAGCATTCATTCCTTCGCCCTTGGGGCGAAAGAATACACAACAAACGCTCACTACGTCTGTGAAGACACGTTTCACTATCATGTTATGCCGATTCCTATGACAGAGGGATCGACCATGTTTTTTTTTTTTTCTCCTGTGTTGGCAAACTGATAAAGGGTAGGCGTGTTTGGTGCTATGTTGTGACCTGGCGTTTGTTGTATTTTATGGCCATTTAATTTTAACGCTGAAAATAAAGTAGACAAGACAACAAGGAAATTGGGTAAATTGTATTGCTAGTCTTGGAAAATATTTTTCTCGCGCCACGGAATGGTTCTTCGATCGCATCGTTACTTTCATTTTGTCGGTTGTCGTGTGCTCACTCTACTATATCGTGTCGCCATTTACCATCTTATGCATCCTCTTCTCCGCTATTAGGAAAGCGGGACAAATCAGTTATTTTCGCAGCTTCGAAGCAAAACAGATATAAGAACAACATAAGAAGTTGTTTAGCACAAACATTTCACCAACATAAGAAGGAATTTCGTTCTTGTGCTTCTGCCGATGTCGGTGCGTATTTTATGCCACTTCTAAGTTAACATGTTTTGGAAGTGGCCTCACTTTATGGAACTACAATCTTACCCCACTGCAGTTATACCCCGCCATCGCTTGACACAGTATCCCGCGATGTAAAATCGTTGCTTCTATTATTTGCTTTTCTGCTGTCAAGACCCGTTCTATGTATACATTCTCCGCTGTTCAGCTGCAAAAGCCAGCCTTGAACAAGGCTTTGTGCCAGCCTTTATTGTCATTATGGCAC
The DNA here is from genome assembly GCF_013339695.2 of Rhipicephalus sanguineus. NCBI lineage: Eukaryota > Metazoa > Arthropoda > Arachnida > Ixodida > Ixodidae > Rhipicephalus > Rhipicephalus sanguineus. The sequence goes on along the minus strand of NC_051177.1, from coordinate 216,841,516 downwards.
TTCGTGACGTCAGTGTGCGACCAGGACCTTACTGTACAGCAAATTGCATTTGTCTATGATCGCAATTATCGAAAATGAATCAGTGCTCTTGTATAAGTTACAATCTAAAGGTTACAAAGCATATCGCGTTGTTTTAGCCTTTAAAATGGCATGCTACTGTCAATGTAACCTCTAAGTGAGAGGGAAATGAAGAAAACACAAAGATAAAATTGTTGTAATCGCCACGTAACTTGTAAATTATAAGTTACTTCCCGTTTGAGGCCGTCGTACACGTTACCGTGATTAGGGTGTACGGCCGCAGTAAGAGCCGTGATAATTTCAGCCTCGGCGTGACGGGATAGCTTGCGTGTAGCTACCTTGCAATGGGGAAGTGAAGCTACGGAGAGGCTGTTGCGTCACATTTCTTCAAGTCGGAATTGGGGGTGGGGAGGGCTTCTCCGTGCCAAGGTGGTCACGCCACAGCTCGCTTGCGTATTGTCCGCGAAGAGCAAGGCGAGCGCCGAGCAGGCGACCTCAGTCGCTACGTCCGCCGCAAGCTGATTCACAAGTCTGAAAAGTGCCAATCAAGAAAAAAACATGCTGTGATTCTTGCCTGTACCGTGCCTGGGTGCCGCTTGCGGTCTCATTGCGGCCGTATTGTGCTTCTACAATAGACTTCCAGCTTTGCACTTCGTGTTTAACTTGGTTAATGCAAGAAAGCAACGGTGCAACGCCGCAGCACGGTGGCCACGGACAGCTCGGTTCTTTTCAGCAGAACCGGTTCGGGTATCTAACCTAATTTAACAGTTACATCTGAATTTGTCTTCCTGTGGTGCGCCTCCGAATTATCCTTCGCCCATGTGTGTCATCACGTTCGCACGAATGTCGCACGTGGCACTCGAGCCAAGCTACAGCAGCACGGGTCGGTCGACTGGGACCGTATCGAACAAAACTTGGCCGCAGACTAAATTACCGCGCACAAAACGTAAACACAATCGGAATGATTATAATCGCTGCGCAAATCGCTTTACTGTGTCATATACTATTGAATCCGGCAAGTCTTCAATTGAAGACGCTGGAAGCTTCGGTAAGTATACAGCGGGCCAATGCTTTCCAATCGTTAATTGTGATCGTCGTGCATCGGTACAGGTGACCATCGCCTCGCTCAGTGGGAGGCGTCGACACGGCACTTTCCACCTCGTCTTGGCATTCTAGCGTTCCAACGCTGAGGGACGCGACAGCACAGGTGAACAGCGAAGCTTTGGCGCCAAGCATTTTCAGAGAAACTCGCGCGGGCTTCGACAACAACGGCTTTTGTCAGCATGCTGAATTAACTAAACACGCAACCGTGAAGACCAATGCTCACTGTAGGACTCCAACACTTGGCGTCAGTTTGAACACCCAAGCATTCATATATCGAATTTCTCGGCAGGTCGTTTCCAAACATCAGAAAAATTAAGTGTTGGTTGTTAAATTTATTATACAGTTACCTTTGTCGTACACGGTATTACATCAGTGAAAACCAGCAGATAATGACACCTTGAAATGTATAGCAAACGTTGATTCTACTGTTTTAACTGTATTGTAGTAAGTACGGTATAAATGTTAAGAATGTAAAGTGGGAGAAGAGTCAAATTTCCGCCGGCAGAGGCCGAACCTGCAACCTTTGGCTAACGCGGCCGAGGCTCTACCATTTGAGCTGTGGTGGCGGTCATCTTCTCATCCTCGTTATCGGGCATTTATGTGCGGGCAAACCTCGTAGTGTTAGTCGTCGCCGCTCGTACCTATGACGGCGGATATGGAACACTCTTCTTTCCAGCTGGCGTCACGTAGCTCGTGAGTTTTTTTAACAAGCGGAGAGTTGATCAATATGCCCTCGCAAACTCTCTGAAGGCATCAAGTCTGTCGCAACGAGACCCTTTCGCTCTTACACGATATTGTATTTTTATATTTCTGAGACTCTGGCCAAAAATAAGGCTGTGCTGAATCTATTCGTAAAAAACTGCATGGGCAAGCTTGAAGCAGTTCTCAGCTGAACATGGTAAGCCATCTGCTACAGCCTTACTCCTTTCATAATATAGACAGCGATCACCGAGTGCCTTCTTTTCTTACAGAAACAGGCTTATGGCTGACGGGACCTTCCGAAGCGCATTGCTATACACTTCAGTGTTCTGGAGGCTACCGAAATCCTTGACTCTGGCAGTAGCACTTGCCCGTCGGCGTTCGTGTGCCCTCAGTGCCCAAGGAGGTATGCGCTCGACGCCTCTGAGCCCTTCTTCCAATACACGGAAAACCCAGAAGAGCAACTGGTGACGTAAGCAGGCGAACCGACGCTCTCGCAGAAGTAGTAAAAGCGCGCGCGCGCTCGTCCATTGAATGACTACAGGAACTGGAAGAAGGGTAGTGGGCTCACTGCACGGCAGCAGCAACTGGCGAGGTGAAGCTACAGCACTGCACGGGCCGTGATTATCGGCCCGGGACTCGTGCAAACTTACCCGCCCGAACACGGCCCGGTGACCCAAAGCGAGACCAGGGCCCGGCCCGAACCCGAGAAAAAATTTCGCCTGCCCGGCCCGGCCCGACCGCACATTGGACCCGAACCACTATTCTATACGTGGTGTCGCCCGAACATGGAATCGACAGCAAGGTGTTTTAAGTGGCAAATATCTGCGCTTTCTTGGCGCATGTTTCACTAAGAATTATACTTTAGCCTAGGGTAATTTCTCGTAACATGGGGCTCACGGTGGAAACAGTTGAGTGGACGTACTGGGCACAATGGATGTTTGTTCGGCAATGGTATAGTGTACCTATTTTTCTGCAAATACAATGGGGATCAAGGGCGTTTTGTAGCAGAGAATATTGTAGTAAGAAAAGTGATTTGCAGCATGAGTTCAATTTCAATAGGGAGCGCATTAAAAACATGAGACAGAGAACAGAACGCCCTCTTCTCTTTGTTTTTATTGCACTCTCTGTTTAAATTTAAAGCATCCTCTAACGACAAAGCCGATCGTGCACCCTTCTGGATATGTAGCACCTGTCTTCAGCATATAAAGTAGCATCTTGCCACAGGATGAGAAACAGAGGAGCAAAGCCAAATTTATGACCTTGTTGTAGATACACAAACCCATAGATAAAAACTATAATGAACCGCGTGCACCACGTGTACTTTTAGAAATACGTATAGGCAGCCAAAAGGAATAAAAAAAAACTATTTGGCTTAGCTTTATTTGCAAATATCACACCACTGCTAGTATATACAGTCTATAAGTTTTTTGTGGCACATTTTATAGTTTATCTCTACACCTGTTATTGTGCAAAAAATCTAATTGTCAAGAGATTCCGTCGTTAAGCGCACCATGCGCTGTTGCATCACATATCCTGCCGTGCTAAAGTTTCTCGCACTGCTTGCGCTAGCCGCAGGGGCGCAAATCTACCTTGCGTATTCTGAAGGCAGGCGTCGGCAGTTGTTATTCTTAACTTCCACCACTGGAGCAAATTTAGAGTATCTTTGTGGACCTCTGCAGAATGAACATAGCTGTCCAGCTCATCCCTTGATTTCTTTCGTTTTCAAACGTCGTGCCACTCTTCAATGTTATCTATAAAACTCCTCAGTGAGGGCTTCTCCTTGCAGTTTTCAGCAATGTATGTTATGCAAGCTTTGCACCATGCTATTTTTTTTCATATTATGACGGTGTATGACTTCCCAACGATGTTGTACTGATAGAAGGTGGTCATTGGACTACGCAGGTAAAACTGGCATGAGGTGGACGAAGCGATTTCGATTAATTTTCAGGGTTCGTTCCAGTTGGCTAATATAGGCGCGAATAAGCTTCTCGACGCTTACTCATTGAATGCATATGGTTCGAGTTAAAAGGAGATCACCCGGCACGGAATTCGTAATTGTCTTTTTTCAATCCACATATTTCATCAAGCGAATATTTTTTGCCCCACGCCTTGTTTAATGGGCCTATGCTATTGCTGCACATTCCAACGCTGTTGCCGGAGTATCTTGTAGCTCTCGCACCAGGGTCTCAAACACGCGGCACGCAAACCTCTCGCTGACGGCCTGCACATGACTGTCTCCGTCCCAGTTTTTTTTTCTTTATTTGTACGTTCTTAAGCTACCTACTCATGGCAGGGCTGGGTATAGCTCAACATCAGCAACAATTCAGCATCAACAATGTCTTTTGCGTATTTATCTTCAACCTTACACTTACACTTTCCTCATTCCCGATCGCTTGTTTCAGTTTGTGTTTATGAAGAGCACAACGTAATCCTCAAACCTTCAATTGCTGAGATGTTCTCCGGCAGTCTTCATTCATTAATTATGACTCCACCTGTCCTACCAAGCCCACAGAATTGCTGCAGCGCAAATTTTTGTTCTAGGCGAGGCGGTTTTTTTTTTTTTAGCGCTCAAATGTTCATTCTGACCTTCGAATTTAGTGGGCACACTAACTCGCGAATTTTGAAACTAATTTCAGATTATTCTCCTGTTATCCCTGTAGGAGGACGCTCATTTGTGTATGATAGGAGTACGTTAATTTGTGTGTGTGTGTGTGTGTGTGTGTGTGTGTGTGTGTGTGTGTGTGTGTGTGTGTGTGTGTGTGTGTGTGTGTGTGTGTGTGTGTGTGTGTGTGTGTGTGTGTGTGTGTGTGTGTGTGTGTGTGTGTGTGTGTGTGTGTGTGTGTGTGTGTGTGTGTGTGTGTGTGTGTGTGTGTGTGTGTGTGTGTGTGTGTGTGTGTGTGTGTGTGTGTGTGTGTGTGTGTGGAGGGGGACGGAAGAGGAGGTTTCAGGTGTGAAAAAGTTTTATTCTGTGTTAACATGGGAGCCACATGGTGTCATAAAATACCGGACGGCGACTATGTCCTATTGAAGGTATAATTTTGTTGGGTACTAGCGTAATTATAAAGTTGGTTTCGGCTCTGCAGTCATTGCGGAAGAGCTTAAGTTGCCGTGGTGCCAACTTTTACTCCATGCCAGGAGCTGACGACACAGAGCAGCTCATTTCTTTCCATTACAAAAATCTTCCCATCCTGCGACACCACAGTACAGCTGGGTTGCCTCTGCTGCGTTAGAAGCCACTATAGTGAGCGCTGAAATAAAATAAAAATGTAGTGGGTCAGCTTGTGTCCACTGCGAGCGATTCGTACAAAAGAAAGTATTTCTTTGTGAAGAATTAAATGTCATTCACCAGAAATAATTGCTGAGAAAGAGTTTTCATGGTGTACATAAGCACCCTATACGAAATCATATTTTGCAAGCACTATGTTTTTCTTCAGGTTCGATAGCGCTTAACGTTATCAATTGCATAATTTGCAGAAATTGATAATATCACATTGTCGTCTCTCTCAATTAAGCATGAAATACTGGTTCTTTGTGTTGTGTTCTAGAATTCACGTCCAAATAAGGCTAATATCATTTCGGAAGGAAAGCATGTCAATTAGAGACGTCCAGGCGATACGAAGTACCAGGCGATTGAAACTTGGAGTGCACGGAGCTTTGTGCTTTTTTGCGCCGCTTGTAGGCAGTGCGTGATCACTGAGGGGACAACCGATGAGCGAAGCTACTCAGAAATGGGACGCAAACGACTATGTACGTTTTTGGAACTGTTCATTGCTCCGCACGCCTTGTTTTTTTTGCGCAACGTGCGCCGAACGCCGCGCGCGCATTGTTTTTTTAGCAGCGAAGCTCCTTGTGCCCGCACGCCGCCGTCGCCGTCGAAGCGCCCTGCAACATAGATGCGACGCCGGCGCCAAAAGACAATGAAACGCTCGCAGCGAAGGCGCGCGCGGCGCTAAAATTTAAAAAGTAAAAAGAAACCAAGGCGCGCGGCGCAATAAAGAAAACATTCCAAAGGTACATAGTAGTTTGCGTCCCATTTCTCATAGAGTTTCCTACAATACTTACTAGAGGGAACTCTGGCGCTAGTGTCTATGGGAGCTGCAATGCATCGCGCTTCAGCCACCATGGGAATCATGGGTAGTACACGGATTTGTCTAAACTTCGTTCTTTCGGCTCCGTTTGGCTCCGCGTCGCCTGCATCCGCTTTATCGCAAAACGAAGTTCAGCAAAAATCAGCAGTTTCACTTCACCACTTTAACTTCTTTAGGCTCACCGATTCAAATCTGGTCACGAAGTTCACAACGATCCATTCTTTTATCCGAAAGAAAACCAAAACATAGCAATAAACAAAGCCACAAGTGCGTTCGAAGCCCACAAGCACGAAGACTAGGCAAATCCGTGTACTACCCATCATTCCCATGGTGGCTGAACGATCGCAGCGCCAGAGTTCCCTCTAGGTCATTTTAGGAAACTCTATGCCATTTCTGAGGAGCTTCGCTCATCGGTTGTACTGCTGATTTTTTTTCCAGGAGCGCAGCTCCTTAGGCCCGCACCCCGCCTTCGTCGTCGAAGCCCCTCACCCGCATCACTGCTCCCCACCCCAGCGTTTCTGGAACCAGGTCAGTTTCGCAGCTCTCCATAGACGCTTGCTCTCCGAAGTGGACGCGACGGCCAACGCGAGAACCAGCGGCGCTGCAGTTCCATCTTGCATAATTGGACAGATTTAGTTGAGCGTCCGTACGTTGTTGCGGACGCCCAACAAAATCTGTCTGTTGTCTCACGCGTTCGCAAATCACGCACGGAGTACGGAGAAAGCGAGCACGGAGAAACGCGCAACGCGTCGCAAGCTCGCTCACTGCGGCATGTGCGTCGCCTCCGCGATTAGTTTCTGCAACGCCCCATTGAGAGCAACGGTGCGCTGCCGTATCCGATCCCGCGGGACACAGCAAGTGAAGCGGAACAGCTGCACCGTAAGTTCACGCGTCAGCCGCATGTGCCGGCGCGCGAGCGGAGCTGCGCAATTGTACTGGTTCTAAAAACGTTGCCCCACCTTACCTCCTTCATGAAAGCCGGCAGCGAGATCAGGCGCATAGTCGTTGCGTCCCATTTCTAATAAAGCTTCGCTCATCGGATGTATTCGTACACGGAACAACTGCTAGTATTTTGCGCCGGCGCCGCATCTATGTTGCAGGGAGCTTCGACGGCGGGGTGCCATTCCTAAAAGGAGCTTCGTTCCTTAAAAAATTATGGCAGCTTCGCACTAGTTGTGCCAAGCCTGAAGGAAGAGCGGATATCTGGGTGGCGTCCCTTGCTTCTCTGTATTTGTTTTTACTTTTTATCTGTTTTTTGTGCCTGTTGCTTTATATTTCTTTCTCTCTCTTTCTCGTTCTTTGTATCTTTATTTCTCCCCTCTCATTCTGTATCATTCTTTCTCTTTCGGTCTTGCTCTCTCTTTTGTCTATCTCTTTTTCGTGTCTGTTCCTTTCCCTCTCTTCAATATCTCTCTCTTTCTTTCCTTTATTACTCTTCCTCTTTCTTGCTGTAGCCTTCTTTCACTCTCTCTCTTTCGTTGTCTTTCATTTGTTTCATGTGCTTCACTTCGCCGAGCAGAGTTCTCGTTTAACGCTCGCACCTGCTGCACTCAGTGTGGGGCTCGCCCAATTCCTGTGGCGCATACCCACCTGTTGTTTTCTGCGGACAGCAACGTTTTTACTGCTGGCTTAAACAGCCCTGCTCTTAAAGATCACGCACGGCCCCAACAGCCCACTCGTATATGATGTGTTTTAATTGTCGTTGCCATTAAAGGTACCGAAGAGCATAACAAATGGCCGATTCGCGGTGCCACAGCGCGCGATACAAACATCTCAAATCGGGCAACGCTACCTATGAAAAGGGAAGCCAGGCCACAGAGGTCCATTGCGAGAGTGCGCTTCGTGACCGCCGGTTCTGAAATAAGGTGGTACATGTACAACAAATGAGAAAACAATGTTAGTTATATAAAAAGCGTTCAACAACCGCTCAAGTGCAACCTTCTATCGCTTTATTCTACTTCTACTCTTCGGGCATTTACTGAGAGAAAATATTTGGATAACCAGAATGTGTTTGCTGTAGCAGCGTTGAACACATTTTAATGGATGCTGCGTCGAAAGCACTTATTATGACGTCTTGGTCACGTATTACTTCAAACTGCCATAGGATATTGCGCTATCTTATAGCACCACTGTCAAGGCGATGCATTGAAAGCTGATGCTCTATGTGGACGCCGTCAAGTGTATCCTGCGCGAGCGCCGACCGCGGTCAGTGAATGTGACTGCACCCAGCGCATTTGACGGCGGCTTGGCGAAGCTGCCACCTTGGCTGCGCGGTTCGGTTTAATCGCCTAGCGCATGCGTCTGAATCCCAGTGGCAGGCTTCGCCAGTCGACTCGTCGCTGACTCACGTGCAGCCATTTAAACAACTTGTGGCGAAGCAGTTGGTACTGTTAAACGGTTGCGTTCTCCAGCGGCTCCTAGTGGGTCGTCCTCTTGTAAACGCCGCTCGCTCTCGGAGCCCGTCCTTTGGCCTGGACTGTCGCCATAGCGAATTGTCGCCGAGTCCCGTCCAATAAACCGCTTAACAAATTGGTGGAGAGTGCTGTGCTCCCATTCGATGCCTCTGGAGCTTCGATCCCGTACCCTTCCAGCTACCATGCCTCAAGACGCCGCCCAGCAGACGCCTCCGCCTACACCGACCTCATGCCCCGGTGTCCCTCGTATCCGCGACCCCCCAGTCTTCACTGGCGCGGATGGGACCGACGTGGAGGACTGGCTCGCGATCTATGAACGCGTGAGTGTCCCCAATAAATGGAACGAGGCGGGAAAATTGACCAACTTGGTTTTCTACCTCGCGGGTGTGGCCGGCCTGTGGTACAACAACCACGCATCCGATTTACGACGTGGTCCGAATTCAAGACCGCCATCATCAACGTGTTTGGCCGCCCTGCCGTTCGTAAGCTGCAGGCCGAACAGCGTTTGCGAGAACGAGCTCAGCAGGCCGGCGAAACCTTTACCAGCTACATTGAGGACATCCTCGATTTGTGTAAGAAAGCCGACGCCACCATGTCGGAATCTGACAAGATGAGGCACATTATGAAAGGCATCGACGACGATGCCTTCACGATGCTGCTCGCCAAAAACCCCAGCACAGTGGCCGAGGTCATCACGCTCTGCCAGAGCTACGAGGAGCTGCGCCGGCAGCGGTCGATGACCCGTCGCTCTCCATCCCGCGACGCCGAGCTCGCTGGCTTGTCGACCATATCCGACCACTCCGCCTTGCTCGCAGAGGTGAAGTCATTCGTGCGCGAGGAAATTGCGTGCCAGTTCTCGCTGCTGGACTTTGCTCAACCTCAGTACGTTCAACAGCCGTCAACCACTCTTCTCCCTCCCCTCCGTCGAGCGATTGAGCAGGAAATCGCGGAGGTCATGCCTGAGTACCACCAGCACCATCCAGCTCCTGCACCACTCAGTTACGCCCAAGTTGTCGCCAGGACGTCCCCAGTAATACCCGCGGCAGCAGAGGCGTAGCCAAGGGGGGGGGTTGGGGGGGTTCAAACCCCCCCCCCCCCCCGAAATTTTTCAGTTTTGCTTGCGTATATATACACGCACACATACAAACGCACGCACGAACATACATAAAGTATGGTTGAACCCCCCCCCCGAAAAAAATTTCTGGCTACGCCCCTGCGCGGCAGCCCCACACAGTTACGCCGAAGCCGCCCCTAGACATCAGTCCTTCGAAGCGGCTGTGCCGGCTACCTACGCCGACGTCATGCAGAGGCCACGACTGCAGCCAACGATGCAGTCATATCAGTCGCCACCCCTTCAATCACGTTCTGCGCCATGGGCGGGCCCTGCTCCAGCAAACCGATGGCGCACACCTGACAACCGCCCCATATGCTTCGCATGCGGTTACGCCGGCCACGTTGCGCGTTACTGCAATCGCGTCCAACCGCCTCAAGTTGTGTCGCCCGCCACCAGCCAGTCAAACCGCACATTTTACGCCCCACCTACGCCTCTGTCGCCAACGTCACGCCAAGCTCCATCTACTCGGCGCTCTCCGTCTCCACGACGTCGCTCACTGTCGCCGATGCGCCCACGTCCGGTCGCTCGCGACCAGGAAAACTAGTCGTCGCAGTCCAGGAGGCAAGGGCTGCGACGCTAGCGAACTGCGAAAGCCCTCAGCGAAGCCCATCGAATGTGATAGACGTGTTTGTCGACGGTGTTCCCGCATCTGCCCTTGTCGACACTGGAGCCGCCGTATCCGTTATGGACCAAAAATTGAGCCGATTACTGCGAAAAGTGAGGACGCCACTTTCTGGGATGTCTCTCCGTACAGCGAGCTCCCAGAGTATTCATACTACAGCAATATGCACAGCTCGCGTCGTCGTTCAGGACGTTTTGTACGACGTCGAGTTCATTATAATTGCTGCATGCTCTCACGACGTCATCCTGGGATGGGATTTTCTCTCCCGCCACGACGCCGTAATTCATTGCGCACAAGCCGAAATCGAACTCTCCCCGTTCTCAGGTCTGACGCCGGCAGACACTTCATCGGTATCGAGCAAGATCCTCGTCAAAGACGATACCAAATTGCCTCCAAACTCGTCGACGGCTGTGTCAGTCGACTGCGCCGGTCTCTCCGACACCATTGCGCTCATTTCGCCATCTGACCACGTTTGCACAAGGAGAGGCTTGCTGGTACCTTTCGCGACCGTCCAAGTCACTCAGGGCAGCACCGCTATTTTTGTTAACAACCCATCTCCATACATTGTTACGTTGGTGCGAGGGGAATGTCTTGGCAGAGTGGAACCCCTCGAAGACGCACAAGTTATGGACGCACCCGATGACACGCACTGTCCCAGTTCCGGTACGCTCAGTGCTGTTTCCGCGTCCGATTCGTCACCTGCTGATGTGTTTAGGTCCTCCATTGCTGACGACCTCACATCGGTCCAGCGTTCCCAACTTCTGTGCCTGCTGGAAGAATTTCGTTCTTCTTTCGATGTGGGGCAAACTTCTCTCGGCCGCACTTCCGCTGTTACGCATCGCATCGACACCGGCGCCCAACCACCACTGCGGCAACGTCCATATCGCGTGTCTCCCGCAGAAAGCCGAGTCATTAACGAGCAAGTGGACGATATGCTTCGACGCGACGTTATTCGACCCTCGGACAGCCCATGGGCCTCTCCCGTTGTTCTCGTTGCGAAGAAGGACGGTTCCGTGCGGTTCTGTGTGGACTACCGACGGCTCAACAAGATCACTCGCAAGGATGTTTATCCGCTGCCGCGAATCGACGACGCGATTGACAGCCTGCAAGGAGCCGAATTCTTTTCGTCTCTTGATTTGCGCTCGGGGTACTGGCAAGTACCCATGGCGGATGACGCTCGACCGAAGACAGCCTTTGTCACACCCGACGGCTTGTACGAGTTCAACGTCATGCCTTTTGGTCTGTGTAATGCGCCCGCGACCTTCGAGCGCATGATGGACACCGTTCTGCGCAACTTGAAATGGCACACGTGCTTGTGTTACCTCGACGACGTCGTGGTTTTCGCTCCGGACTTCTCCACGCATCTCCAACGTCTGCGGCATGTTTTGACGCGTTTGCGCAACGCCGGCCTCCAACTGAATCTGAAGAAGTGCCGATTTGCAGCACGGCAGCTGACAATCCTCGGCTACGTCGTGTCCAAGGACGGAATCCTTCCTGATCCGGCCAAGCTTCGGGCCGTGGCCGAATTTCCCAAACCTACGACCGTAAAAGAACTGCGCAGTTTCGTAGGACTGTGTTCGTACTTTCGACGCTTCATACGAAACTTTGCCACCATCATATCGCCGCTGACGAAGCTCCTTGGAAGTAACGGACCCCTAAATTCGTGGTCGTCCGAGTGTGACGACGCGTTCGCAAAGCTCCGTCGTTTGTTGACGTCTCCTCCCATCCTACGCCACTACGATCCTACGGCCCCAACGGAGGTACACACGGACGCCAGCGGTGTAGGCCTCGGCGCTGTCCTTGCGCAGCGCAAACCAGGGTTCCCCGAATATGTCGTGGCATACGCAAGCCGTACGCTTACCAGAGCCGAGACCAATTACTCAGTCACGGAAAAAGAGTGCCTGGCGATCATATGGGCCCTTACAAAGTTTCGACCTTATTTGTATGGTCGCCCATTTGATGTCGTCACCGACCATCATGCACTATGCTGGCTGTCGTCATTGAAGGATCCCTCAGGCCGTCTCGCCCGCTGGGCACTTCGCCTGCAGGACTACGACATCCGCGTGCTGTACCGCAACGGACGCCAGCATGCTGACGCCGACGCCCTCTCACGCTCTCCCTTGCCTGACGACAATCCCCCTGCTCAGTATCTCACATGGCTGTTGCTTCAATCAACGTTCACACCATCGCTACCGAACAGCGCAAGGATAAATGGATCACCTCGCTGATCGACTTGCTCACTGATCCGTCGGCAACACCATCCACTCGCGCGTTGCGTCGTCAAGCCCACCATTTCGCCGTTCGTGACGACCTCCTGCACCGACGCAATTACAACGCCGACGGCCGCCAGTGGCTACTAGTAATACCCCGCAGTCTGCGTTCTGAAATATGCGAAGCCTTCCACTCTGACCCGCAATGCGCGCACTCTGGGGTATCCAAAACTTACCACCGCATACGACAACGATACTTCTGGCGTGGGATGTACCGCTACGTGCAGAAGTTCGTTGGCTCCTGCCTCGATTGCCAACGCCGAAAACCTGCAACGCACGTGTCGCCAGCAGGTCTACAACCATTACCTTGCCCTAACCGTCCGTTTGGGCGCGTGGGCATCGATTTGTATGGACCCCTTCCTCTGACTTCGGCTGGTAACCGCTGGGCCATCGTCGGTGTTGACCATCTAACGCGGTACGCCGAAACCGCCGCCCTCCCAGCGGCTACAGCGCGCGATGTTGCCTCCTTCCTACTACACAGATTCATACTGCGTCACGGTCCACCCCAAGAGCTTCTCAGCGATCGAGGCCGTGTCTTCTTATCGGAAGTCGTGGAAGCCATTCTGAAAGAGTGCCATGCTGTTCACCGCAAAACTACTGCTTACCACCCGCAGACGAATGGCCTAACCGAACGCTTTAACCGCACGCTCGGCGACATGCTGTCAATGTACGTCGCCGCTGATCACACCAATTGGGATGTCATTCTGCCCTTCGTCACCTACGCCTGTAATACCGCCCCTCAGAGCACTACTGGTTTTTCACCCTTTTTCTTACTGTACGGAAGGCACCCGTCGCACACCATCGACACGATACTTCTATACAAGCCGGATCCATCTGAGTGTGCGCCTATTTCTGACACAGCCAGGCTTGCTGAAGAGTGTCGCGAGCTTGCCAAGACATTTACGACGCAGGAACAAGAGCTGCAGAAGAGCATTCGCGACGGCACCACCACTTCTGAGCCCACGTTCCTCCCTGGAGCGCTCGTATGGCTCTCGGTCCCTACCACTGCAAGTGGCCTCTCTTCAAAACTGCTGCCGAAATACGAAGGCCCATACCGGGTCGTCGAGCGCACATCCCCGGTCAACTACTTGATCGAACCCATCGAACCAGCTTCGGACATGCGCCGTCGAGGGCGCGACATAGTCAACGTGGAGGGCCTCAAGGCCTACTATGACCCACTCATAGTGACGAGCTGTTAAGTCGCCGGACGGCTCCTTTTAAATGCGAAGTATCTTAAGGCCGAGCTCAATCCGGTGGTGGTGGTGTGCGGAGTGACCACCCTTACTGCGCATGCGCATACCCTCTCCACACACCTCCTTCCACTCACCCTCTCCACCTCCCCTCTCCCCTTTCCCTCTCCACTTTCCCTCTTCACTTTCCCCTCTCCCCTTCCCCTCTCCACTATCCCTCTTTCCACTTTCCCTATCCCCTCCCCCTCTCCCATACCCCTCTCCCCTACCCCTTTCCACTTTTCCTCTTAAACACGGGCTAGACATGCCGAAATTCTCTCCTGCGCAACGCCGCGATGAGCTCGAGCGCATGCGCGTCCCCTCCCCTTCTCTCTCCTCTCCTACGCTGCCCCCCTCTCGCCCGCCTGTCGACCGCGTTCCCCGCTCGCCCTGTGAGAATTAACGGCCAGGCTAGATGGAAGATACGACGCGCGTAGCGTCCCTCTTCGCGTTCCACGACGCGAGGTCGGTAGCATGCCCAACGAACGCCAACGGAACGTGATCGTGCAAGTGCTCCGGCTTCGCATCGCCTCACGGTCCCCTTTAGCGGGAGATGGTGTAATTTTTCGTACCCGGGGTAATTGTGGCGAAGCAATTGGTACTGTTAAACGGTTGCGTTCTCCAGCGGCTCCTAGTGGGTCGTCCTCTGTAAACGCCGCTCGCTCTCGGAGCCCGTGCTTTGGCCTGGACTGTCGCCATAGCGAATTGTCGCCGAGTCCCAATAAACCGCTTAACAAACTTGAGTTAATTCCTATGTACCACTAATGTCATTCACATTAAAGTCAACGTTGATCATGAAACGGGTTCTCGCGGACTCTAAATGTGTAAGCCGCACTAACTAGAGCACGTATCCGTTCTAGGGACTTGCGTTACTAGAGAGAGAACAAAGTTCATCAATAAATATGAATCGATTCGAATAGAAAACTTTCAAGCAGTATCTCCTCTGGGGACGTTTTGCTATCTAAATTATGTTTTGAGGCTTTGCTACTATAATCACCTGTTCTTCCGTCGTCGTACCCTGTTGTGTTTAGTATAAATGCAACAAACACTGAAGCGCTGGCTTTGTTGTTAAACGTGGCTGAAGCCCGCTATAGGTTTGCTGCGCCGTTGCGGCTTTAAAGGTTGTCTTTGACAGTTTTAGCAAAGCGTCGTTCGCGCACCTCGCGGCACAGATGCAGCGTTCCATGCCAATGCAGGAAACTGCATAGAGTTCACGTTTTCAATGCGAAGCATTTCTTTGCGAACCCAAGGCACTTTGAGCACATCTATCTATCTTTATCTTTATCTTTATCTTTATCTTTATTTCCACCGTGTACTTTACAGATGGAGGACAACGGAAAAAAAGCTGCCTATAGGCGGCTTGACTAGTCCGTAGCCCGTAATGTATGGCGTGTGGCCAACAGCAAAGAAAAACAGTCACTTAACAAGTCAAAATATATTATCAGTGCAGAATAAAAGTAATACACAACAGCCTGAAAAAAATGCAAAGAAAAAAATACAATAGAATACAACGCCAGGATAAACGAAATTAGCTTTCTTCTACAAACATCGACCTAAGTTTTGCTAAGGAACAGCCAAACAAATCATAATTAATCTATCTATCTATCTATCTATCTATCTATCTATCTATCTATCTATCTATCTATCTATCTATCTATCTATCTATCTATCTATCTATCTATCTATCTCCGCCTACATCTGGGTGCTCACGCGGTGGCCTCCCTAACTTAGTAGACACCGAAATTGACATAGGAGGACAAGAGTGTATGACCAATGTAATTGAATGACTGGCGATGGCGTCAATAACATGACATGCCTGTAGCATACCTAATGAAAACCTTCAATACGCATCACGAAGTTTCATTGGTGCGTACGTAAGAAGGCCGCGCTCCGTATACTGCGCATGAGCAGAACTATGACGCATGAGCTTTACGCGAAACGTGGCGTTCTTGCGTACGCAACGCCGTCCCGCGAAATTATTGCTATGACAACACCTCAAAAGCTGCAGAAGGCAGCAAAAGAAACCGTACAAACAACAAAAAAAATTACCTAGATATTTACAATGTTCATGAAAAACATAAGCAGCCATTAAAGATGAGATTGTGCAAAAGAGGGCGAACCCACACAAGGGTTGCGACTCTGATTTGAAGATATGTGACGCATTCACACGTACGGGTAAAATAATTAGGGGCTTAAAACGCCAGAAAACAAATGTGGGTGCCGAGAGCACCAAGAATTATTATTATTTCTCTATTCTACGAAAGAGGCCACCCACTCGGTGCACGTGCGTGTATGTCGTGTTTTGCAGGCACGATCGTAATCATTTAATTTACGCTCTAGGCTTGCTGGCAAATCGCAAACATGCGAAACAGCCGTTTACGAATCCGCCGACACCGGACTTTCCAAGCGCGAATATCCTACTAAGTCGTGCTTCATCACTGAGCCTGAAAACCACGACTATGAATGGGGAGGAGACGAGTTGTGCGCAACGTTGCTATTGGCCTCGAGGCCCACCACTGGAAACGCCGGCGCCACCGTCGGCGTGACGTACTTGGCAGGATCACGTGGTCTCCGCGGCCGCGTCGGCTGCTTGTGGCGCACTGCCGCGTGCTCTGAAAACGAGTTTCAAGTCCCACATGCGCTGCGGTCTGTTCAAATTCGGAAGTTTTCTCTCATTTTCTACTAAACTGAAACCATTTTAATAGAGTGGCTGCCTCCGAAGGCGACGAACATGGGGCTCTACCGCTCGGTGCCGCAGCGCCGCGCTTACGCAAAGGAGCCCAGTGTCAGCCTGCACTGGTAACCGCGGGACAAGAAACAGCGTGAAGCATGGGTTGTAAAGCTCAGAACCGGCAAGTAGCCATCCGCTACGAGTCTTGTGTGCAACAAGCACTTCCGCGACGAAGACTTTTGTTACTGCGTCGGGCCTGTGATGTTCGGTGAGTAGCAGACAGCGCGCACTGAGACGATGGCTCGCGCGCGCTTCCCGCCGGCAAATGATGCTTATCTGCCACAGGATGGTAAAAGCGCTACCTTTTACCACGTGCGATGCCATATCAGAACCCTCCAATGCGACCTCTTGATCGTCGGCCCCGTGCTCAGCGTCCACCAAATCGGCTGCAGATGCACAAGTCATTGTTTAGATACGCTGAATTAAAAAACGCACAGGGTCCCTTATGCATTCGTTAAAGATGACTAGAAGGCGAAAGCCAGCTTCTTCTTGTCAGTCGATGTACTGATTCTCCCGCGTTACTGTATTTTCTTTCTTTTCCTAGGCGTCGCATGCTACTACATGCTCGGTCTCGTAGACTGGTTCTCCTTCCACCAGCAATCTCGAAGTGGTGAAGCTTTGGTCTATGAATTTGTTGATCACAGAGAGCGGCAAGTTCACTGGAATGCAAACGGAACGATAATAAGGAGCATTAAAAAAAGGCGTCGCATTTGCTCACGTTTTGTGTGAGCACCAAACGAAACGAATGCGCTGAATAAAGAAACAGAAGCAGCGGCATTTGCCCGCTGAGAAGACCGATCAATACGCAGTGCGAGACAACTTGTCAAATGACATTGAAACGTACCAGAATTTAGACCGAAAAAGAAAAAAAAAAACACTGAATCGTCGGGACGGCAGATCACAAAGTTGTCATGCGCACCGAAGCCGCAGTTGTAAGGAAATTGTTTTTGAACTGCTCTGAGAGCGTCCGCGCAACAGTAGTTGTTTGTTTACTCACAAATTCTCATGTTTTGCGGCCTAAAGTTCACAGCGCGGTGCCAAAACGCGCTCGTAGCAAAAGCGAAACCATCAGTACGAACATACATGCAGACGCTCATACATGTAGAGGCACCGTCAGTCGTCGCGAACCCGTGCGATCGCTGGCTTGAGGCTTCTTTCTGTTATTCTCCGTTTGGTTATACAGGCAGTCTACTCTAACGAGATATTTCACATAGTTTGCACTCAGCGAGTGACTACCTTTTACGCAAGAAGCCGGTTCAGGGGTCTCCAACGCGGTGACAGCGTGAAGCGGGTGCTCGGTTTTCTGCAAAGAGACAGCGACTGTAGACTATCTTGTGCTTTCAGTTCGTCGAAAATGATTATCTTGACAGTAAAGAACACAGTTCATTTCGAAAGTACTTACAGAAATGCCCTGGAGGGCTTCCGCGAGGTGTTTTTGTAGAGCGCCGACAGTAAAACCTATGGGGAGCGCGCCGGCGGCATCCTGCCTAGCACGCAATCGAGGCGCGTCCGATAGAGGGCGACTCCGTAACTCCTCGAGGCCAATATGCTTACTGGAGGATTCGAGTTCTCGTGCGTCACGTTAATCGCACTAATATACAGCGCACGCTTCTCTCCTCCTCCCATGGAGAATAATCAACAACAGTTGGTCATTGCTCTCCTTTGTGCGAGCATAAAAGTCGTAGTTTCCCCATTTTCCCGAGGCCTAAGTACATCACATCAACAGGATGCCGAAGTAACTGTGGCATTAGGCTCACTAAAATAAAATGAATCCGTTATTGTTGCGACCAAAATATGGAATTTTATGAACGCGAGGTGCATTCCACTAGTACCACGTCAAGAGCAACCTCGACGGCTACCTTACCCGTAGAAGGGCCCCACGGACGGGGAAGGCGGGGAATATCCCGGCCTCACTCGTGCACTTGGTATAAGAATAAAGCTTTGCCCCGTACCGACCTGATCAGTTGTTTTGAAGTGGGGATAGAACAGACAGCAGTTTCTACAAATAACTTCAAGTTGGTATTCAAATGTATGTGCACTTCTCTCACCAATGTTCTTGCCACGCTGTGCTCTGCGTCCTTCGAACGTAAGGCTCAGTACAAAGCCTGCCTTTTCGCTCTTTATATAGGCTCGAGAGGAATTCCATTGCGCCTAGTGACAACTAAAGAAAGGTATAAAATGAGCAACATTCCGCATGTGACGCTTGTATTATTCCTACAGACTAGACTCCACTGAAATTATTAGAGTGCACACTCGTAATACACGCGCACACACGCTCAAACACTGGAAACTGACAGGCAGGAAAAACCATTCTTTTTTTCTTTTACTCTATGCTGCCAGGCGGGATGAAGGCAAAAAGTACAGGGCTCTGACGTCCACAGGCTGTTTTTATCCCAGCGACGGTATCACATCTGTTCCCTCCAGGGATAACTTGTTTTCGCCCGACAAACGCGAGTGTGCTTGGACTTCTCGGCCGTAAAGCTGCAGCTTTGTGTGCTTTAGTACCATGAAATAGGTCATTGCCATTTCCGCTCTCATTGTAAAACTGATGCAAAATCTAGCCGACATCTGCTGCGAGCTAGCGTACTGAGCATAATATGTGCCGTCTAGGAAGAGTGATATTAGGAGGTACTGTTAATATGAAACGAATGAACTGCTGTTTGGCAAAAACCAACAAATCTGCATTATCGCTCCGTCTTTCAAGAAATCAGCGCTTTTTGCCCTCTTGGTAAAACATAGTTGTACGGTTGCGCGTTAAACACGCGGATAAGCGAAGACATGGGCAGCGCGAAAAAACAAGACGACGCACACAGGAAGGAATGACAAGAACATGCGCTCATTTTCGACTAATCAGAAGGAAAACATATTATATACACACAGCACCCGGCCGTACGGTACATGCGCAAAGAAAATTTTCAGAACCTTTCTCGCTCAAAAACCAAAGCACACCCATGGCACGTACTTCACGTTATCCATAGATACAATATTTCCTTATCAGGTAGTGTCACCGACGCCTGACTGACACATGATTGCGACAGTTTTGAGATGTCTGCGGCCTCAACAAGTTCGGGTGTTTTTTTCTTCTGTGTTTGCACAAAATGGATGTAGAACCAAAAACAGGAGTGCACCCGCACTGGCGGGGCACTGCAGTGATAAATGTGAACTTCCCGGGCCTTTCAAGGATTTCTGATGCTCCCTTAATCGCTCATTGAGGCGCACACATATACACACATGTACGGGGTAACATGACAAAGAAACTGAATAAACAACGTTGAAGCAGCAAAATTCAGATACGTAGCTATGAACATGCTTTACAGCGCAACCAAACCATGAAACAACCACCTTACTTTTTACGCATCCACCTTCGCCCACAGTTTGCTCAACTTTTTCGCACCGAGATCATAGTGGTAGGCCACTTTGATTAAGTCGGTGAGTGAAACCCTGAATTCATGGTAAAACAGCAAATTTTTTGCGTCTTTCTCGAGCTGGCTCAACTTCATTAGTGCTGCCTGTTTTTATTTGCTTAAGTAGCTTCTCGCAAGTTGCAGAGAGCATCTCTTGCGGAAACCCAGCTTCCGTCAGTTTCTGCAGCTGACCAGTGAAACTGGATCCCACCAAATGGTGACAAGATTTGGTCATCGCAGAGTGAAAACGAGAACGAGCGATAGCGTTTTTGACTAGCCATCAGCTGGCAGCTCGTATACCCCTTCTACGTGCTGCGCTCTCAACGCGAAGTGACTATGCGGAAAGAGCATCTCTCCCTGGAGCGGGCGTATCCTCTTACACCAGTGTTTTGTAGTTACGCGAGATCGGATACAAAAGAATAAGCTGCCAGCCTCACTTCATATAACACTATACTTTGTTGCTATCGCATTCATTGCTTCGCCCTTGCGTTGAAACTATAAATTTTTTTCTTCTAATGATAGTTCTTTAGATGGCTCCTAGCATTACAGAAAGTTAAGAAACTTTAACATTTAACGCATCTTTTATATAACCACAACCATCACGGTCAGGATCATGCCACCGAGTTCATAGCGTCACTCACTGGGCTGGATGGCGCTGAAATAGCTTACGTGAAAGCGCGAACGACCCGCCAATCGAATTAAAGAGTCTACGCTGCTTTGGAAGCGAAGCGCGATCAATAAAAGTTAGCGTTGCGTAAAGAGACTTGAGTTGAACGAAAATTCATATTCCACTACTAACAGTAGTCATGTGGACCTGTCTGTGTACACAAAAAGTTTGCCGACAAAATAAAATTGACAACTTCATCGACCAGCGGGTTATTGCGGACAACAAGCGTAGATTGGGCGAGTGGGATGCACATTAATACTTGTTACACGTACTATCAGCTCCGAATTAAACGCCAGCAGTGGTGCACGTGGTACAGTTCGCACCCTCATGATTAAAGATAGATACACTCCTGCGGTTTGCCGCTCGTGAGCCACAATCATGCTTTCGATCGCGCAGTGCTGCCTAATCGGGTGTGCGGGCCTGTCAGTGGTGATGACAGGACGGCGCGCACTATACAGTTCCTGACACTTGGGCAACGCGCTCGGCTGTTCGTATTCATTTGACACCGATAGTACAGGTTGGTAAATAGTATGAAAAATCGGCGAATGTGTCCAGGAAGAGGAGAAAGAGAGCTCTTTCCCACCATTCTTTTGGCCCCTTTTGGTACTTATTGCTATTCTTTAACGCACTGTAACAAGATTGAATATCTTAAGGTGAAGGCCTTAGATTCCTCATCAAACGCGAAAATTGACCGTCGGCGCCCCGCGTCGGCAGTGTCAATACGAGTGATGCAAACAATCGTGATGCGATGACGTGACCTTATGACGTCGTCATGACATCACAGCCCGCCAAAATTTGTGACGTCATAACGTCACGTCACATCACGACGTCATCACATGATACCGTCTCTTTGCATTGCCTCCGTGATCGGCCCACCGATCACGGAGGCAATGCAAAACAGGCGATATGTAGAAAGCTTGCAATGCCTCCGATCCTTGAGGCAGTGCAAAACCATGTTACGTCCAGAAAGCATTCTAGGGGGGGGGGGAGGAACAATACATCGGCTGAAGAAAAAGAGGAAGATGGCTTTCGCCTTTGAGTCGTCTCAGGCAAATGCTTAAGGGACCCTATGAGTCTCTTTAGTACAGCGATCGCACCACGCCTTATCAGGAATTGACCGTTGAGAGTGATTTACACTATTTTATTGCAAATACATCTTATTACGACTTTCTGATGGGAAAGCTTTGTATTTATCTACGTTAGTATGGTTACACTAATTTTTTTCAGCATACTTTCAGACGTCTATGAACATGTCAGAAAACGTCGATTAATTAACGTAGGGATTGAAACATGTTGCATAAAGAAAAAAAAACTCCGCACAACCTACCAATATTCCATATCACCGTCCTGCATCCCCTTTTGACTCGTGCTCTCAACCTTTTAAATGCGAAGCATTTCTTAGCGAACTCCAGCAACTTTGAGTGTATCTATCGATTGTCGCCCTTCTGCATTTCGAAATTGTTATCTCCCCCCTACACTAATGCCCCACGCGGGCGCTGTAGGTACTGTAAATAAATAAAATAAATAAATAAAAATCTATCTATCTAGCTATCTATCTATCTATCTATCTATCTATCTATCTATCTATCTATCTATCTATCTATCTATCCGCCTACGACTTTGTCCTCTCCTGGCCGTTTCGTTAATTGGATGTATACTAAAATTGGTATGGCATAACCTGACCGTATTACGAACATAAATGACTTGTCATAACATGAAAATCATGACATACATGTCATGAACAGCATGATTTAGATTCCACGACCTTGGGGATCTTGCGGCCGTTCCGTTAATTTCATATATACCAAAATTGGTATGGCGTGACAAGAGTTCATGACGAACATAATGACAGGTCCTAACGTGCAAATCATGACACGCATGTCATGTGCAGCATGATTTGGTCGCGGGGCGCTCGCGGCCGTTTTAATGAATGGATATATACGTAAACTGGTATGACAAGACATTTCTGTATGACGAACATAAATGACACGCGGTAACGTGAAAAATCATGACATGCATATCATGCACGGCATGATTTACATGCCACGCTCATGGCTCACTCGTGGCCGTTTCGCTAGATTTATATACACCAAAATTGATACGGCGCGATGTTACCGTATGAAGAACATGAATAACAGGTAAGAAGTGTTAATTTTTAAGGGCTCGTTTTCTTTGTTATACACAATATTAATGAGAACTAACAGAGAATAATGCCAAGGAAAGTAGATGGGATGTTTTTAGTAGTAAATGTAAGGTAAATGTGAAGAAAGAAAAGTGAACGAAAAAATAGCTTGCCGCGGGCAGGGACCGAACCTGCGACCTTCGAATAACGCGTCCGATGCTCTACCAACTGAGCTACCGCGGCGGCCATCCCCTCGTCCACTTCATATGGTATATATGTACATTTAAACGTGGGAGCGTCAGTCAGCGCCACCAGTAGCCATGACGGCGAGAGTGGAACACTCTTTTTCTGCCTGTTGGCGTCAGGTAGCACGTGAACTTATTACGAGCTGGCAGCTGACCAATAATCCCTCGCATACTACCTGAAAGCATCAAGTCTGCTAGAACGAGACCCTCGCTATAAATGAAGGAAAGAAGTGTTAATTTTTAAGGGCAGTAGTAGTATGTAGTTTCAGGTAGTATGCGAAAGTTAAAGGCTGTTAAGGGCCAACAAATCTTGTCATAATATGCAACGAAAACTCTGCCGGCAATTTCCCAGTGAGCTCATATGCACCGATATTATTATCCTCACTTTAACCTGCTTGCAGCAATAAATTCCCGAAATACAGGTATTTCCTGCAATTTGCCAAGTTTGTGATTTTTTTCTTCAAAAGTGCTTCGACAAGCAAGGAAAATAATAGACTCATAAGATTGTATTTCACTTGTTCCTTAAGGGGAATAAATATTGTGACGAAGAAGTGCACCGCTTTTCCCCTGGGTGCGCTCAAAATTCAGAAATCGCGAAATTGGCGGAAAAGTGTTTTTTGCGGCCAAAATTTGTATATAATTTTTTCAGGCGAACAATATTTTTTCCGCGAAACTAACTGCGAGACCATTGTTCTGGGTGTAATGCCTAGACCTACAGCAAATTTCATCAAAATCGGGAAAGGTGACCGGGACCTCGTGTTCGATCTTATCTGGACACACCCACGAGTGGTTTTTGGGCTACATCCAAGTGGCGTCTGTCCTTCCCGCGCATCATACCGCACTACCTAGAGCGGACACGACATGGTGTCAGAAGTGGGATGGGCCTCCCATACCTAGATGCCATTGCGGCACTCACCCTGCGTTCGGTCTGCACGATGGCCGCCCCGCCAGCTGCAGCAATCCCGCCACCGACGCCGTTCAACTTCGACCGGACTTACGAATGGCCAGAATGGCTTATGTCATTCGATGACTACCGCCACGCGTCGGGGCTCAACTACATAACGGAGGAATCCCAGGTGCGAACGCTTCTGTTGTACCATGGGCAGGCAGGCCAAGAGAATTTTTCAGACCTCTGGCCTTACCGAAGAGGAGTCTCGATGCTACGAGACAGTGAAGAAAATGTTTGACGCCCATTTTGTGGCCACGAAAAATATAGTCTATGAAGACGCAAATTTCCCTCGCCGGAAGCAAGAACCTGAAGAAAGTGCGGACAACATTGTGAGCGCCCTGCACGAGCTTGCCGACCGCTGTGTATTTTCTGAATTCCGAGAGAGAATGATCCGCAACAGCTTTGTTATTGGCCTCGACGACGCACAAGTGTCGGAAGCGCTCCAGATGGATTCTGCCCTTACGCTAGCGACTGCTCTGGCGAAGAAGGAAACAGTTTACCGGCAGCAACTGGAACTCCGCGCCGTCAGCAACAAGGCGACAACAGGTGAACTTAGCAGCATCCAACGAACATCGAGGAAGCCGTTCAGCGCCTGGGAGGGTGGAACCACAGAACAGCAACGGCAGCCGCTCCAGCGGTGGTCGCAGGGGCAGCAGCGACGGAAAGAGTGCCAGTTCTGCGGACGTTCGAGCCACGCAAGAGCCCGGTGCCCGGCATGTTCAGCACGATGGAACCACTGTGGAATCAAGGGACATTTCGCCTTTGTATTTCACAAGAGAACAGAAAACCAGGTGGGCGTGTCTGTGCTAGAAGGCGACGTAGAAAACTTTTTTTGTTGGGACACTTAACGGATCAAATGCCCGATACGCGGAAGTGTCTATTAACGTTGTACGCTAAGTGCAAAAATTGATTCAGGAGCGCAAGTTACTGTTGTTCCGCCCAATTTCGCCGGTATATCGTCTTGTATAGACAAGTCGCAGGCTGTGCTGAGAAGTGCTGCAAACCGGCGCCTCGAAGTGAATGGTCGTTCATCAGCAGATTTTGTGTGCAAATGCAAGACAACGCGACCAACATTGTACGTTATGGAGTTACTGCAGTGTGTTTTGTTAGGGCTCCCAGCCATCGTAGCACTTGGTGTGGTCAAGTTTCTTGATATGGTTGACGATAAACAGTACGAGTACATGTATCCGCAGCTCTTCTTTGGTCTGGGCACCATGTCTGGTGAATACACCCATCGCATAAAACAAGGAGCAAACAAGGAGCGCTGAACTCTTCCGCTAAAGAACTCTATCAAAGTAGAGTTGGCCAAAATGGTCAACAGCAACGTCATTCGGAATGTAGACGGCCCTACTAAATGGTGCGCAGGAATCGTTCCCGTGGTCAAACCATCAGAGAAAGTTTGAACCTGCGTAGATCTAACCCAGCTGGACAAGAGCGTCCTGCGCGAACTGTTTCTCTTGCCTTCAGTAGATGACGCCCTTGGGCAATTGGCGGGGGCCACACACTTTTCGAACTTCGATGCCAATTCAGGGTTTCACCAGGTTATATTGGCAAAAGACACTGAAGAGCTCGCAACTTTTATCGCACCGTTTGGTAGGTAGTACTGCTTCCAGCGAATGCCGTTCGCTATCACCTCGGCCCCGGAGTACTTTGAAAAGAGAATGACGGAAATTTTAGATGGCCTTCAAGAGTTGGTGAAGTTCATGGACGACGTTATGGTTTATGAAGCTACGAAGCATGAACGGCTGCAATAATAATAATATATGGGGTTTAACGTCCCAAAACCACGATATGATTATGAGAGGCGCTGTAGTGGAGGGCTCCGGAAATTTCGACCACCTGGGGTTCTTTAACGTGCACCTAAATCTAAGTACACGGGCCTCAAACATTTTCGCCGCCATCGAAAATGCAGCCACCGCGGCCGGGATTCGATCCCGCGACCTTCGGGTCAGCAGACGAGCGCCATAACCACTAGACCACCGTGGCGGGGCGATGAACGGCTGCAAGTAGCGCTGAAAAGGTTGGTTGCAGCCGGGGTGGCCTTCAATCGGGCACATTGTTCTTTTTGTGTCAATACAGTGGCGTTTTCAGGCTATGCGCTTGGTGCCTCGGGAATTAGGCCGGATCCTTAGAAAGTTCGAGCCATAAACGAAATGGCTACGCGGTCGAGCCCGCAGGTTTTCGGGCATGATAAACTATCTGGCAAGGTTTGTGAGCAATCTTGCTGACGTGTCGGCACCGCTTCGTAGTATTCACTTGAAAGAACGTGAGTGGCACTGCGGCCCGTCTCAACAAAAAAATTGTTCGAGTGTTTGAAGCAATTGATCACCTCTGCGCAGTGCGTCGCGAAATTGGACCCTAAGCTGCGGACTGTTGTGTCCGCCGACGCGTCGTCATTCGGTCTCGGCTGTGTACTCATGCAAGTGCAGTCAGATAGGGAAAGGCGACCGGTTGCATATCACGCTCGCTCATTAACACCAACGGAACAACGGAAGCGCTGGCGACGACGTGGGAGGCGGAACGGCTTCTCGATAGGGCTGTAATTTCAATTTGAGACCGACCACAAACCGCTCGTATCGCTACTCGGACCTATTGATGTGCTTCCCCCTGTAATACAGATTGCAGTTGAGGCTCATGCGATTTCGATTTTCAATCTCCTATGTCCCAGGAAAGCAGACTGGCATCACTGACACACTTTCTCGGGCACCTTGCGCGGAAACAGATGTAGAGATCGGCGAGCTAGATTGCAGCCAAGTATCGAGCCATGCAAAAGGCTGTTTCAGCGAACTCAAGTTTTCGGCACACTGGAACAAAATAAGGTTGGCGCAAGAACAAGATGAAACCTGCCAACAACTTCAGTTGTATTGTAGCGAGGGCTGGCTACGTCGTGATAAGGTGAACAGCTGGCTGAGCCCTCACTGTTCGGAGAGAGCAAACCTTACAATATCTGACGGTGTGCTTCTGCATGGGTGTCGTCTCTGTGTGGTGGCCCGCGAATCTTCGTGGTGGTCCGATCTCAGCGCCGAGCTAGGAGCTCTAGCTAGTAAACAGTTGTCGAGAGTGCGCGAGACTGCGCGTTCGAAAAAGCCGAGCCCATGATGCCGTCTGAGTCTCCTAGCTTGCCTTGGCTGAAGGTTGGGGTGGACCTTTTCCATTTGCATGGAAGAACGTACCTTGTGGCCGTAGGCTATTTTTCGCGATATCCGGAGCTCGCCCTATTATCTTCCACCAGCTCTGCGGCGGTTATTGTACAAATCAAGAGTATATTGCTAGGCACGGGAATCCAGAACTGATCGTAACAGACAACGGTCCTCAACTAGCGTCTGCAGAATTCGCGGTGTTTGCGACAAGTTATGGCTTAGACCACATCACATCCAGTCAAACCCCTCAGTCAAATGGAGCAGGCGAACGTACTGTGCACACTGTAAAACGAATGTTGGAAAAAATCGCTGACCCTTACCTGGCCCTCTTAGCGTACAGAGATTCCCCAGGTCTTTCGGGTACAGAAATAAGACCACCAGAGTAATACGGCTGCAGTTGAGACCTGCATACGGTTGTTCGGTGCTGTTCCGATTCATACTGGTTTATCTTGTTTCCTTTATGTTGTAAGACTTTCTAAATTAAAAAAAAAAGGTACGATGCAGTGTTAGCGTTATCTCTGTTCTGGCCAAGCACTAGTGTGCATGGGTCCTATGACGTCACTGGTGTAAAGTGATAAAAATCTGCTGTCTAATAAACACTAGGGCTTTTTGGGTAAGGAGCTACATTGAAGTGGCGTCTGTCTTTCACGCGCATCATTCCGCTCTACCTAGAGCGGATACGACAATTCTCTTCCACTCTGAGCGATGGTGCTCTTGTGTGGGGCACAACCACAAATGCTAATATTATAAATTTCTGTCCACTGCAAAAGCGAATTATTAGGCTAACTTGTATGACGCCCTATTTGTCACATACAGCTGAATTGCTTGGAAAATTACGCGTCCTAAGACTTTCATCACTTTACGAATACAGACTATTCCGTTATTACAAACTATGCACACAAAACCAAGACAACGCTTTGCAAAACATAGCCAATCTTAAGACCAATGCATTTGTATAGAACACACGTAATCCTGAGTAGTCGGATGTAGCACGATGTCGTACTAACTATGGGAAGCAAATGCTCTGTTACCAGCTACTATCACTGTTAAACAGGTTGTAACAAAAATGGTGTTAAAATAGCAAACATAGCATTACAAGACCTTCGGTGCATGCTTATATAAATATCCTACAACATTATTCATATTATAAGACTCTCAATTTGAGCAAATCCTTTCAAAGTGTGCGATGGTTATATATGTTGTCGTATTTCACCGTTATTTTTTTTACGTAATCTGTTTCATCTAGCTTAAACTGTTTTTACACGAAGGTTTCCTGTTATACCAGTGTTCAACAATCTTCTACTAGTGTGTGTCATTATCTGTTGTGTAACTTTTGTTCAATCTGTTTCTTCTTATTTATTTATTTTTTTTTGTCCTAGGCCCTGTATGCTGCTGTCATTCTAAGGAGGCCGTCACCCCGTCAAGCTACTCGTTGCAGTAGCTTTTTGTGACTGCTCCTTCCTTTCTTGAAAGGCAAATAAACATTGAATTGAATTTAATTTCCTTCCTCCTCACCCTCACATCGCTCCTCCACACCTTCAATTTCCTTTTCCACTCCATTACTATACAATTCTATGCTAGGCATTGCCACGCTGCTTGGCACATACCAGCTTTCTGTGGGCAACACCTGCCGTGTGTTCTGTCTATCGGCCTTACTTCTAGGTTGGCCAGCTCCAAAAGAAAGGCGCAGATTGTATCAGCACACCTTGAGTTGCACTATCTCGAAAAGAAACGCCGTAACTTCATGACGATTCCAAAACGATTACCATTTAAGAATTTCGAATAACAGAGAGCTGAGCTAGTTGGTACGTATTCATTCTAAAAAGAGACAGGGCGTGCAAACACGGACACAAGAAAGAGATCAGGACACCACAAACGCCGACTAACAACTGAAGAGACGCACAACGGCTGAAAAGAAAGAAGGCACGAAAACTTATCTGCGCATGCCCATGCAACCGGCGAACCTATCAATCCGGCACGCGTGGCGGTCTACGTGGAAGATAACTGTTAAGGCATTTGATTTCATCTTTATGCAAGTTAATCGACGGTTGGCTCACGCATGCGCTACCACTATTCTCGATATGCCATGCTTCAATCATCAGGCGCGTTTCTTCGTTTTATTCATCGAATTTTGGCGTGCACCTACAATCTCGACAATGTAAAGATAGATTAGAAGGTGAGCCTCCTGTTAGCGATCTCTTATGTTCCAACAATCTCTGGTTAATGCATCGGCCCGTCTGTCCTACGTAGAAGCGGCCGCAGCTCGATGGTCGCGACAGCTGGTGCGCAGCAGTGCTACAGGGGAAACCGCGAAGCATTTACTGTAAAAGAGTTCTCGGTGCGCATGTGTTTACTGCGTCGGTCCAAACGCGGGCGCGTGGTCCTGTGGCTTAACCCTTTGCGGTCCGTTGTCGGCAGCGCCCGACAACGCAACACGGCCGTAGCGGTCCGCTGTCGGGCCCCGCCCGACAAGGGTGTTCGTGGTTTAAATTTTGCTGTTTTCTCACCGCGAGTCGCGTGAATTTTTTGTATACATGAAGGGCCATCTCTTGAGGAATAAGTGAGCTTTGTTTGTTGAGGTTTTACTTTTTTGACACTAGGGTGCAGCACTATGATCAGCACGGGGCCTAGAGCGTACCCACTCGCGCGCGCGGTTCGCTGAGAAGCATGGCCACGTTTTCACCGCGTGCGTTTTACGGCGGTGCTTTTAGCGAAAGCGAGGATGACTTTAGTGAGGAAGAGAATTACGTGCCTCCATCAGACAGTGATGACAGTGATTCGACAGAAGTGAGTGACGAAGACGACGACGGCGGCGGTGGAAACCTGCAGTAATAACCCTGGCCTGCACACAGGGGAATGCTTTGAGCGGTATCACACGTTGCCCAAATATCACTAAAAGAGTTGCCTGCAGAATGCAGGAGCAAAAATAAATATCCTGTGCGTTTCTCTTCCACAGCTTGTGTTTTTATTCGCGGCGCCAGAAACTGGCGAAATAGTTTCGGACCGCTAGAGCCGGAAAGTGGGTAAAGGTTTTGGACCGCAAAGGGTTAAACTATACCTGCGGACAACTTTTCTTGGCAATGAAGCGAAGGCTACAGAGCCACATTGCACGTATCCTACCGCTAATGAATGTAGTCCCATAACTGCGTCCGTATTTTCTGCGTGAGATCTATAAAATACTCCTTCATTTTCTACATGTAGCTTTTTGAGACACAACGCAGCTCCCACAAGCGAGATATTTGTATTTTTTTTTACTTGATACGTTGTCACTTAGCGTTTTTGCGTGCGTGAAAAAGTCGCGCCTTTTACCAGTACCTTAGACGCTAAGCAGCGTTTGCGTCGAAATGCAACGCTAGCCATCACTCAACCGGACTACTTCGCGTAGCAGCACATGTGCAGACGCTCCGCCCCCGTACCTTTCCCTTCATTGCAAAGAAAAGTTGTCCGCGAGTATAGAAACGCGCACTTTTCTCTCCCCTGCCTCCCGCCACGAAATTTATCCAGAAATGTACCCTATAGTTCGGACTGCAAGTTTACTTCTGTCAGGGGAGGGGACCTGAACCACATTATGTGGCCGTGTAAGAATCACTCCCCTCCCGCAAGCCTTCGCAGACATTTAGGCAGTCAGGAGCTGTGGGAGGCTGCCACGCGCAGCTACAACCCCGCACTTCAGGAGGCCATCCTGAGGCGGTCGATGAGGCCCACCCCGAGTAGGATCCCTCGCCTTCTTCTCGCAGCCCCTTTCCCTTAAGAAGGGATAAATGAAGTTGTTTCTCTCTCGATGCGCACGTGCGTTTGGCTCATCTTGTAGTTTAACGTTTCTTCCTCGGCGCTCACATGCCCGTGGTAGCGGTACGACGTCATGATAAACTGGCGAAATGGGTACGCCGCTCCTTCAGCGAAGCCATAGCGCTCAAAACACAGGGACCAAGGAAGAGGACACGACGTACGCTTTAGTCATGTAGTCCTGTTGTGTTCACATCGCGATATGTTACACATATCTTAGTTATCGAGCGTGGTGTTAAATGAGTGAACACACCAGCGCATGTCTAACCAGGAGCCACTTGTGCTTCCTGCTAACACATGCGCCGTTACACATGGTTACAGGCGGTTACACTTGGTTACAACATCACATGGGGTGTGCGCCATATGTGATGTTGATTTTGAGTGTGGAGCACTTTAGGTTTGAAAAAAAAAAAATACTTTTCACCGAAAGGGCGAAGCAGTGAACGCGATAGCAGCATGTAATGTCCTACGAACAAAGGCTAGCAGCTAACTCTTTTTGATCCAATCTCACGCAACTCTACAAAACGCGAATGTATGGAAATACGGCCGCTCCCGGGAGAGAAGCGGTTTTCGTGCATCTCGTCGTATCAGTGGTCACATCACGAAGCGGTGAGATCACAGCGCGTAGAAGGGTATACGAACCGTTTGATATCCGTCGAAATAGCGAGCGCGCGCGGCAGCGCTCGCGACAGCGCCGTGATAGTCAAAGTTCACAGCTGTTGCTCGAGCCACGCAGCCCCCTCCCCCTTTCTCCCGGCGTCCCTTCATGCTCCTTCGCCCAGCGATAGGATGTAATATTGCTGTAAAGTGGCCTAAAAACACGTCCTATATACAAGAGTAAAAGCTTGTTTGCTTGCTTGTTTGTTTGTTTGTTTGCTTGTTTGTTTGTTAATTTGTTTGTCTGTTAATTTGTTTGTGTATATTTGCACAAAAACAACTTCGCCTATTTTGTGCCAAAAGCAAGCTGTTAGAGGAGTCAAAGGTGAAGGAGCAAAACCTGCTTTATTTGAAGTCTGTTGAGATAGCCGACTTCATTTCAAAAATTTATGACAGTTGCGAGAGGCACAAGTGAATCGTCCCCTCAATTGAAGATTGGGTGTAAAGGTATGTGCGATGAAATGTTTCTGTCCCTGCATTCGATATGTGGGCATGTAATTATAATGTGCAATACTGTTGGTGAATCGCGGCAGCTTTCATGTATCGGCTGTGCTTATTTTGTAAGTGAATAATAGTGAGGTGCCCTATTCGAAGTCTGCCTAATACCACCGCAGTGAAGCGTTCTCGGTGATAGCAGGTTTTCTACTCACATTGTACCGCTTTGACGAGGTGCCATTTGTCACTCAGAGCTCTGAGAATAGCTTGAAGCCCGTCCCTCAAAGGTGCCCTTATTTTTTTTTCATACAGTTTCACTCTTGGAATTAGCAGCGCACACGTCAGCCTTTCTCACATCCCGAGATCCCAACGTGACTTGACACCCAGAAAAAACGAATTGAGTGGTGGGACCGAAGGAGATGAGAAAGAGGGGGAAGCGTAGAAGAGGAGAGGGAGATACATATCACGTACTGTCGCAGCGCATTGTCTTTAGGGAGCCTTCATGTGTGCACGCCCCCTCCGTGTGCACGCCCCCACCGACATCACTTGTGTACACACTACTACGACGGGGACGAACGGGTGCCGCTATAGGGAGCTTCGCCCCTAAAAATCGCCAGGCCTGCGCGGAACACGCAGCACAGTCACAGCGAAAGCTGGAAGAGCGGCCTTTCTGGAGCCCGTTGTAGACTCTCTCGGGGCAACTGATACAAATACATAAGCAAGGTACCCACTACGCCATAAATCACCGTAATTTCCTGGAGTAACGAAGCACCTACTGTGCCATTTTTCGTCATTCTTCGGAGAATCGTGGTGCCCGCTACAGATCTGTAAGGCATTATGTGCACTTCGTACTGTGGCTGATAACGATGAAGAATTATGGCTGAGCCATTTGTAACGAGTTGGAAGCATTCAACGACCGACTCGTTGCGCAATTCGCATTTCGTGACGCCAGGTTGTTATTTTACTCTTCTGCCACGCTATATTATATATGTTAACACGATTCCTCGCGCGAGATGACGCATTTTTGCGAAGGAGTTACAAGCACCAGCGTGGCACTGTGGTGGAATACTCGACTGCCACGCAAAGGGCGCGGGTTAAAATCCCTTCTGATCCTAGAAATTTGTTTCTCATTTCATTTAAAATGCGGAGCATTTCTTACCGAACCCAAGGCAGTTCGAGCGTTTCTATCTACGTATCTATCTATCTATCCATCTATCTATCTAGCCGCCTACGTCTGGCTGCTCTCGATCGTGATCGGCTCCTTAGCTTGGTGTTGAGCAAAATTGGCATGGGAGGGCAAGAGGGCTTGGAGAATATGACTGGTCATGACATCAGTAACATGAAAATCATGTCGCGTACGTCGTCAAACCCTTTCCTCCAGACACGTGTGGCACATACCCGTGTACCAAGGGCAACGGTAAGCGGGTATGCGCCACACGTAATTGACAGTTTATATCTTCCGAGGAACGGCGAGAACAGACATTGGTAATTTGAATACGATAGCGTAAAGAAAAACCTACATCGGCAGCGTTGATCCTACGAATGCAAAAAAAAAACAGGATCCCAGCAGGAATCGAGCCCAAGCATTCTGAGTAAGAGTCAGGTATTTTACCACAGAGCCACGCCACGTGTTGAAACAGCTTTGGAAAAATACCCTATGCAGGCGCAATGTCGGAGCAGCGTTCGTTCTGATTGCAGTTCTGGCTATCCAATTTTATTAAAGAAACAATAAACATTACATATGTACTCCTAGGATATAGAAGTCTAATAAACATTACATTTGCATTCTTATCATTCAGCAAG
This sequence comes from Rhipicephalus sanguineus, assembly GCF_013339695.2. NCBI lineage: Eukaryota > Metazoa > Arthropoda > Arachnida > Ixodida > Ixodidae > Rhipicephalus > Rhipicephalus sanguineus. The sequence continues at coordinate 216,808,016 of NC_051177.1, read as the reverse complement.
CTACATTCAAGCGTTGCTTGAGCCCGGAGGAACACGCTAACGAAAGTTACGTATGATATTCACATCATCGCTCCGTAAAGTGCACTTCGTCTCGATAATACTGTCACGGCGTCGTGACGTCGACGAAGGCAGCAGTCGGCGTGTCGAGGATGGCTCTTTATTTGGCCGAACTTGTGGCCAGGAAACGGAAAGTCAAACTATAGGAATACACAATGTACACTGATAGCGGCGAACAGAGCGTCGGCCATCGATAAAACTGATCATGGCTGGGACGCGCCGTCTTTTATACGTCATGCATCGAACTTTCTAGCCTTATCACTGGTGGTTGTGCAAGCTCTGGCATAATCTTGACTATTCGCGTCATGTGCGCAATCTTGACAAAATGGTCTACTACAATCTGGATGGTGATGATGAAAACATTCCTTTATTAAAATTCAAAGAAAACGGGGAGGGTCCCTATTCCGGGACTCCTATGGCAACCTCTGCGATAGCCCGGGCCCGCTGGACGAGCGCCCGATAGACCTCGGCGGCGCCTTCGCGAAGGTTGCCTTCCCACTGCTCTGGGGTACGGGTGGATCGAAGGATTGGTGGGAGGGGAGGGAAGTAGGCAATCTGGAATGCTCCCAGACATTCTGGCGCTGCCCGCGCAAGACAGCGATCACACGTGCCACGGACCAGTTACACAAACACAGCCAAAGAAGCGCGCTTGGCATTGCCCCTCTCTGAAAAAGCATCGCCCCGATGCTTAACATAGAACATAGAATTGAAAACATGCATACAATACAAAAGAAACATAATAAAGCCAGCAAAAAGTGGAGTCCACAGGTTTCTTAACGCGCATAGAAAGGCTTCAGGCGTACCACATGCACGACTTCGGGGCGTGCCCGGCTCCGCTGAGAGTTCGTCATGCCGTCTGCGATAACCTTGTAGTCCAGTTCGCCGAGACGTCGAAGTACCCTGTATGGTCCGAAGTATCGTCGAAGAAGCTTCTCGCTAAGTCCGCGTCGGCGCATTGCCCTCCAGACCCAGACACGGTCGCCAGGCTGGTATTCCCCGTGGCGGCGTCGAAGGTTGTAACGACGGCTGTCGGTCTTGCTGGCTCTGGACGCGCAGACGGGCGAGTTGTCGGGCTTCTTCGGCGCGCTCAAGGTAGACGTTGACGTCGAAGTTTTCTTTATCGGAGACGTTGGGTAACATGGCATCGAGCGTCGTTGCGGGGCTCCTTCCGTAGACCAACTTGTAGGGCGTCACCTGCGTCGTTTCTTGCACGGCCGTGTCGTATGTGAAGGTCACGTACGGAAAGTTGGCATCCCAGGTCCTGTGTTCGACGTCCGCGTACATGGCCAGCATGTCAGCGATGGTCTAATTTAGGCGCTCGGTGAGGCCTTTGGTCTGTGGGTGGTAGGCGGTGGCTTGTAGGGCTGTATCTCAGAATCGCCTGAGTTAGGTCTATAGTAAAGGCGGTACCTATGTCCGTGATGAGGACCTCTGGGGCGCCATGACGTAGGACGACGTTCTCAACGAAGAACCTGGCTACCTCGGCGGCACTGCCTTTGGGCAGGGCCCGTGTTTCGGCGTAGCGGGTCAGGTAGTCGGTGGCTACGACGATCCACTTATTACCACTAGTCGACGTTGGGAATGACCCCAGGAGGTCCATCCCGATCTGCTGGAACGGTCGCCGACAGTCTCGGCATGTCCTTACGTAGCGAGTGACGTCGGTGGCAAGGCGCGGCCAGTAGTACTTTTCCTCTATTCTTGCCAGCGTTCGGGAAACACCGAGTTGTCCAGCTGTGGGGTCGTCGTGTAGGGCCTGGAGGACTTCTGGTCGCAATGCAGAAGGCACCACGAGAAAGTACTTGGCTCGAAGTGGTCAGAAGTTCTTCTTTTAGAGAACGCCGCTGCGTAAGAAAAACGACGCCAGTGCTCGCTTGAACACTTTCGGAACGACGGCGGTCTTGCCCTCGAGGTATGCCATAGGGCCCCTGAGTTCCGGGTCGGATCGCTGTTGTTTAGCGAAGTCGTCGGCACTTACGAGGTCTGTTAGAAAAGTATCCTACCTTATTTTTTTTCTAAAAAGAGACAGGGCGTGCAAACACGGACACAAGAAAGAGATCAGGACACCACAAACGCCGACTAACAACTGAAGAGACGCACAACGGCTGAAAAGAAAGAAGGCACGAAAACTTATCTGCGCATGCCCATGCAACCGGCGAACCTATCTATCAATCCGGCAAGCGTGGCGGTCTACGTGGAAGATAACTGTTAAGGCATTTGATTTCATCTTTATGCAAGTTAATCGACGGTTGGCTCACGCATGCGCTACCACTATTCTCAATATGCCATGCTTCAATCATCAGGCGCGTTTCTTCATTTCTATGCCGGTACAACACTGCGCATTCATCGAATTTTGGCGTGCACTTACAGTCTCGACAGTGTAAAGATAGATTAGAAGGTGAGCCCCCTGTTAGCGATCTCTTATGTTCCAACAATCTCTGGCCAATGGGTTCGACCCGTCTGTCCTACGTAGAAGCGGCCGCAGCTGAAAGGGACCTTATACACCACACTCGTACGGCAATCAGTGAATTTGTTGGTGCGTTTTACGAAACAATTTTCGGTCTGCTTCTTGTCTTTTACTCGCTCATTCTTCCTCTGCACAGCGGCACAAATCTTGCCTAGCTTATTGGCAGCCGTGAAAACAACATTAACGCCGTATCTACTTCCTACTTTCTTTAGCCTGTGAGATATGCAATGAATGTACGGAATACCTACGACGCGTTTCTTCCGATCGCTTTCTGCAACAATGCTCGGACTTAACACAATAGACTTCTTTAAACGCTCAGCGACCGTGGCCAGTGCATCACGAGGATACCCTACATCTAAAAGACGCGTAACCTGTGCGCTAAAGCTATCACTCGTTTTGTGCTCACACGACTTGGTGAGGGCTGACTTAAGGCAAGACATGGCGATGCCGTTTTTTACAACCTTCGAGTGCTTCGACGAAAAATTTAACAGCGGTTTGGAAGATCTAGGAGAATACTGCCAGCACACGTGGTTCTTCTGGAACGTTAAGGAAATGTCTAGAAATTGTATTCCATTATTCTGAGGCACCTCTTTAGTAAAGCTCAGCCCTCCTCCATTTAATTCAAATTTTTCGCTCACTGAAGTTACCACCTTTTCAAAGTCCTCATCACTACAAAAAACCAAGTAATCGTCCACATAACGAAAAACCTTAATAACCGAATTACCTAAGGCGCCTTGCAAAAGATTGTCAATCTTGCTAAGGTATAAATCACTAAGAACCGGAGCAACCTTAGAACCAATACATATCCCTGATTTCTGCACATAAACGCCTTCCTTCCAACCTACCAGCGTCGACTTTAAATACATAGAAAGGATTTCTAGAAATGCCCCGGTAGAAACACCACATTTATCGGTGAAAACCGTCTGGTGCCCTTGTTCGTTAATATATTCATTAACACATTTTAACAAGTCCTTATGCGGCAAAGAATAATACAGGTCTTCAATATCCATACTAAAAGCTTTACAACAGCCAGGGTTCTCCTCTGAGAGGAACTGAACTAGCGCCTGAGAATTACGCATACCAAAAAGGGTCTGAAAAACTCAAAGAGGTTAAGCAGTTCTGCAAATAACTAGACACAGCGACTTGCCAGGTGCCTTGCTCTGAAACGATTGCTCGAAACGGAATCTCGTTCTTATGTGTTTTGGCTGAAAAAAACAATTCTAAATTTAGCCTTCTTGACATTACAAGCTATTCTTTCAAGATTATGTCTTAACAAAAGGTCGAGAGCACGTTGCCTAACTACCGATGGCTTAAGTTTTACCGTCCTAAAATTCTTTTCTATGGCTGTTAATGCTTTTTCTGAAAACAAACTGTCCGGCATAATTACAAAGTACCCTTCCTTATCTGAAATTACTGGCCTGAGTTTCTTCTCGACACAGTAATTAACGAAAGGCCGGATAGGATCAGAACACTTGAGATGCATATTAGAGCCCTTGATGCTAGCAACGCAGTCTGAAATGCAGTGGGAACGCTCTTCTTCAGAACAAGTCTAGTGATTGAACGCGGCAAACTTAAAACGTCTATTGGTTTCAGGTTCGGCTTAAAACAGTATTTAGGACCTAAGGCTAGGGTTTTGCAGTATGACATATTGAGAATCGTGGTAGCGCATGCGTGAGCCAACCGTCGATTAACTTGCATAAAGATGAAATCAAATGCCTTAACAGTTATCTTCCACGTAGACCGCCACGCGTGCCGGATTGATAGATAGGTTCGCCGGTTGCATGGGCATGCGCAGATAAGTTTTCGTGCCTTCTTTCTTTTCAGCCGTTGTGCGTCTCTTCAGTTGTTAGTCGGCGTTTGTGGTGTCCTGATCTCTTTCTTGTGTCCGTGTTTGCACGCCCTGTCTCTTTTTAGAATGAATACGTACCAACTAGCTCAGCTCTCTGTTATTCTAAGCTTATTTTTTTGCGAGCACCTGATGGATTTGAAACAAGCGCGCCTACATCAGCCGACCTTGAACCTTCGTGCGCATGCGTGAATTTTTTCCCGCCTGCCAATAGCGTCGGTCGCTGGGACGCAGCGTTTGAGTGAGGTCGTGGGCAATGCTCTCGTCGGTTTTTCATTGCAAGGAAAATGACGGAGCGGCTGGAGCAGCGCTACTGCATCAAATTTTGCCAGAAACTGGGCGACAGCCAAGTGGAAATCATTGGGAAGATCAAGACGGCTTTCGGTGACGACGCTATGAGCCGCACACAGATTATAGAGTGGTACAACCGGTTTAAAGACGGCCGCACATCGGTGGAGAGCGAGCCACGCTCCGGTCGGCCATCAACATGCCGAAATGACCAGGTCATTGCCGAAGTGAACGCTGTGGTGATGCGGGACCATCGTGTGACTATCCGGGAAATTGCGGAAGAGGTGGGCATCAGCACGTTCTCTGCACATTCCATTATGGCCGAAGATTTGGCCATGAAGAGAGTTGCGGCGAAATTCGTGCCGAAACTGCTCACGGTGGAGCAAAAGCAACTTCGTGTTGAAGTCTCACAGGACATGCTGGATTTCACAAGCAGTGACCCTAACTTCATGAACACCATTATCACTGGTGACGAGTCTTGGGTGTATGGGTACGACCCGGAAACCAAATCCCAGTCGTCACAGTGGAAGCATTCCACGTCACCAAGACCAAAGAAGGCCCGCCAAGTGCGCAGCAACGTCAAAGTGATGCTGAGTGCTTTCTTTGACTCCCGCGGTGTGGTACACCACGAGTACGCACCAAAGGGTCAAACAATCACCAAAGAGTACTACAGGGATGTCCTCCGTCGCCTACGTGATGCTGTGCGGCGCAAGAGACCTGAGTTGTGGTCAACAGGAAACTGGCGCATCCATCACGACAATGCTCCTGCACATTCCTCACGCTTGGTTCAGACTTCTTTGGCGAAAAGTCAGACTCCTGTAGTTCAACAGGCTCCTTACTCTCCTGATATGGCCCCCTGCGACTTCTGGCTGTTTTCCAAACTCAAGAGGACATTGAAAGGAGAGCGATTTCAGACAAGGGAGGACATTATGGCTGCAACGACAGCTGAGCTAAACTCCATTCCGAAAGAGGCCTTCTCAGAATGCTTCCAACAATGGCAGCACCGCTGGGAGAAATGTGTGGAGTCCCAAGGGGACTACTTTGAGGGGGATTAGGTTTCCAACGCTCCAATTATGCCAGTTCTTTTTCTTCCACCAAAGGTCGGATACTTTTCTAACAGACCTCGTATGGTTCCCAAGAAGCAGTCATCATCCTGGTCGTCTTGCAGTGGCGGGTCCACGGGGGCACGAGACAGGCAGTCTGTGTCAGAATGTTTTCTTCCGGACTTGTAACTGACGGTAATGTTGAATTCTTGAAGTCTCAAGCTCCATCGTGCGAGACGACCTGAAGGGTCCTTCAATTTAGCTAGCCAACACAGGGCGTGGTGGTCGCTCACAACTTTGAAGGGCCTGCCGTAAATGTAGGGGCGAAACTTTGATGTAGTCCAGATTATGGCAAGGCACTCCTTTTCTTTTGTAGAATAGTTGGCTTCCGCCTTTTATAGCGACCGGCTAGCATAGCTGGTTACCCTTTCCCATCCGTCAGTCCTCTGCACAAGAACGGCGCCGAGTCCTACACTGCTTGCGTCGGTGTGTACTTCTGTTTGGGCGTATTCATCGAAATGCGCGAGTAACGGAGGCGTCTGCAGGCGTCGTTTTAGTTCTTGAAATGCTTCCTCCTGCGGCGTTTCCCACTTGAACTCGACGTCGGTCCTGGTAAGGTTAGTAAGTGGCTTGGCGATGCGTTTTTGACGAACCGCCTATAATAGGCGCATAGGCCGAGAAATCGATGCACGCCCTTCTTGTCGGCATGTGGCGGGAATGTAGCGATGGCGACTGTCTTCTGGGGGTCAGGGTGTACTCCGGACTTGCTTATCACGTGTCCCAAGAGCAAGAGCTCCTCGTACGCAAAGCGACACTTTTCTAGCTTCAGGGTGAGTCCGGAGCTCTTGATTGCTTGAAGCCTACGGTAGCTTCAAGCCACCGTAAGTGTTCATCGAAGTTTGAGGCAAACACAACGACGTCTTCCAAACGCAAGAGGCAAGTCTGCCACTTCAAGCCAGTCAATACTGTATCCATGACACGTTGGAAAGTCGCAGGTGCCGAGCAAAGACCAAGGGGCATGACCTTGAACTTGAACACGCCGTCTGGTGTTATGAAGGCAGTCTTTTCTAGGTCTCTCTCGTCGACTTCGATGTGCCAGTAGCCGGTCTTGAGGTCCATCGACGAAAAGTACTTGGCGTTGTGCAGTCGATCTAGGGCGTTGTCTATTCGTGGGAGAGTGTAGACGTCCTTCTTTGTGACCTTGTTCAGACGACGATAGTCGAAGCATAAGCGTAGCGTTCCATCCTTCTTTCTCACTAACACCACAGGTAAACGCCCACGGACTCTTGGACGGCTGGATTATGTCGTCGCGGAGCATTTGGTCGACCTGTTTCTTCACAGCCTCGCGTTCTCACGGCGAAACTCGATACGGGCTCTGACGGATTGGTCGTGCACTTTCTTCTGTTATGATGCGATGTTTCGCGACTGGAGTCTATCGAATTATTGACGACGACGAGAAGCAGTCTTTGAATTGCAGGAGCAGGGCTTTCAGCTGGTCTTGCTTGTGCTTCAGGAGGCTCGGGTTGACGTCGGAATCTGGTTGGGTTCCTTGATCCGTCGAAGCAGGTTCAGTGGCATCGAAGTGGGCTTAAGCATTGCTGGAGTCCACGAATTCTTGGATGTAGGCGACCGTCGTACCAATGTTGAGGTGCTATATTCGTGGCTGAAGTTTGTCAACACTACCTTTGCTTTGCCATCAAACAGGTCGGCTATGCCTCTTGCGACGCAAATCTGACGGTTCAGAAGCAGGTGCTGATCACCCTCGACGACGCCTTCAAGGTCTGCAGGTTCTTCGGTGCCGACGGAAATGATGATGCTGGAGAAAGGCGGAATGGTGACGTGCTTCTCTATCACATTCAATGCGGGGTTCCCTAGCGTCGTCTGTCGTGGCAGCGCTTTTTCTGATGTTAGTGTTATTGACTCAGACCTCAGATCGATGACGACGCCGTGGTAGCTTAGGGCGAAAGCATTCCTTGCTTGCGGTTAAGCCGCGGCGTCGGGTCACGGCTAGGTCGGCTTGTCCCGCTGCTTCTACTTCGCATCGACAGGTCTTCAGGCACCTAGGTTTAGCGTCAGGGCTAAGTCTGATCACAAGTATCACATCCCTGGAGCAATTCTGTAAGATTACAAAGCTCGCACGATAAGTCCGGTTATTGATAGCGACTCTTGCGGTGCAGAGTCCAGCCGGAGTTAATAGATGGCCCCCAGCGGTCCGGATATCGGGGCCTTGCCAAGCAGTCCTAACTTTCTTCAACCTCGTGGCGAATGGTCCACTGACGACGGAATAGTCGGCTCCAGTGTCGACGAGAGCAGTGACGTTGTGGCCGTCGAATAGTACGTCGAGGTCGCTAATCCATCGTCTTGCATTGCGGTTAAGCCGCGGCGTCGGGTCACCGCTAGGTCGGCTTGTCCCGCTGCTTCTACTTCGCGTCGACAGGTCTTCGGGCACCGAGGTTTCGCGTCAGGGCTAAGTCTGGTTTGCTTCGTTGTGATGGAAACGCTCTTAGTTTGGGCCCAGGATCCGTTAATACAATGACACAGCAGTCGGCCTTCAACATGCAACGCAGACATCTTTATCTACACACTACAAGTCACACAATATTTACAGAAACTAAATGTTCCGCACCCGACCATCTATTTCCGCGACGTGCCTAGCACTCATGCGTTCACCTTCTTCAGGGCTGTCGTCGTGGTCACCGTGGTGGTCGTCGTCACGGCAGTATCGCTGCGTGACCCGACGTTGAGGGTCGCGACGGCTCGATGTCACCTACGGCGCACTTGTCGCCGCGTCCGTCCCGGTTGTGCCAGGGTCGGTAGGGAGTCGCAGCAGCCGGTTGAACCCCAGGTTGCTGCTGTGCCTGGCTAGACGTTAGCCAGCTTCTTCCAGCTGAAGCGTCTCCCAGAGCATGGATCTTTGCAGCTGGCTGTGAAGCGGGTATTCGCGGTTGTCTCAGGTGTCCTCGTAGACATGGCAATCTCCGGTGTCCTAGACACGGCAGTTTGCTAGGAAGACCAGGTGTCGTATAGATGCATTTTACCTGCGTAAGAAGGAAGGCATCGGTGTCTTGCCGATGGTTATGAGTGAGACGGCGAAGGCTAAGGTGCGTCTGGTTTTCAGATTGCGCGTGGGGTCTAGCATGTGGCGCAACAGGTGCCAAGCGCGGGTTGTAGAGAGATTGCCACGGAGGTCCTCACAGATCTGATCCCAGTTAGCTTTGCAAAGGGCGGCGCTGTGTTGTTCTATTTGGGTTTGCAACTAAGAGAGCTTGAGTTCTAGTTTCCTGTTGTGCTTTTGAGTTTTCCACCTTTGCGTAATGTTGTCATGAGCTTCCAGGAGATGGGCGAGCTTACTGTCGATAACGGGGATTTTTGGGGTTGTATCGAGCGTTTTGGTATACTGGCGGATGTCCTCCTGCAACTGCCTAACCCAGCAGTCAAAGTCGAAGGGGGCCTGTGTTGGCCACGCTTGCCTGAATTTGCGGAGTTGGTCCCACTTAACGCGCCTAACGGTAAATTTGCGCCGAGGTCGTTGATAATTCACTGCCATGCGAATTAGGTAGTGGTCACTACCCAGTCTGGTTTGCGTTCTTTCCCATTGCAGGTCGGCGATATTTCTTCCAAGCGTGAGGTCTGGACTAGTATCGGCAGTGACACTATTACCAATACGAGCAGGCAGGCTAAAATCATTAAAAATGGTCAGGTGGAGCCAACGTTGGGTGGAGCATGAGCGCTTCATTGTATAGGACTGTGCCCCTGTGGTTGGTGCGCCGATAGCCCCGGTCCACGTGAGCGCAATTAAAGTCGCCGATGTAGGGGGTTTGGTGCGGCCAATCGTACGGCGGACTTGAGGAGAGGAGGGAGTAACTGAATCGACTGTCGTGGAAGAAGATAGCAGTTAAGAATGAACAGGCGGGATCGTGCAGGGTTGGGTGGTAAAATTTCAATGAAGGTGTGAGCGATAGGGGAAGTGATATCATGCTGCACGAAAGGTAAAGAGTTACGGACATATGTTATCACGCGAGGAACATCCGTTGAGTCTGATGGAATAACACCGTACCCTGGCAGTTGCCTGCAAAGATTAGCATCCTGAATAGCGAAATGTCTGGTGGTAACGAAGAATTGGTAATAATTTGCTGCAGGTGGTTGCGCTTACGCCAAAGCCCCTGCTGTTCCAGTGGATAATTTGTAACGAATTAGGGCCTGTCAGAGGAGCCATGTTGTAAGGTGGAGGGGCGAAGGAGGGGTTGAGGAGGCGGGGCCGTGGGGCCGTGGGAGGAGAGCCTGCTGAGAGACCAGCTGACAGAGATTCGCTAAACGCTCTTCCACCTTAGTCATGATGCTGGAGAGGACATTATCCATAATACAGGTAATAGTAGCTTCCATCATAATTTGACATTGTGCGGTGACTTGCGCCGTGATGCGCTCTGTGAACCTGGCTTCTAAGTTTTTGGCGAGGTCCTGAAATTTCACTGAAATCTATAGTTGGGCTGGGCTCTCATCAGGCCTGCTTTTTTTTTCTGGAGAGGCTGGTCGAATAGGGTTGGTAAAGATGGGGGTGGTGAAATTTGAGGGAGAGTTGGGGTGGAGGTAGAGAAGGCTGCCCTGAGCTGTTTTAACTCTTCCCGTAGAGCCCAGTCTTGGGATGTCGTGCCGTTCGGCCTGGTGGCCCCGGAGGACCATGCAGACGTAGATGGGTGGGTCTTGTCGAGCGGGGGAAAGTCCTCCTTGGTAAAGAACTTTGTCTCCTGGGGCGGTGGGATGTGTCGTTTGGCGGTGGGATTTCTCGCCTTGCACGATCCGGTGCCCGTGAGGTGCTGGCCCCCACAGAGAATGCAGCGTGGGATACAGGAGGGAACATCTTGCCGTTCATGCTTGTCTCCGCACCGTGAGCAGAGGCCACTTTTGGGGTGGGGGTACACGTCCTATCTGTGGCCCGGTCGGCGACAGTTCGTGCACGCATCTAGGCTTCCCTTGTACTGGGTGCATCTATGCACTACGCTCATGTAGCGTATGGTGTGAGGTACTGATCCGTGCGCAAACGTGATCAATATGGAGAGGGTCCTACCCATTCTGCGGGCTGCGATGATATCAGCATCTGGGTTGCGGGTCTGGAGGTCCTGTAGCATATGCTCCAAAGTTTCCTCCCAGTAAGTAGGCTTGCGAGATGACGCCGCGCACAGCAGCGGGCGGCGGTGCGATGTAGGCGGCGACTGGGCAGGTGGTCGTTTGGAGAACCAATTCCTTGAGCTGCACGAGATGTAAGGCGGTTGTCTCGTGAGAGGTAGCGACCGTGAAGGTGTTATTCGTAGGATGTATTCGGAGGCGAAGCCTTCCAAGTTCTCTGCCAGCAGCGGTGACTTGCAAAGCGCGCATGAGTGGCTGCGCCACGGCTCCGTTCAAGGCGACGGCTCCTCTTCGTCGGAAAACGACTCTTATGGTGCCGGGCGGGAGTAAAGGAAGTCGTTTACCTCGCAGCGCGACAGCATGTGCCACGCGCAAATGTTGTAGTTGAGCGCGGTAGGACGGCTTGAAAGACGCAGGGGCAGCGTCGGCCGGAGCGCCGACTGCAGACGCGGTTGGCTTAGCGGAAACAGGGACAGATTTGGAAGGTATAACCTGCGTTTTTGGGCTTGGCTATCCACTTTTGTACGCACGGATTATCGGAGTACATTCGCTGGGTTTGTAAGTTGCTGGGTGGGATTTCTCGCTGTCTTCGCCTTACGTTTGCACATCCATGGCTGTTGGGTTTGGGTGCTGTCGGTGATAGGGCTAGCCTCTAGCGAGGCGAGACCCCGCGCGTTGGGGCGGTTGCCGAGAAGCAAATTTTAGGGGCGAAGCTCCTTAAGGCGGCACCCGTTCGTCCCTCGTAGTCGTCGTGGTCGTAGTAGTGAGTAACAAGTCTTACGCTTTGACCTCCAAGGTGGTGCCGGTGGGAGATTTCTCCTGTGCGTTGTTGAACAATAAAAAATTCGCAGCGTGCGCGTTAACTAAAAGCCGAATTCTTCTGTCTCTCATTCCCCATTAGCAGCCATTGGCATGTTCCAGTAGGAAACGTTAGTAGAAGTAGAAGTGTAAGTGTTAGCTAAAAGCCGACTTCTTCTGTCTCTCATTGCCATTAGCAGCCATTGTTTACCTCCAAGGTAGTGCCTGGTGAGATTTCTCCTGTGCGTGATTAAACAATAAAAATTTTGTTCAAAACGCCGTTGATTGATGAAATAAACCAACGAAAGACGCCAGATGTTTTGTAAAAGCAGAACGAAAGAACGCCAGATGTTTTTCTTAAAGTGTAGTAGTAGTAGTTGCATGTAGCCACCTCGCCCGATGGTCAACGGGCGAGGTGGACCGGCAACGGCGCGAGGACCCTGCCGTACGAGAGTTAAATCACACTAAAAGACATACTTTGCGGGCGATACACTCTAGTGAGCTTTCAACTTTTCGTCTTAATGTACATGATAAAGAAATTATTTCTACGAAAAACGCAAGGCACACCTTGAGCAATATGTTTGGTGTTGGGACGCTAAATGGAACCATGAGGCGATGCGAAGCCGGAGCACTTGCACGATCGCGTTCCGTTGGCTTTCGTTGGGCATGCTACCGACCTCGCGTCGTGGAACGCGCGTCCTGTCTTCCCTCTAGCCTTGCCTTTAATTCGCACAGGGCGAGCGGGGAATGCAGTCGCTCTTGGCGCTCTTTCGCTCGGGAGCGGACTTCTTCCTTGCATTTCACCGATCACAAGTGATAATGAAGGGACCACGTAAACCAACAGTACAATAAAAGTTTGATGTTTAATATATACACGATGTTTCACACTCTTTATATTATGTATTGGGCGCATTTCACGGAAGAGTTTCACGGTTTACAGATGATTCCCTCCGTAGCTTCGCCCCACTCATCATCATTCACCCCGTGGATATGCTGTGATTTTTTCCAGCGTCGCTGCGCTCCTGAAGATGTTGGTACTGAAAAATATCTGCAACGGGTTCAAGACGCTCACTTTTAGTAAGCGTTTGACATGCCTGGTGAGGCACTGGAGCGTTGTGTTCACACGAAAAGAAGGTATTGCCCGGAGCAGATGTGGGGCACGTCTTGCTTCTCGAACGTGTCGCGCGTCTCCCACTGTCGGCGAGCAACCTTATCGCGTAAATACTGTCCAGGATGAAGCCTCCGCCACAACTGCACCCGCTGAAGTTTGCGACATATGGCAAGTTGACTACTCCAAGACGCCTCCACCTTTTACCGTCAATGTTGAAGTTTGTGGCAAGCCGCTCCGCATGGAAGTGGACACGGGGGCGAGCGTCTCAGTCATCGCCAAGTCGCGTTTGCTACAGCTTCTACCTTCAATTCCTGTGCAGCCGTCTCAAGTATTTCTGCGAAGCTATTCCGGGGATTTAAAGAAGATACAAGGCAAAGCTGATGTCCATGTAAAGTTTCATGGCAAACAGGTTGACTTACCAATTTTTTTTCTGACCGGGCACGGATCACCCACTCTGCTCGGATGCAACTGGATGCAGGAACCGGGCATCGGCGTCTCCGACGTTCAAGTGAACATTTATGCAATTGATGATGTCAAACACGTAGTGCAAGAATACACTGAAGTGTTTGCAGAAGGCTTGGGTACGTTCAAGGGTACCTTCGGATGCTCCACCACGGTTCTTCAAGCCACGCCCACTGCTGTATGCCTTGACAGACGGAGTCACGCAAGAAATTCAGCGATTAATAAGAAATTCGATCATTGTTCCGGTGAAGACAGCTAAATGGGCTGCTCCAATTGTTCCCGTGACAAAAAGGAATGGGCGCATAGAATCTGTGGGGACTTTGGTGTCACCATTAGCCCAGTCGCAACGGTGGAACGCTACCCTATTCCAAGGATTGAGGACTTGTGGACTGTGCTGGCTGAAGGTGAGAAATTTACAAAGTTGCACTTGCGTGACGGATACCAGCAAGTCGTCCTGGTTGAGGCCTCTAGAGAGTACGTCAGGATTTCGACGCACATGGAGCTGTTTCAATACACCCGCTTACCTTTTGGGGTCGCATCTCCTCCAGCTATTTTTCAACGCGAGGTGGAGAACTTCCTCAGGGGTCTGCCATGTGTAGCGGTTTATTTTGACGACATTCTCATAACTGGTGCGAATGATGCCGAGCACTGTCGCAACCTCCGTGCGGTACTAGGCAAACTTCAAGAATCTGGCCTCAAGTTGAAACTCGAGAAGTGCCACTTCTTCATGCCCTAAGTTGAGTATCTCGGGCACATTATTAGTAAGGAAGACCTCTCCCCGAACATGGACAACGTGTCTGCCATTCTGCACGCTCCTGTGCCACAAGATGTCAAGGAACTTCAAAGCTTCTTGGGACTCGTCAATTTCTATCGGCGTTTCTTGCCCAACCTTTCTGCATTTCTCCGTCCGTTGCACCTGCTTCTTGGTGATGGAAAGAAGTGGCAGTGGGGAAAGGACCAGCAAGATGCTTTCACTGCCTGCAAGCATTGTCGTGTCATGAGAACTCTCGACACTCTCCAGAGAGGGCGCCACATACCTGTTGGGACCCCGCCGCTAGGAAGGCTGGGACGGCGACAGGGCCTTCGGGGGCATAGAGTTTCCTACAATACTTACTAGAGGGAACTCTGGCGCTAATGTCTATGGGAGCTGCAACGCATGACGCTTCAGCCAGCATGGGAATGATGGGTAGTACACAAATTTGTCTAAACTTCGTTCTTTCGGCTCCGTTTGGCTGCGCGTCGCCTGCATCCGCTTTGTCACAAAACAAAGTTCAGCAAAAGTCAGCAGTTCCACGTCACCACTTTAACTTTTTTAGGCTCACCAAAGCAAACCTGGTCACGAACTTCACAACGGTCTATTCTTTTATCCGAAACGAACGCCAAAACACAGCAATAAACAAAGCCACAAGTGCGTTTGAAGCCGCAAGCACGAAGACTAGGCAAATTTGTGTACTACCCATCATTCCCATGGTAGCTGAACGATCGCAGCGCCAGAGTCCCCTCTAGTTAATTTTAGGAAACTCTATGTTCGGGTGTAGAGAGGACAAAACATGGCGAAACAATAAACGTATCGTTCGTTCTCTCGTTTGAAACCTGACGTCTCTCGGTGTTCCTCCAACCCCTCGGCAACACGACATGGTGGCAGCGGTGAACAAGAGGTCGCCCAGCACCCAGTGAGAGCCACGGAACGACCAACATGCCAGACGGAAGGGAAAACGACGCTCCACAAGCAGCGGCAGCGGGCCAGCAAAATGGCGGGAACTTTTTCAACCCGTTCCCCGTCGAACTGCCAGAGAAGTTGGACTTCCGAGACCCAAATGACTGGAAACGTTGGATCGCAAGGTGGGAATGCTATCGCATTGTGCCAGGAATTCACCTTCGTGGTGCAGAAACACAGGTGAACACGTTCGTGTACGCGATGGGGAAGGAAGCCTAAGACGTATTGGTGTCACTAAGCCTGACAACCGCCGACCTCGCCGATTACGCAACAGTGAAAAGCAGGTTCGAGAGACACTTCATGCTGCGCACAAACGTCATTTTCGAGAGGGCCAAGTTCAATCGACGAAAGCAGGAAGGGAACGAATCGGTCGAGTCGTTTATTACAGACCTGCACAAGCTCGCTGAAACGCGTGAATACGGTTCACTAAAAGACGACCTCATCCGTGACCGGTTGGTAGTAGGACTTTTGGACCTCGGTCTAAGTGAAAAGCTGCAACTAGACTCGAAACTCACACTTCAGTCTGCAATGAGAATTGAAATCAAGAGTTCGACGAAAACTCGTCTGGTCGGGAACAATCATGGTCAAAAGTAAGAAGACGCCGACCAAAAACTTAAAAAATAATAACAAAGACGTTTCAGCTCCCGCACGGGGGCCTTGTTCACAAATGAAGCAACGAAAGAACGCGGGTTGACTATGTACGTGGAAATAGATGGCGCAAACAGCGTGCGTAAACCGAAGGAAGGGTGCCGTCATTGCGATTTAGAGTGGTATCAGTGGTTTGGATTAGTAATGACTCGAGATGAAGTCGCGAGGTTAGATTTCTTTCAGTGGCTAGCACATGCGCACTGGCCCAGTCAATGTCATGTCCCTTTGACACAGAATGCTCGGCGAGTGCATTTGAAGCCACTTTTTCTTTTTTAACGTCGTAACAGTGTTCCCTCAGGCGCCTTTGAAAATCGCCTGTCTCGCCGATGTACACATGGTCACAGTCTGCACAGGGAATATTGTATACGACGCCTGGGAACTTGTCTTTAGGAAGCTTGTCCTTCACGTTTGTCAGCACACTTTTCAGCTTTTTCACCGGCACATGCGACACGTGTACGTCAAAGGAAGGAGCAGGCGTGCTAAGGCCTCGCTGGTTCCGGGAGCATACGGTATCGAGGCCTTAGCACGCGTGCTCCGTTCCTTTGACGTACACGTGTCGCATGCGCCGGTGAAAAAGCTGAAAAGTGTGCTGACAAACGTGAAGGACAAGCTTCCTAAAGACAAGTTCCCAGGCGTCGTATACAATATTCCCTGTGCAGACTGTGACCATGTGTACATCGGCGAGACAGGCGATTTTCAAAGGCGCCTGAGGGAACACTGTTACGACGTTAAAAAAGAAAAAGTGGCTTCAAATGCACTAGCCGAGCATTCTGTGTCAAAGGGACATGACATTGACTGGGCCAGTGCGCATGTGCTAGCCACTGAAAGAAATCTAACCTCGCGACTTCATCTCGAGTCATTACTAATCCAAACCACTGATACCACTCTAAATCGCAATGACGGCACCCTTCCTTCGGTTTACGCACGCTGTTTGCGCCATCTATTTCCACGTACATAGTCAACCCGCGTTCTTTCGTTGCTTCATTTGTGAACAAGGCCCCCGTACGGGAGCCGAAACGTCTTTGTTATTATTTTTTAAGTTTTTGGTCGGCGTCTTCTTACTCTTGGCCATGCAATGAGAATTGCACGGAAATCCGCAGTCATCAAAAAGCAACAAAACGAGCTACGCAACAAAACTGAACACAACGCTGCGGTCGAGGAGCTGCGACGGTCAAAAGAACATCGGAACCATGGAGGCGCGCTGCGGAAACCAGCCAGACCTCCAGCGGTGCACTTCACGGGACGAAATTTGTGCAAGTGGTGCGGCAGTACACAGCAGCATTCCAAGAAGCAGTGTCCTGCCTTCGGAAAGCTGTGCAACAACTGTGGAAAAACTGGTCACTACGCAACAGTGTGCTTGTCGGGACGCCAGCAACCGACAGGGCAAAGGGCGTCTCCGTCTTTGCTGTCCCATGAAATTAGGGACAGCAAACACGGAGGAAGTGTTTCTGGGTGAGGTCAGCGAGGCAGACACCATGGAACCTAGGTTCATTATTGCACTTGTGAACAGTCGTACTGTTCTCTTCAAAGTCGACACAACAGCAGACGTGAGTGTAATCCCTGCTTCGCAGTATGACAGCAGTCACATGCAGACTCTGAAAACTCCCGACAAAAGACTTTTCGGACCGAGCAGAACACCCTTAAAACCAAAGGGAATGTTCAGTGCAACAATCGCATGGCGAGACAAGTCAGTTTTTGTAGTGGAAGGCTTGCAAACAGCTCTACTGGGACGACCAGCCTTACGTGCTCTCGACATACTGTCACACCTGGACGCAGTTGTGGCCAACAGACAAACAGCAGCAAGTAACATGGTGTCCCCCGAGGCAAGACCAGAGTTCTGCCAACCCTTCACAGGACTTGGTCAAATGAAAACTGTCTATAAGGTGACACTCAAAGCAAACCAACGCCTCGACGAGTGGCTGTCCAACTCCAGCCAAAAGTCGAACAAGGACTACAGAGAATGAAGGATCTCGGGGTGATTCAGCATGTTTACCATGCGACACCATGGTGTGCACCTATGATCATTGCATTGAAACAGAATGGAGAGATCCGAATCTGCAATGACTACACTGAGTGGAACCGCCAGCTGATCCGGAAAAGGGTCATCATGCCTACAGTTGAAGAAAACTTGGCGAAGCTGGCCAATGCAAAAGTTTTCAGCAAGCTCGATGCAAATTCTGGCTACTGGCAGACACCCCTCGCACCCGAGTCCCAGGACTTGACCACATTTATCACGCCGTCTGGGAGATTTCGGTTCCTGCGATTACCTTTTGGCATTGCGGCAGCGCCAGAGTTCTTTCAGCGAGAAATGCTTAGCATTCTCGAAGGACTGCCTGGAATAGCATGCCACCAGGACGACGTCGTTGTTTTGGGGAAGAACCAGGCGGAGCACAACGCAAATCTCACAGCAGTGCTTCAGAGGCTCAAGGACGCAGAAATGACTCTAAATCTACACAAGTGTGAATTTAGCAAAAGAAGCGTCAAGTTTCTCGGGCACATCTTGAATGAAGCGGGCATCGCTGCGGACCAGGAGAAAACTGAAGCCATCAGAAAGATGCCACCGCCAGAAAACACCACCGAGCTCAGGTCGTTCCTGGGCATGGTCAACAAGCTGGCAAAATTTCTCTCGGGACTGGCCGAGGAGACGAAACCGTTGCGAGAGCTACTACTGGATAAGGCAGTTTGTGTTTGGCACCAGACTCAACAAGAAGCCTTCGACCGAGTCAAGGATGACCTGACGAGAACACCAGTGTTGAGCTACTATGATCCACAAAGGCCTCTGACGATATCGGCTGATGCCTCCTCCTATGGCTTGGGGGCTGTTCTGCTCCAAACAAATGACGACGGCAAGCGGCAGTCAGTGGCATACGCTTCCAGGGCAATGACACCGACAGAGCAAAAGTATGCTCAGGTGGAGAAGGAGGCACTTGCCATAACATGGGCGTGTAAACGTTTCAGGATGTATGTGCTCGGTCTGCAGTTCAGCATAGAGACTGATAACAAACCCTTGGTGCCCTTGTTCTCAACAAAACGCATTGACGAAATGACACCTCGTTTGCAGCGTTTTGGCATGAGTGTGCTTGAGTATGACTTCACGATTTCACACATACCAGGAAAGGACATGCACACAGCTGATGTCTTGTCGCGCAAACCGTTGCAGTGCTCCGGCAAACATCTTGCATCCGCCATAGAAGAGTATGAACTTCTGACCATTGAGCAGCTGCCAGCATCAACTGAGATGTTGAACAGGACCATGGTCGAGCTGCAAAAAGATGCATCAACATCACTGGTCATACACTACTGCATGACCAAATGGCCAAAAACAGAAATGCTGGCACCTGAGGTGCGCAAGTAGCGAAGTGTGGCCGATGAACTGTCTGTCGTACAGGGACTTCTACTTCGTGGGGCAAGGATAGTCTTTCCCCCTTCATTACGTGAAGAAGTTCTGCAGCGACGACACACACGGCACCAAGGCGTTGTGAGATGCCGAGCAAGAGCACGGGAGCCTTCGTGGTGGCCAGCAATCAGCCACGACGTTGAACCGTAAGTGAGTAGATGCCCAACGTGCACAATGCACCGTCCTGTGGCAAGTGACCAGTTGCTTCAGACACCGCTCCCAGAACGCCCATGGCAGGTGGTCGGCGCAGACTTGTTCCACCAGGAAGGGAGGAACTACACGGTAGCTGTTGACTACTACTCAAGATTTTTTGAACAGGAAGAGCTTAGTGCAACTCAAACCAAACATGTGCAGTTCCTTTGTGATTTGTTCACCCGCTATGGCATTCCGGACATCTTGAGGTCCGACAATGGCCCACAGTACAGCTCACTCGAGTTCCTGCAATTTACGAGCAGTTGGCGTGTAAGACATGTGACCTCCAGCCCACATTACGCGCAAAGCAATGGCGAAGCTGAGAGAGCTGTACAGACTGCCAAGAACATCATCCGAAAATTCACGAATGTTGCAGAAGGCCTTCTTGGCACAGAGCTACGCCTGGACCCGAGGGTTACTCGCCAGCTGAGCTTCTCACGGGCCGCAAGCTCAAAACAAACGTCCCTACTCTGCCGGGAACACTTGAGCCCAAGTGAGATTACCTGCATCAGTTCCGGCAAAACAATGCAGTCATTCGTGAGCGAGAAGCCAAAAAAACCCGCATTTCCCCAAAGGGGAGTATGAGGAAGTGCGAAGCACGGGGTGATGCTATGAGGGGGCGCGCGACTAAACTGCAGAGCCGAGCGAAGGAGACGGCAGCGAGAGAGCACGCGCCAGCCGACCCACGGAGGTCTGGCCGTTTTTAAGTGCAAAGCACTTTTATTGATGATGATGATCTGTCTTCCGAGCTCGTTCCAAAGAACCCGCAACGCGTTCATCTTGTTGGCGGCGTTGCGCACGCCCGAGATGGGGCTCAGGTTGTTGTCGAACCACAGTCGATCGCACACCGCGCAGCTATATCCGAAGCTGCGGTCCAGGAAGTCTCGCTTGAAGCGCGCGTCCGCCCGATCGAATTCGAGGGCCCGCGCTCGCTCACGCATCGCGCGTCCCCGCGCCAGATCGGCTTCGGGGTGCTCGGCTCGCTTCGCACGCTTTCGTTCGGCGTCTCGCCGCCGGCCTTCATCGCCACAAGCAATGCGCGGGGCGCGCGCAGCCACGGAGCGGAGGCGGAGCGCGCGCAGTCACGTGGGGCGTGACGTCGCTGCGCCGTTGCTACAGACGCTCCTCTCCGTTCCTCGCGCCGTTGCTATGGGACGGCGGATTCAGGGTCGCTTATAAAGTGCATTCGCACTTAAAACTACAATAGGAGGCGTAAAACAAAGGACAGGCCACCGCTAAATCCAGGTACAGTTGTCCAGATCAGACATGGGAGCCAACAAGGAACCATTGTTGGAGAGTCAAATGCACCGAGCTCTTATGTTGTGCAAACGGCCAAAGGAAGCGTTCGTCGCACAAAAGCACATCTGCAAGAGGTGCCAGAAGATGCACCACCGAATCAAGCAGGAACGGGTTGTCCAGGAGAAGCCAACCACACCACCCGCAGTGGCCGAGCCATTAAACCACCGCCACGCCTGAACCTGTAAGCAAGCTGAGGGCCTGCCTTTTCAGAAGGGAAAGGTGTCGTGTCATGAGAACACTCGACACTCTCCAGAGAGGGCGCCACATACCTGTTGGGACCCCGCCGCTAGGAAGGCTGGGACGGTGACAGGGGCTTCGGGGCATAGAGTTTCCTAAAATTAACTAGAGGGAACTCTGGCGCTGCGATCGTTCAGCCACCATGGGAATGATGGGTAGTACACGGATTTGCCTAGTCTTTGTACTTGCGGGCTTCGAACGCACTTGTGGCTTTGTTTTATTGCTGTGTTTTGGTTTTCTTTCAGATAAAAAGAATGGATCGTTGTGAACTACGTGACCAGATTTGGATTGGTGAGCCTAATAAACTTAAGTGGTGAAGTGGAACTGTTGAACGTTTGCTGAACTTCATCTTGCGACAAAGCGGATGCAGGCGACGCCCAGCCAAACGGAGCCGAAAGTACGAAGTTTAGACAAATCCGTGTACTACCCATCATTCCCATGCTGGCTGAAGCGCCATGCGTTGCAGCTCCCATAGACACTAGCGCCAGAGTTCCCTCTAGTAAGTATGGTAGGAAACTCTATGCATCGGGGGGCTGGGGAAAAAACATGGCGGAACAATAAACGTATCGTTCGTTCTCTCGTTTGAAACCTGACGTTTCTCGGTCTTCCTCCAACCCCTCGACAACAGGACACTCCTTAACCCATATATGCCCAAACTCAGAAAAAATGACAAAAAAAAATATTTTTTTAACAAAAAGTGTACTTCTTCCCTCAAAAGAAAGCACAAGTTTTTTTATTTACTACCAGGTAAACGTAACTGTTTTTCAAGCCGCCCAACATATAGGACACTGGCCATTAGGGGTGCTATGTGCGGGCGTGGTAGGCCTTCAAATATTCCACGTGCACACCGACATTGCACTTCTCCCTCTCAATGATGTATTTCATACAAAGCAAGCGTTTGCCCGGAGCAAGAGGTCGGCACGTGGCAGCATGAAAAGCAAGCAATGTCTAGGCTTCCATACGTTGAGAACGAGGCCTGCTTGATGTGCTGTAGGTGGCGCTAGTCATCAGCTAAAGAAATAGCGATGTTAGAGTGCATCAAAGAAGCGTCCTATATGTAGGACACTGGGCATATATGGAATAAAGGGACACTAAAGGCAAATATTAAGTCGACGTTGATTGTTGAAATAGCGGTTCAGAAACCTCGTAGTGCTACTTTTATGCCAAGAAAGTGCTTATTTTGAAATAAAATCACGTTTTAGTGGTCCGCATCGCGTTAGCGCACTTCAAATCATCCGCCTGAAATCAGACTTTCATACGTCACTGCTGCCGTGCCCAACGTTCCCGCCTTTACTGCGCGGCCGCCGACACTAGTAGCAGCAGAGCGAAAGTAGCGGGAGCCACAGCAGCAACAACGGCCATCGAAGCCATCGAAGATTGCCGCAATCGTCGCAATGGATGTGGACAGAGAACTTGACAATGGCATGACACTAAGCCACTTCGAGTGTAAGGGTTCATTCCGCGGCACCCAGTGAAAAGACACATCGGTTTCCTTGCGCACTGGCGTTGTGCACCATTCGGGCATCCGGCAATATCACGTGCAAGCGGCATTTTGTCGAACTTTCTGTCAAAGCGACTTTCACGAGCGCGCAAAACACACGCGGCAGTACGCGATCCCGAAACTACCACTGAGACGCGACCGCGTGAGAGAAGCAGGGCGCCGGGCGAAGCGCAGTTCGGCGAAAACGGAACCTTTGAACCACGCGCGCCGTTCCCCATGGCAACGCCAAAGAGGTTCTTTTTTCCATGTGATTCAAAGAGAAACGACCAAGCAGCATTTTATTACGTCTCTTGATGAATGAAAGGTTCTTTTTTTTATTGCAGCTAGTTTGATTACGAGTGCTTAATTGTAGTCAGACTCTCTCACGTCATCGGGATCACTTCGAAAATGTCCCACTCATGGCGCTCATCATGTGACACATTTAGCTTAATTTCTCGGTAAGTAAGGCACTGCTGTTGATAATATTGCCGTTTCAGAAGTTGTCATACATTGAGCTTTCACTCTGACATAAATTGTTATTTGCCTTTAGTGTCCCTTTAAGAGGGGAGGAGTGTCACAACATTGGAAGGATGGATGCAGTTGAGCGTCCCCTTTACAACGGGGCGGTGACATGTCTGCCAACAGGCTCGAAGAAAAAAAAAGAAAGAAAAAAACCTTTCTTGTTTCATGTTGGCCTAATACCTTATGTCCATTGATTAAATCTATGTTATTATACCAAAAAAAATATAAATTCACGGTCCATCTCTCTGCCTCTTAAGGCAGAATGACCTTATTTTTCCCCATTATTTATTTTTGTACTTTATCTCTACTTTTCTGCCACCAATACTCTAACCGTCTCTTACTTATTTTTATCGCGGACGTGTTCAGCTTTCCATTGTTGTCCCTAAAACCCAAGGCTTCCTGCAGACTCGTGCCCACGCGTATACCTGGGTGAATATCGCCACATTCAATCAGTGCATGTTCAATCGTTTCCTTAGTTCCCCCGCAGCATGTACATTGTTCTTCTTCGTTACTGAATGTCGCTTTATAACTACGCGTGTTAAGGCAGCCCGACCTTGCTTCAAACAGTAAAGCGCTTCCCCTTGAATTACCATAAAACCTTTCCCTCCTCCTTTCGTTTTTTTTTTTTTTTTCCCTTTCGGTAGGTACTCAGAGCCGGCTTCTTTTCCATCGCTGCCATCCAATAAGTCCTCTCCGCCTCTCTGACCTTCCGCTTAATGCTCCTTGTTGCCATATCGCCCGCACTGCTAGCCGAATATTTACTGGTGAGCCTCCTAGTTCTTTTTCTTCACTGCGTGTCAACGCTTTTTCTATACAAATACCTGAAAACCTTCTCTGCCCATCTACTCTTCTTCATTTTCCTCAGCCTCTCTTCGAATCTCATTTTGCTCTGAGCTTCCCTCACTTCAAAACCTGTCCATCCAATATCACCCTTTACAGCCTCATTTGTCGTCTTCCCATGAGCGCCCAATGCGAGGCGGCCCACCGTCCTTTGATTTACATCCATTCCTGATTGTACCTCTGACTTCATGCACACCAATGAGTTCCCAAACGCAAGCCCCGGGACCATCACACCCTTCCACAGCCCTCCAAGCACCTCGTACATATTCAGGGGCGTAGCCAGAAATTTTTTTCGGGGGGGGGGGGGGGGTTTAACCATACATTATGTATGTTAGTGCGTGTGTTTGTATGTGTGCGTGTATATATACGCAAGCAAAATTGAAAAATTTCGGGGGGGGGGGTGTTGAACCCCCCCAACCCCCCCTTGGCTACGCCCCTGTACCTATTGTATCCCCATAAAGCTCTGTGCTTCATAATTGCAGCATTCCTCTTTCCCTTTGCCACCGATGCTTTCTCTTGTACCTCCATATGTGTATCCCCCTCATTTCAGGCACGTAGCCAGGATTTTTTTTCGGGGGGGGGGGGGGCAAGGCCTAATTGTTCGAAAGTATTTCCATGGCAAAAATAAAACAAAAGTTGCCCGGGAATATAGAAGGCCGGACGAATTTCGGGGGGGGGGGGCGCCCCCCCCCCCCCTTGCCTACGTGCCTGCCTCATTTACCCATACTCCGAGGTACTTGTACTCGCTTACCCTCGGTATTTTTTGGCCCTGTATTAAGACCGCATGGTCTTCGTGATCACTGAATACCATCAATCCACAATTTGTTGCAGTAAATCCTAGTCCTAGAGCCTCACATTCCCTTCCGCATATATCTGCCAGTCGCTGTATATCATCTTGACTGTCCGCAAATAAGACAATATCATCAGCATAAAATAGACCTGGAAGCTTCTGCTCAACCATCGTGCCAGGGCTGGGCAAAGATACTTTGAAATTGTATCGCGATACGATACAAGATACTCAGGCAAAAAGTATTTGAAATACAGATACAAGATACTACCGCAATAATTGTATCCGATACGATACTTGCCAATTGTATCTTAAGATACTTCGATACATAAGCAAATTTGTTATTATAGATCCATATAATGTAGCAGCAAACGCCAATGCACTAAAATGTCTGCTTGAAATTTATTAACTGTGACCAACCTTGTTTCATTTGAATAAAATTTCTGTTAGTATCTTAAAAGTTTTGTCCTTCTTGCTCAAAGTACATTAGCTCAATTCCGAAATAACTTACTGGGGTTTGTTTAAGCTCCTTAACAGGACACCTCTTTATAAACTTCGCTGACAGCGGTTCTTGCATGTTTTCTTGTTTTGTTTTTTGTTTTTTTGTAATTGATGAGAATAGCTGCTCAGCTTGCCGACCAGCTAGCGGGTTGCCATCTAATCACAAGAACTTCAATAAGAAGCCTTGTCACGATGGCGCAAATACCGGCGTGGACATTTACCTTGTCCGTAAGCCACCATTACGCATTACTGGATCCCCGGACAGGTGTACAGCAGCAACAAAGCTGGTAGCGACATTTTTATGACCCATAGTGTATACGTAGAGGACATAAAACAGAAATGGCTGTTCATATTCTACGCATCTACTAATGTAAAACATTCGTTATCAATATACTCACTAACTTGCAATTTTTGAAAATTTTCTTCAACGAAAGAACATGTGCAATCAGGAAACGTCTCAGACATATTGTATTGTCACTTGGTATAGTGTCTTATATGAAGGCGGCAGTAAAATTGTAGAAACGAAACTCTTTACTGAGCTTAACTTGCGCCAAGAAAACTAAGTAACTGAACGTACAAGCAAAGCACGCTGCACGGTGATAGCGGCGATCACATTCGTCGGTCGTCGGTAATCTGATCATCGGCGGAACGCGTCGTCTTTCATACATCAGCGATCAAACCTTCCAGCATTACCACTGGAGCTCGCGCAAGCTCCCGATTAAACTAGACTACTCGCGCAACTCGCATCGTGCGCGTAATTTTAACAGAACAATTGGAAAAAATTGCGAAGCTTCCGAAACATTGCGGCGCGGCTTGCGCTGAGTGGTGCTAACAGTTGTTTTTTTTTTTCTTTGCGGTTTAAACCCAATCACACCAAAATAAAGAAATAAATGCAGGACGCCGCCGCTATTCGCGCTATTGCCCCTTACAGCTCCGATGATCTGGCGACTAGTAATAGTAAAAAAAGTCAGGGAGGCCTAAAAAGGGAAAAAAAAGAAATTATAAGTAAAATAGACAGGGGGTTCTGTATCAAACATTCACAGCGAATAAGTATAGAAACCCGATGCAGGCAGGACCACTATTAGCTATGCCAATTAAGGATGAAGTATCGTCAGCTTGCCTGTTAAGGTAAGGAAATAGAAAACTAATTGCCTATGCAAAATTGCCTGAAAATACTAGTTGGGGCGCTCATGAGAAAAACGGTGTATTTGGTATAAATGTTTCTCGAATCCCCCATAACTTCCATGATTATAATGCAAACTCAATTTCACTATTTTATTAACAGGTAAAGTAGAATGGTTTGTACTGTATACTCAAAGCCCCCCGCGGTGGCCTAGTGGCTATGGTGCTCGACTACTGACCCGAAGGTCACAGGAACGAATTCTGGCCGCGGCGGACGAATTTTCGATGGAGGCAAAAATCCTTGAGGCCAGTGTATTTAGGTTGAGGTGCACGTTGAAAAACCCCAGGTGGTCGAAATTTCTGACGCCCTCCACCACGGCGTCTCTCATAATCATAAGGTGGTTTGGGGACGTTAAACCTCAATTATTATTATTGTATACTCAAGGAACGCACACATAACTATATATTTGTTTTCAAAATCTCCTTGTCAGAACAGTAAATTCAAGTGAAGTATAAATGTGTAAACAGTAGCAAATATAACGCAGACATTTAAAAGTAGCAACAAAGCAGAGAGCTTCTCTTGGTAGCCCTTTACAAAAGAGATATTGCAGCGACAACACCGGAAAAAACAATAGAGACTTAGGTAATGTATCATATCCAAAAAAAGCGCACATAAGAAAGCGTTTGTGCTAACAATCAAATTATGATTTCAAAAACTCTTTGAAAAAAGATAGCAGGAAGAAAGACATACGGTACACTGAGATATCTTTTGCTAGGTAAAGGCTTGTTCTAATAGACCGAGCATCGGTATCGGTGGAGCTACAGCTCTTAGAACATTATCTGCATATAAGCCAATGTCATCGTATGTAAGGCAAACTTACATCCACGAAGTCCTTCAAGTCGCCGGTGTGTGAAAGCCACGAGACGCGAAGCGACTCCGTTCTTGCATTCTTCAGACTTTGTAACGAAGCATCACGCAAGAGAATCTTCAATAACGACACGAAAGCGGCATAAGAATTTCCATGACTGACGCTGCGCTCATTAGAGTGCGCGGCGCAGGGCCGTGGCTAAGAGAAAGTGTCATGGAACTGACACAAATAAAACAAAAAATCGAGAAAACAAGAACTACGTGGGCTGGGTGTAGACATTCGCGCGCGTGTTTGTGTCGAGACTGTGCGAGCGCTGCCACTTTACTCTGTTCCACCAAGAGGGACGCGCAGACCTCATCACCTGCCCTCACTAGAGGACTCTGGCAGAAAGATAAATTTATGTCGTTGTCCTTAGTTTTATTAAGGTGGCTTAGTGGCGCCAGTACCAGCTTCAGAAGCGGAGTTCAGCCAGCAATAATTGTTTCGCACGGTGGTGTTGCGATAGCAGTATCTTGTATCTTAAGATACACGATACATTATTGAATGTATCGGAAATACAGATACAGATACTCGTTTTGCGAGACGTATCGCGATACAGATACAAGATACCCAAAGAGTATCTGAGATAGTATCTAAGATACATGTATCTTCGATACTGCCCAGCACTGCATCGTGCCGACCTGTTTGTGTGACAAATTAAATCCAATGTTGCTACCTTCTAGCGCTTTTTCCATCCTCACTATGTACAGCATGATTAACAGCGGGGACAAAGGACATCCCTGTCTCAGCCCCTTGCTAATTTCAACGCTGTCCTTGCTACTTATTCCTTCCCATTCTATACAAACTGTATTTTCTCGGTATATTTCCCTCAAAAGCTGTATACAGTCGTCACCCATGCCCACTTCTTTCAATATATCCCACAAAATTTCCTGATTAACGTTGTCATACGCCCCGGTGATATCTAGATAAGCTACGTATAAGGGCCTGTTTTCTATTTTCGATATTTCTATACACTGGGTAAGAACAAACAGATTATCGTCTAACCGCCTGTCGATTCGAAATCAATTCTGAAGTTCTCCCAAAATATCATTTTGTTCTACCCACGCTTCTATTTTTAATTTTACTGCCTGCACCGCCAACCTGTATAGCACCGATGTAATGGTTAGCGGTCTATGCGGTCTATACGAGCGAATGTTATCCTTTTCTCCCTTGCCTTTATAGATTAGGTTCATTCTACTTTTTCGCCAATTGTCTGGTATTTCCCTCTCCTTGTAAGCACTTTTCTACGGCTTTCAGCAGTGCTTCTTTAGTGTTATGTCCGAGTTCGTTAATAAGGCTGACGAGAACCCCCACCTGAGCCCGGAGTAGTGCGCTTAGGAATTTTTCCTTCGGCCTTCTTCCGATTGAAATTCTCTAGTACTACATCTTCGTCGGTTGCACTCCTTTGCGTACTTTTACTCACCGGGGGAATCCCCTGGGCGACCTTTTTAAACGAATCGGCTGTTACCTTTCGAATGTAACCTAGCGCTTCATACCCTTCCAATTGATTTCCTCCTTCATCTACCATATGTTGTTGCATTGTGACAGACTTCCTACCCAGCGCTTTTAGACGGCTCCAAAATATCCTAGGCGCGGCCTTCTTTTCGCGAATCTCTGTCATCCAGCGTTCACTTTCACTTTTAATTTTTGCCTCGACTAATTTCTGCACAATGGATTTTTGCTCTAAATATATTTCTTATATTTGGTTGACTTCGTCCTGTGGCCGCTTCTCCTTTTTTGCCTGTCTGTGCTCCCGTGATGCCTCACGTCGCTTCTCGATCGCCTCCCGGATTTCTTTGTTCCACCAACTTTTTGGCTTTCTCTTTCCTTTCCAACAAATAGTTTTCTTCTCTTTTTCCATTTCTTTTGTGATTATATGTAGCAGCTCACTATACTTCCAGTCTTTGCCTGGTAGTTCGTCTAGTTTTTCCTCGACTCTTGCGGCTACAGGCACGTAGGCAAGGGGGGGGGGCGGGGCGGGGGGCCCGGGCCCCCCCCCGAAATTCGTCCAGCCTTTTATATTCCCGGGCAACTTTTTTTTTCTTTTTACCATGAAAAGACTTTCTTTCGAATAATTAGGCCTTGCCCCCCCCCCCCCCCCCCGAAAAAAAATTCTGGCTACGTGCCTGTGCGGCTTTATTTGTTATTTGTTTGTCATTTAGACACAAGCTGCCAGACTTTGATTCTATGTTCTTATTTTCAGTTTTATATCCCATTTGTAATATTATGCGTTTATGATCACTACCCAGGCTGTTAATGCCTTCCTCGTCTATTCTCTTCTCTCTAAGTTTGTCATATATTCCTTCTGTCATGAGACAATAATCAATGCTCGATTGCCTGTTTCCGACTTCCCACGTGATCTGCCCCTCACACTTAGGCCCCACGTTAACTATCTCAAGATTATGTTGCTCTCAGAGATCTAGCAATAACTTGCCATTGGTGTCTGAATACCCGTCAAGGTCATGAATGTGAGCGTTCATGTACCCTAGAAGGATTATTTCGGCATCATGACCAAATTCTTTAATATGGGTGCTTATGCATTTCACTATCTCCAGATTCTTTTCTCTGCAGTTACTCCCCGTCCACAAGTAAGCTACACCTAGCCACGTTTTGTTTCCACCTAATGTGCCCGAAACCCATATGTGCTCTGAACACGTTTGTTTCACTCTATCCCATTTTGTTCTGCTATGAATTAGCATTCCAACACCCCCACCTCTCCTTTCTGATGTGATCCTGTTACATCCTTCCCAAATATAATTGTGAATATGTGGTGGCTCTTCCAAGTCTCTAAGGTGTGTTTCTGTAACCGCATAAACACCTATCTGTTCCTTGTGTTATGATCGGCCTGCCTGGCTTGGCGCCGCTTTGACTCATGAGACGTTGCGGCTAAGGCTACCCTGATTTCTTCCGGGTCAGCGGTTCCGGAGATGCCCCAAGAGCGGCGACAACACGAAAGTCGTTCGTCTAAAATTCTCAGGTTGTCTGCGCCCCTCGTAAAACCCTTTGGGCACGCCTGACCGACTGACAGATTAGGAAGAGTTGTTGGCCGTCGAGGCGGCTTGCTTTGTCGTCAAGGTGCCCTGGACAAAGGACCCAGCGTCTGAGAACCGTCTGCGGATGCATTTCCCACGTTCTCCGTGGCGCCTTGTTGCCGCTGTTTCCAGAATTCGTGGTCTGCCTCGCGCATACCCATCATTGCAACAGACTACGAAATTGACTTCCACGTAAGACTCAACGTCTTCGTGCTGTGCCGTGTGTGCGCGGTGGGCAGTGTTTTTCCCTCGCCATGGGACGAACTGGACGTGCCTCTTTCTCCTTTCGTGGGTTGGGAAGGAGGCGGCGTTTCACCTTCCCCTTTTGGGGGCGGAGGTGAAGATGGAAATTTTCATTGGACTGTCCTGGCCTCCATTGTTTTTTCCTACGGGGAACCCTGGGAAGACCAGGACATAAAATGCGAGCGCCGATGCGCTCCCGACGAGCTCTCACAAGTTCTCTCAAGCTCTCACGAGCTCCGAGAGCTTCCATGATGCTAACCCCATCATGTAGCAACACGCTACCTGTAAATAAACGTTACTGTTAACAGCTCCGGGCTCCTCTCCTCGACATCTCCCCGGTACTCTGGCTGGCTCCGGTCCTCTGGGCAGAACACCGACTACATCAACTGGATGGCAGCGGTGTGATGCTGCTGACAACTGGAACACATCAACTGGTTAGCAGCAACGGGATGACCCATGCTTGACTCGGGCCTCAACGATATGGTGAGTGCTTGACTTACTTTGAGTTTTGCCAGGTTTTAGCTTTTGAAGTTTTCTAAATCTGTGTGTAATCTTCTGTGCGTATAGGCTTCGTTGTACCGCTACCATACGTCACAGCTATTCACCATTTTAGTTTTCATGTTCTAAAACTGGCAGTGTTTTACCGTGCGTCTAGGCTTCGCTTGTTCGCTACCTAACGTCACGGCGGGTAGAAAGTCCTCACTCGTGAAGACCATGGAGTTGGTAAAGAAGCTAGAGAGACCAGACCTCTTACTACTGTGTGAAGAGCTGGGAATTAAGGTTGGGAGAGAAGAGAGAGAGTCACAGCTGATTAAGGCTATTCAGGAATGCGGGGCGGAGGATGATGAAATTGAGGAGTGCTGGGAGGAAGTTGAGAAGAACAAAAGATGGGCTGAAGAAGACAGGATAAATGAGAAAAGGCGATTGGCTTTAGCACTTTATCAGGCATCAAGTAACCCGAATAACGAGATAGCACCCTCAGATAAGAAAAAGAAAGGCAGTCCTGCTAAGTCCACGTCTACAGTGAGCCACTCAGAAGATCGAAAGAAAGAAAAGGCGTTTAAGGCTAGGAAGCCGGTTGTATGCCACCGTTGCAAAGAGCTAGGTCACATCGCAATCGGCTGCCGCAAGCCTAGGAATGTTCTCTGTTTTCGGGACAGCAGCGACAATGATCTGGAACAATTGAAACCCCCCATTCAGGAATTAGTTAAGGAAAACGTACCGCGGGACTCTGCCGCAACGTTTGATAGTGTACATCCGTACTCTTCGACAAATGAGGTGACCACAGGGGAACGCCCGTGCGCATGGCAAGTAGTTGAAAATGAAAGTGTGTGTTTGCCATTAGCCCGCGTTGAAAGTGAGGGACCGTTCAGACCAACGTTACTAGAACAAACTCAGTTTCAAAGCTCCGTATCTCCGCCAGCGGAGGAGGGTGGTCCGAACGGCGGTCGCGAGAACTAGCGGCGCTGCAGTCCCGTCTTGCGCCACTATCGGCGCGTCGTCTGCTGCCACGGCATAACGCTGCGGTCCACCGCGCAGTTGCTCGCGGCAACAGCGCGGCAACTTTCTTATTGTACTAGTGGCAAACTGAAGCATTTATCATTCATTCATTCGACGTTCGCGCATCTCATTTGCGGACTACTTAGGTGGATATGCATAAGGTTGTCTGTGTGAATTGGCCTGCGTGCGTTGTTCATTGATTGGCTAAGAATCGATGTTCGGTCTATATTTCAGCTGTCTACATTGCGCTTAACTTCCAAGCATAGGAGTGTCTAAGCGAATGAGGGTTTTCAGCGTAAATTTTATAACTACCACCACAATTTTAGCCGCTGCCGTTTTATCTAGACCAAGAACAACCCAACACGTTTGTAAAAGCCTTTATAGTGTACAAGGAAGCGTACTTACTCGAGATACAAAAACGTTCTAGCAGAACAGTACTCATGTTGTCTACAATTTATTGAAAAACACTTTCTCGAAAAACACCACAATGCTTCGCAATGTTTACAAGACACGTTTTCGCGACGGTTAAAGATATACTGACCCAAAATTGAAAAATTTTACGAGAACTCTGTAAATGAAACCTCAGTGTGCGATTGCATCGAATAGATGTCGCCTCTGAGCAATTTTTCAGCGGATAGTTGTATTTTCGGCGTCGCATCTTTCTACGTCGCATCCTTCTATGTCGCATCCTTCTACGGTGCCTTAAACAATTCGAACAGATCGGCCGTGATGTGAGCACCGAGCAGTTATTCGCGCGTACTCTGTCGCTAGAAGAGTAGTCAGTATTGACTCCTTCGCACAACTTCAGTTTTTCAACTTTACCCAGCAGATGTTCCATGTCCGCAGCACTTCTTATATTGTACGACAGCCGTTTGCGGTGCGTGCTGTAGCCGTTCACAACGCAGTTAAACTGCTCGTCAACTACATTAATCTTTTGCACATGTAAGTCTCCGTTCCCGAAGCAAAGTGTGGGATTGGGCTAGTTGGTATGCCATTAATAAACTGCTCAGCGCAAAAAATTTGACACGGTACACATAGAAAAGACGAGGACCAGCGCTGGGTCTTGATCTTTTCTATGTGTACCGTGTCAAATTTTTGCGCTGAGCAGTCCGTTCCTGAGCCGGCGAGTGTAAAATCTTCCGCACATCTTGTTCGATACCTCGTCGTAAAATCTCTCGAAAATCCACTGCTTTGAAGGCATAGCGACAGCTGACAACTGATCGAATGTCAGTGTGATGCAACTCTCAGTCTTGATAGCGTATATAGGTAATCGCCTGCTTTTCGTTCTGCTGTACTATTTCTGGCGGCTCCTCCAAACTGGACACTGGGCTTTCGCGGGAGGCCGTGCGTTTTCGTGGGGATTTATGCGTTGGTCCCGAACATTTTAGCTTTGAAATGTGGGGCGGAAGTGCTGGGAACAAGCGCGGCACGGCATCGGGCGCGAGTTCCCACTTTCCACGTGAGATCAAAACTTCTTGTCCCGCAACGACACGACGATAGTGCTTTACAATGTTGTCACTCTCAAAATGAACGCCACAGACCTTGCATTTAGCAGTAAGCTTTCTATCTTTGCGATGAAAAGCTTGAATGGCGCAGGGTCTTTTGGAGGTCCGAAGAAGTGTCGTGAAGCGGAGTCATCGTTGCGGTAGCCGCTCTTGCAGCCCGACGCACAGCAAGTCGGCATACCGCACTGTGAATGTGTTCGCCCTCGTTACGCTTCGTACATCATGCACGTGTTTCGTACAAGACGCTTAACCTGGTCAAGAACAGTCGCAAAAATGACGAGCCAACAAAGCGCAGACGTCGCTGTAACCCACGCACCCACGTGCGTTCGTACATCGGCGGCGCCGATCACAACAAGCGCGAGCCGCGGGAGCTAGACGTGACT
This sequence comes from Rhipicephalus sanguineus, assembly GCF_013339695.2. Taxonomy (NCBI): domain Eukaryota; kingdom Metazoa; phylum Arthropoda; class Arachnida; order Ixodida; family Ixodidae; genus Rhipicephalus; species Rhipicephalus sanguineus. Next base: position 216,774,510 of record NC_051177.1, on the reverse strand, counting down.
GCAGCGCCACTACTTCTCACGACCGCCACGCGGACCGCCTCTCCGGCGGAGCTATTAAACTGAGTTTGTTCTAGTAACGTTGGTTCAGACTGCTCGCCCCGGAAACTTTGGTGTCCCAAAACCTGCCCGAGCATTATCCCTCTCAGAATGATGTGGATATGCTTTCGAAAGGCCTTTGTTTTGGTGACGAATTGGCGGCAGCTATGACGGATCCGATGGCCTGTGAGTCTGCTCATGAGGTTCCGGAAGCAGAAAGCGCTAACGAAGCAGACTGTAAAAGTACAGATGATGAGGCGCTTAGCTTACTACGAGAGGGAGAGGCGCTCAACATAGCGCGAGGTGATGAAGCGCTTAGATTAGCGCGAGGTGATGACTCTCATCAAGGAGAGACATCTGATGGCGAGCCGGCTGGTTTAGCAAGTGTCGATTGTAGCGTTGTTTCTGAAGAGCAGACAGCTAGAAATAACGCCGAGGATAAGCCAGTTGAGCCGCCTGGAGTTTTGAGCAATGTACTTCCGAGTATTATTGCCGAGTCGGGGAGCGTTCCGTGCCGCTCAGAAAGAAAAAGGCGCCAGCGAAAACTTCGGAAAAAGGGGAAAGGTCCAAGTTGCCTTGAGCGGAGGCTGGAAACCCCTAATAAGTTCTCTAAAAGCCAAAAGTTGCGGGTCTCGCACAAATCGAGATTAGGCATGAAGCGTGTCGCGAGGGCCAGGAAAAAGAGACGCCGAAGTGGTCGCCTGGTTTCATCATCTTTTTGGAAGGCTAAACGGTGGAGCAAAGCGAGGTGGTGCGTACGCGACTGTAACGACAAAGGTCCTCCCCCAGGTTTGCGAGAGGGTGACCGCTGCTCTGGAAGGCTCACAATGAGGAAGCTTAGGCGTCCGGGTGCGTCTTTGTCGGAGTTCGGGGCCCGCGGTACAAAGGTCACCGCCACTGTGTGCTTCGGACAGGTTGGCTTTTTGTCTCTCCGTCGCGATCTGGCCCATCGACAACTGTGGTATGCGCGTCCCCCCAGAGCACGTCTGAAAGGGTGCCGCATGAATTTACGCAGTGTCACGAAGGATACTAAGAATTTGTCTTGTATCCAGTTTTATTATTGTTTTGTTTAGTTGTCTAACGTTTGCATGTCTGCCGATGAGCAAGGACTGTGTCGATATTTGAAAGTTTTATTTTCCTCCTCATCTTAACTGCAGACATTGAGATATTTGCTAAACTGCTTGTTTGCTTACATTCTGCAAAAGCTAGCACCCGAGTAGAGGGTTTTGCGCTGATTTTAACAGAGAAGTAGGCTGAAGGTAAAAGCCTCTGTTTAAACCTTCTGTTCTTGCAGTGAAGTGTAGGTTTTGTTTCTCTGTTTGTTTTATGTTTTACGCGCAAGTTTATCTTAACAGAGAAGTAGGCTGAAGGTAAAAAGCTTCTGTTTAAACCTTATGTTTTTGCAGTGTAGTGTAGGTTTTTGCTTTTGTTGATTTTATTTTATCCGCACAATGTTCGGACAGTGTAAGGCTACCAAGAATTTCTCTTGTATCCAGTTTTGAATTGTTTTGCTTTTAATGTTCACGTGTCTGCAGATGAGCAAGGAATATGTCGATTTTTGTAACTTTTATTTTCTTCCTCATGATAACTGCAGACATTAAGATACTTGTTGTACTGAGTGTTTGCTTACATTTAGCGAAACCTAACACCCGAGCAGAGTGTTTTGCGCAAGTTGATTTTTAACAGAGAAGTAGGCTGAGGGTAAAAGCCTCTGTGTAAACCTTGTGTAAATTGCAGCACACTTGTTAGTATGCGCATCAGTGTAGTGTAGGTTTTTTGTTTCTCTGTTTGTTTTATTTTCATACGCGCGAGTTTGATTTTGAGTTTTACTTATACTGTGAGAGGCGTAATTCATTAACTACCTCCTTTCGTTTTGTTTCGCCCGTAGCACCTGCGTGCCTTGAACGCTGTGAATCTCTCTGGGAAATGATACAAAACGTTAGGCTGTTGATTTGCTTCGCACGTAGTAGGTCTGAGTTTGTTATGGCTTCGTTATCTGATTCTTGATTTTCACGAGTGAGCGCACCAATTGTAAATTTCTAGGGAGTTTTACCGAAACTGTAACCTGGCATTTCTCGAGGTCAGTTGAGTGCTCTATGTTTGTTGTGCCTCGGGTCTTGCGTGGTTCGTTTCTGGCGTTTGCTGGCCATGGCTCAGGTCCAGAGATTGGTGCAGCCTGCGTCAACGTCTACAAGGGAGCAGATCTACGGTCTCTGCGGAGTGCTTTGGTGCTGCAACCCCTTCGAGACCTCCTGTGACGGTGGACGGGCTGTTATGATCGGCCTGCCTGGCTTGGCGCCGCTTTGACTCATGAGACGTTGCGGCTAAGGCTACCCTGATTTCTTCCGGGTCAGCGGTTCCGGAGATGCCCCAAGAGCGGCGACAACACGAAAGTCGTTCGTCTAAAATTCTCAGGTTGTCTGCGCCCCTCGTAAAACCCTTTGGGCACGCCTGACCGACTGACAGATTAGGAAGAGTTGTTGGCCGTCGAGGCGGCTTGCTTTGTCGTCAAGGTGCCCTGGACAAAGGACCCAGCGTCTGAGAACCGTCTGCGGATGCATTTCCCACGTTCTCCGTGGCGCCTTGTTGCCGCTGTTTCCAGAATTCGTGGTCTGCCTCGCGCATACCCATCATTGCAACAGACTACGAAATTGACTTCCACGTAAGACTCAACGTCTTCGTGCTGTGCCGTGTGTGCGCGGTGGGCAGTGTTTTTCCCTCGCCATGGGACGAACTGGACGTGCCTCTTTCTCCTTTCGTGGGTTGGGAAGGAGGCGGCGTTTCACCTTCCCCTTTTGGGGGCGGAGGTGAAGATGGAAATTTTCATTGGACTGTCCTGGCCTCCATTGTTTTTTCCTACGGGGAACCCTGGGAAGACCAGGACATAAAATGCGAGCGCCGATGCGCTCCCGACGAGCTCTCACAAGTTCTCTCAAGCTCTCACGAGCTCCGAGAGCTTCCATGATGCTAACCCCATCATGTAGCAACACGCTACCTGTAAATAAACGTTACTGTTAACAGCTCCGGGCTCCTCTCCTCGACATCTCCCCGGTACTCTGGCTGGCTCCGGTCCTCTGGGCAGAACCCTGATCACATCACTTGCTTAACTGCTCCTCAATCTCTAACCATTTTGCCTTTTTTCTGCCACCCTGCATGTTTATGTAACTAATTGCAACACGCGCCTTCTCCCTTCTTTTACCTTTTCTCTTGTTTTTCGCTATACTGCCTGTCAAAGAGTCCCCCTGGTTGTTTTCCTCATTACAAGCTACCCTGCGACATAAGAAAAGCAAAGTCATTTAAAAGCATGGTGCACTTTGCATGCCTCGCCTGCCAGTCTTTTACGCTTCCGATAGCCCTTGTCGCAGCCAAACACAGCGCAGTGGTGACGTGTCGACGTGTTATCGTCCAACATTTCGATTTTCGGCAGGGCAATTGCCTTAGCACGTCGAAAAAAAATTACAGCATATCCATGGGTGAATGATGAAGAGCTTGGGCGAAGCTCCTGAAGCAATCATGGTTACACCGTGAAATGTTCAGTGGTTTCGCCCAGCAGTAATCAAAGCGATACGCCGCTTTATTTTTCCTTTCTTTGTTCTCTTTTATTTTCTTATTTTAATTTTTTTCAATTTTCTGTTTCTTTTATTATTTTTATTTTTTCATGTTTTTATTATCTTTTTTTAATTTTTATTTTTTATTTTATTTTGTATTTCATTTTTATTTTATTTTTTTCTATCTCTATGGGACAGCGCTATCTATTGAATGATACGGGAGACGCGACGGCGGGGGCACGCCGGATGGAGCGACGACCGACAAGGTGATGCTATAAGGAGCTCCGCTCCTAAAAATGGACACACACTGACCTCTCACGCGCCACGCAATGCAAAACGCGGGAATCCGCACACACCAGCGGCAGTGGCCGGACACGCGGTGGAGAGAGAGCGGTGAAAATGCACCGGTTCGAGGCTACGCTCCTCCTCTCCGTGAAAACGGTCTAAAAGTGAGGCTTCGGTACCCTTGCATGCTTCCGAATTTCTGCAAGGCTCCTTTTGACATGCGCAGCTGTAACTCGCACCTTGTTATACGGCAGGCGTTATCGCATTTTTTTATTATACTTGATTTTTTTGCTCTATGTCTCCAATGCGATGTTGCGCACGCGCAACACCATGATTATATGTTTTTAAACCCGGTGGGTGTGACGAAAATAAACGGTCGCTAGTAGCGCCAGACCTTTGTCTGTTCTTTCTGTGCTCATCAATTTTTAGCGCTTATTCTTTCAGTAGTAATGCGGGCTGTGTGAATTGTACAATCCGACCACGGCACAACATTACCATTACACGTACATGGCCCGATGCTTTTGGCACGTAGTGGCCTATAATATCAAATATTCATTACTTTGTGTTCATTTTAATTCCCGCAATAATCAGTCTTTTTGGCACTCCACAACTGAACTGTATCACCCTGGTGTCCACTTTGTCTAAGGAACGCCATCTGACGCAAGTTAGAAATGTTCTTCAAACAGCGACGCCAGTGGCATAGGCAAAAATTTGTCTCGGAGCAGGTGAGTGTGATCTAGTGTCATTTTGTGCTCTGTATCCTACGGGAGAAAAAATTTCGGGAGGGGGGGGGGGGCACTGGCCCGGTGTGCCACCCCCTGACTACGCTACTGAGTGATGCGGCATGGAACTGGGGCAATATTCCTGGGCAGCCACTTTCAAAGATATATTTTGTGTTTAGTGACTTGAGTTCTTGGCCAGACAGCATTTCCGGTGCTGTACTTCGATGCACTGAGTGATGAGGCTCCTAAAGTTATCTTGAAGAACAATCTGATAAGGTCACAGGCCCTGTAATTGGCTCAATAGATTTTTCATTTTACTGGCAGCAGCGCAGCATTGTTATATAAAAGTAATGTCCCAAACAAAAGGTTTATGATCCCAATTTTAATGATACAGTGGTACATGTCTACTATGTCCATCCAAATGCTCAAACCTGAAATCTCATACAGATTGAAGAGCTAAGACACAGGAAAGTAATTAACTCTTACATAAAAGTCAATTTTGTTCAGAGTGAAACGGAATTCTCGCTTGCGCGAGCACTGCAAGTTTGTACTATTGCAGTGAAGACTGCTCCATAAAAAAAAAATGCTCGCCTTCAGTGGAAAGAATATTTGTATGCCCATGGCACAACAAATGCCACTCCCATTTTGTGCCTGCAAACATCCCATTTCATTAGCCCACCCCACTGAACACAGTTTGTCTGCCCTACACCTTACGTGGCTATCCCAGCTCATTGGCTTACCTCAATGTCAACTAGGATATTGACGCGCCCCACAGAATGACGGTCGAGTAAATGCCAACAAGTAGATGCAACAAGTAGATGCCAACAAGTAGATGCCAACAAGTTGTTGTCAAATCTACAGATTTGCTCCAGGGCTTCTATTTGCAACCACACAGTAGGTGAAAAAAAGTAAATGTGCTCTGTTAAACCTTCGCAACACTGCAAAAAGTTGGTATGCGATGGGATGAGTGCCTGAAAAAAAACATTTCATGCTAGAAAAGCTTTTCTGGACCATCTCAACCAATACTCGTGTGTAGCATCATCAGTAGTGTCACCGGTTAAGAGAATTAACGTAAGCATAGATGAAATTTCCACTGCTGTTTTGTAAATGGACACCAGAAAAAAATTTCCATTTTATGGGATGCACAAGTACATTAAAAGGTGCCTTTTTATCGCATTTCTACAAAAGAAGGTCAAAAACTTTTTCTAATATGCTGTCCATGTCCCCACACTCCAGAGAAAAAGAGAGGCTTATTTCAGCTGCGGTAAGAGTTCTTAGGAGACTATCACAGCAATTCATAGAGTAGCTGTTTTGTATGCCACTCCTTTCCTAGTTCGGTTTCTTCTACGTTACCGTTTTATAAATACTGCAACGCCGTGACCACACCCCAGCTGTCTCGGTGCTGCACCAAATCAACAGAGTGCATAAGAAACACTGCTGTCATTGAGCATAAATATCTTCCAGGTCAAAGATGTAGAGTCAGAGTGCCTAAATACCACTGATATGGTTGGTACCTCATAGTGGAGAGAAAATGGCGCTAAAAGACGGGCCACCAGAAAAAGGAAGAAACAAACAACTGGCACAGACTTACAACAAAGGTTATTTTGTCAGCACTGCGCAATATGTACTTGTGTCCAGTCTTTGTGCGTGTTTTCCTTCCGCTGTGTTGTACCAACACACCCAAGCATCTACTTTAGTTGGTACCTCACCATACTTTCTGTTGTACCATGATAAGCACTACTAATTCAACTCACAAATGGTACTATTTAATGTGGATTGCATGACATTTGGTACAAAGCAACACTTAGCTGGCACTCAGCGTCGCTTTACAGTCCCCACAGCTTAAACACTAAGTTGGGTGTGATGCGCTGCCTTGTACACAAGCACAACTGTTTGTACAGGCAGGATACCAAACAGTCAATGTTGAACACAGTCAATGTTGAAGTGCCAGAACATATAGTGCAGTAGCAGTTGCTACGAAGTCTCTTCTAAATCCGGCAATATGCAAGCACTGTGCAATCACTGAAGGCAAGTGAAGTTTCCACAGTAAAGCTAGAATTGTGAAAAGGAAAGTGGGGCACAGTTGAACCTTGAAGAGTGATGGCCATAAGTGACATGCACTCATCAGTAATGCAGCAGGGTGCTTGAGTACATAACGATGTGATGTTAGTACAGTAGTACTGCATATCTGGGTAACAGAGGTTAAAATGTCAAGAGAGCACAGTCACATACCCTTGCTCCCCCACACTGCACCAGACAGTGCACAAGTGGTCAATGCACATATCGCCTGGCTTAGCAGTAAGCTGCAAGGATAACTTTCGAATGCAGGCTTCGCATGAGACCTTCCAGTTTGTTTGCGGAGAAACAAGTGCTGAACAGCAACCTTGACAGGCAACGTGCCAAAGGTTTGGGAACTACCTGTATTGAGATTACGTGGTGTCCCAAGCTTTCTTTTGAAAAGCACGAGGTGAACTACACGCATCGCTGTCTTTCTTACCCATTCTGTTACACAAATTATTGATGCAACTGCAAGGCTCTATTTGGCTGCCATGCCAGTACCTGCGAAAGACACTGCCCTCAGTTAATCTGCACATCAAAGCCTTTGTTGGAGAACGAAACGACAGCTTCCTACTTGCTTTACCCTGGACACCTGTCTGCAGCCCTCACCACATCCATTAGACTTTTCAATGTCACGCACTTGTGGAGATGGCTTACCGAGTATAACAAAGCTCCTTCACTGAGTGAACAACTGTGTTAAACACATAATGCAGAAGGAAGCATTTAAAGTGCACATTTCTCGGCCGTTACGGCATGGCCTCACAACGTCCTAAGCATTAGCCCAGTAGTGTGCGATGAGTCTGGCACTACCACAGCCAGTTCACAAGCAACATATCTTTGGCAGTCCAAATGATGTTAAATATTTTCTTACCAAACTTGTGCCTGACAAAGCACCATCTGTAGCTGCATTTAGCATTTTGGTATAATCTTGTTGATTGCTGCAGCTCGCCGACATGATAAAGAAAAACGCAAGCCAGGTGCTCATACACAGCATCTCATCTTGGTCTCGGTGTAGGATGCACACAGATCTTGTGAAAACAACGGGTGAATGTCAAAGGACGCACAACCACACACGCACTGGTCAGTTGTCATCTGCGTGGAGAGGGAGGAAAGAGAGACAGTGCACGTGTGTTGTCATGCTGGAGTCTTGCTTTCAGCTAGTCCACTGGCTCAGGCATGGACTGTCTCGCAGTCCAGCTCCATTAGGGACTCGTGGTACGGTGGAGGCTCCTCGGGCGTTAGCAGGGCGCACGCCTCCTCTGCATCTGAAATGAGAGGATGGAGCCCTTCCGAGCGTCAGCAGCCGCACACCATGGCACACACATACATGGAAAATTATTCTACCATGAGCAAAAGGACAAGCTAGAGAAGATGCGAGTGGTCCTTTTGCACATAGTATGTAGGCCGAGGGGCTAACAGCTTTCCACGCACACTCAAAGTGCAGGTTTTCTTTTGTCGGCTGCATTTACACGAGTGGGAACTCTGTTAAAGCATACAGTCTAGGAATTTCAACACGTCACAGTGCCACATATGTAGTGACTGTGCCCCTTTTGCTGAGTCATGCTGGCCCACCCCACTTTCCATTGCCTGTATGCTTTAATGAACCAGGTGTGTAAGCACATCAGCGAAAAAAAGGAAAGCACCACAAGGCAAGGCCAGAAATGTTGAGAACCTTTAGCTTAAGCTATGGCAACGAGTAAAACTAAACCGCATGAGGTGTGTGCAAGAGTACATCAATGTGCATGTGTGGTAGGTCACAACTTTCCCTTTCACGGGTGCTTTGCTGAAAAAATTTATTCAGTTACATATCAAGGTCTAGGAGCACACCTGTTGTGCCAGTTCATGTCGCACACTCCAGGTTAAATGTCATACATGCACAGATGAAGATAGTCTTCTCAATTTGATGTGGTTTTAAAACTGCAATCTGTGCTTCAAAAACATGGTACTGAGTGTACTGCTGAAGACAGTGGCAGTCTTCACAAGTTATTGCCACAGGCAGTGGGTGCATGTACTACACACTTATACTAGAGTCACTGTATATGCTACCTTTAGGTAGCAGAGTAGCGCATAGGTCCGGCTAGCAACCACAGCTATGCGGTGAAGTCGCACTCCGTTTTTGCAGGCGACATGCCTACCGCGTCGTCGATAAACATGTCTGGCGTGTCGAAGGCCGGCGATAAACATTGGCTGTCGATGACTAGTGTTAATTGAGTGAGCTGGAGCGGCGGCGTCGAGAAATACAAAAATTGGCCCGAGCGTCAGCTTCTCCGCAATGCATGGTTGCTAGCGGCGTTTGGAAAACAGATGCGCAACTCTGCTACCTAAAGGTAGCATATACAGTAACTCTAACTTATACTTGAAGATGCTTAAACTTAGAGGGCATTTAAGCTCTGCCTAAAGCCATATGGGGCCCCTTTTCCTGCTCATTCACTTGCCATGCCGTAAGAGAAGGAACTGTGGCAAACTCGCCTAGGGCACTGACTGCCAGTACAGTTGCACACCTACGTAGCTGCACACTGCACCTTTCATGCTGAATTGTGATAATGGGTTGGCAGCTTTAAACCACCTACTCGTCATGCAATTGGCACACCTGGTGGGTTCTACTACGCATCTACATAGCTGCTAACAGGACTCCTCACTCATCATGACACTTCTATATGGTCTTTTTCCAAAGCAGTTTCAAATATTGGAGTGGCTGCGTGGTAAAATACTTGTCTGTCACACTGAACACCGACACCAACTACACTAGACTTTCTGCAGCACTAGCTCCTCAACACTATTGCACTGAATAACAAGGAGCAGGCTTCCTCCACAAACTTGCTGACAAAATTCACATTATTATAAACAACAGATGCGACTTGAGGCATTTTATTCTGGCCAGAAATCTATGTGAGAAATCTGTAAAGAGAAAATAAAGGATAAGCAATGCGATGATGGTGCAGCTTGAAGAACACAATGTCCGGTCGTGGTGTGAGCAGTCCCACAGGACAAAACACTAGAAATGAACATTATGATGATTGTAGTAACGTAGCAGCTACTTAGTAGTTCTTCACTAGTAAAACATCAAATGCATCAAAATATCATGCTGTTTCACTATATACTTTGGTGGTTGCTCTATGCATGCATGCACAGAAACACGCATGGTTCACAGCAGAGAAGCAACACAAGACATGGTGCAACAACTGTAGGCATCTTTATTCATCTACAAAATCTCTACTGCCCTGGTAGGGATGATGTCAGGACACACAAAAATGCTGTCAGTATTTTCCTACTGGCTAACAACAAAGCAGTGAATGACAAACATCTTTGGGTGAAGTGGACGCTTGTACAAGGCAAAAGGGGCTGTTTGTAAAGGAAGCGAACGACAGCAGAGCAGAACAAAAACTAAAATTATCTGAGAAAGAAAAAGTTCAAATTCAATTGCACACAGTAAGGGTACAACAATGCCAATAGCATCAAACTATTTAATGATAAACCTTCCGAAATAGAATTCTGTAATAGTGGACCTTATAATGCAACAGCAAGGGACCTTTTCTGGATGACAACACAATTAGAAAACACCATGGCACAATCATTCTATGCTAGAGGTGTGGCGGCCACCCACTGCACATACAGTGACTGTGCAGAACATCAGCCATTGAAGAGGAGTCTCACACACACCCGCGACATCTACCAACAAGTTCTACATGCACTTTCCTGGCTGCTTGATGGAGCATGTCATTATCAGTCCAATTAAAAACAAACTTAAAAGCTCTTATTTGCCCGCCCGACGCACAAGGTAGCACGACTTTCCCGGTGTCACACAAGCCGGTGCAGTGACAAGCTCTTTGGCAAAGTTCCTCCGTGCCGCTCACGTGCATTGGACAGTTTGGCCAGCCAACGCACGGTTGAACCGACGGGCACTCCTGGGCATCGCTTCACAAAGTGTCACCATCCATCTTGAGCTACTTTGGCGGGCGTCGGTGGAGGTCACTAGAGGGGGCGTGGTGGCACATGCAATGCTCTGTTCCTTGTCAGGAGCGCAGGCGATGTGGCTGAACGTGCATTGCAGGCCGCCGAAGATCTACAGGGCAAGAGAGAGATGGGGATACAGCAGGCCATCTGTCAGCAGGCCCTGCCACAGATTGGCACGCAATGGAAACTACCTAGTGAAAAACTAAACTTCCTGTTCCTGCAAGATATGCACTTCCATCACGTCACTGCTCACAAAGTTTGCCTCCAATTCCTTTTGAATGATACAAGTACTGCATTAAAACTTGGCAATTCTGCTTAAAAACACCATGCACCATTGAATATTTCCCCAAAATTCCAGCTCAAGCAAGTGAACAGTTCAGTTGAAATGATTGCATGTAGACACTGCACTCCATCTGACAAGCGAAAGTCGGAGTGCTTAACTTGAAGGGTTAAGGGCAACTCTTCCAACTAAACTGTTCACTTACCTGAGCTGCAAATTCATGGAAACATTCAATGGTGCATGGAGTTTTCAAGTGGAATCACAAGTGTTAATGCAGTACTTACCTCGTATCATTCAAAAGGAATTAGAAGCAAACTTTGTCAGCAGTGACATGAAGGAAGTGCATATTTCGCAGGAACAGAAAGGTGACAGCTTTTCACTGCAATCTCAAAACATCACACCATAGTAAGCTTGTTGCGTTTCGGTGCAACTAGATGACAAAGTGAAGTCAAAAACTGCAATCGTAGCACACCACATACTGCCCCAACATGGTGCCACTATTCTGTTTCAATATTATTTCCCACATGCCATTTTGTTCTTGGTGAGAGCAATACATGTGAAATTAGCCTTGATTAACCGTTCAAGATACGTCGGTGCTGAATTTGGCTGCACGTGAGCCCGACGTTTAGCCGAAACAGTTGTGGAGACCTGGTGCTACTGTCAGCATAAAAGTTAACGTGCTTGTTAGGGGCCATGAATGAAAGTGGGGGAATTTATGGGCTCGTTTTTCCTTTGTCAGACACAACCATAATGAAAACCAACAGACAATGAAGCCCTTAAATTTGCATTCTTTAATTCATTCACAATGAGGATCTCATCCCAGCAGACAGGTAAGACACAAGGGCTTATTGGTCAGCTGCCACCTCGTTAATTAAATAATCGCGTGCTACGTGATGCCAGCTGGCAAAAAAAAATCACACCATCTCCAGCTAAAGGGGACCATGAGGCGATGCGAAGCAGCATTTAGGGATGTCGAGCCCGCGCTTCAGAGGGGGAGTGGAGAGGGGAACGGGGAAGGGGGAGAGAGGGAGTGGAGAGGGCAAGTGGTGAGGGTTTGCGCATGCACAGTAAAGGTGGTCACGCCACACACCACCACCACCACTGGTTTGAACTCCGCTATAAGATGCTTCACATCTAAAAGTGTTCCACACTTGCCATCATGGCTACAAGCGGCCCAGGTTTACATGCACAGTTACACCTGATGACGTGTCTGGGACTGCTGCTGTAGCTCAAGTGGTAGAGCATTGGACGCGTTATCCAATGTTCAGTCGGCGGCAAGTTGTCGCTTTGTCCACTACAAATTACTACAATACAGTTAAAAGACTACAAATAACGTCCTCTGTATCCTCCTTGGTTTGTCTTTTGGTTTTCATTAACGTTAGGGGCAGTGGATGATACGCCTTATTTGTTTTGCACGTAAATGTGTGAAACCAACAAACCTTTCTAAATTACAACATTAAACTACACTCCAAGAACGTAACCGAAGAGGAGAAACGGATCTGTACAAAAATGTCTGTCAATACAACTTCAGTTATGCCACAAGTAGCCCCTGTCAAAAAAGTTTCGATTAAAAAAGATGAAATCCTGTATACAATGGCAAAAGCAGATAAACATAATTATAATACAATGCCAATGGGCTATACAGTACAACATGCAATGCAACGCAAGGTACTTAACATCAATGGTCCACAATACTAGTAGTGACACTGTGTTTCTAGCCATCAGAGCTGTACGTGCAGCTATGCAAATATGAAGAAGAGACTTCCTTCTGGCATTGCTGCAGTGTGGCAAGGACTGACAACCGGCTACAACGATCATAGTGGAACAGATTCGCGCTTTCTTTTTGCAATTGGAATAGGATTTACATCGGTGGAAAAGCCTTGGTATTGTGAAAAGGTGTCGTTGGGATTGCTGTACATAGTCTGCTGTTGTTTAGGCACACCACAATTTGTTCTTAGAGTCACACTCCCACTTTACTCCTTGCTTATTATGATGTAAAAGGAGTTAAAACTTGGAAACAGTGCTGCCTTCGCAGCAACTAATGGAACAGAAAAGCTGTGTTGAGCCACAGCACACAAACTGCAGCAACACAGGCTTTCTTTCAATACACAAAGTTACTTATAGATAGGGCTTCGCTTGTTTGCTGGCGTACGATCGCTATCAAGCAGCATGTGTTGCATGTACGACTAACGCTGCAATAAAACATTCTGATCAAAAAATGTTTCACCGTGTTTTCCACGTTACAATTCCACGATAATTATTGATTGGACACTCTGACCAGTAAGCGTTCCAAGTGTGGAAAGTTGGGCAGGTTGGTAATGATGCACGACTCTTTTGCTTGCCTCTATTTTTTTCTGCATTTGAAGGTTAGCTTTCCATTGCAGCAAAGGAAAAGAGGTACTGTAAAAATTAAGATGTCCGTCCTTCAAGCATAAAAACTTATCAGCAACAAATCCAAAATCCATTTGGCTGATCACTGTGCTAGCTACAACTGCTTGCCATTCAAAAGGCATTGTTTTCCAGCACAGTGGTAGAGCCGTGCGACAAGAGACATGGAAGAACACTATTTCTCAAGAAATCAAGTGGATGAGTTGGCCGTTCTTAAGCTGCACAGTTCACATAATGTTTGGAAGAGTATGTGAGCATTATAGCTTTCATTACCTCAATTATTCTTTGAACATTTTTTTTTTTGTGGTTGCACGACTTGTGCTGTTCAAACTCATTTGTGTGACGATGATGATGATGATGGTACATTATATAGTGTTTTATGACGCAAGGGCCATTTCATGGCCAAAGAGCGCCAGGTCATGGGACGAAAGATGTGGACAAGGATTACGATAAATGGCCGATTAAAAAAAAATTCTGCGTGTTACAGTGCATTCAGACGATGGAATGAATCTGGAGTTGTCGTGGACGCGGACAGCTAATTCGTGGATCATCCACCAGCAGGCGCATCCGCACGACGGACTGTGTCCTAGCATTAGTCAGCCAGATTACTTTCGACCGCAGCCTCTGCGCTCACCTGTGCCCGCTGCCAGCAGACCGGTTTGAGAGTATTCAGAAACATGGAGGCCGACAGAATGCGAAGCTCGCCGAGCTTTGTCAAGCATTGTTGAGGACTGTAATTTGCTTCTGTGAAAACTGTGTTGTTGGCGGAATGGCTCGATGGGAAGAAAAATCTGCTTTACAGAGAGAGCAGCTGAAGACTGACCTCGCTGCTGTCGCGCGTGGATCGGCCCCGAGTAGGGACGGTGTACTGCCGGCGCTGCAGTGAGATATCGTGGCCTGGCAACGGCGAACGGGAAGGTCGTCGGGGCGTCCAATAGGCTCCTGCAATGTAGTCTGCGATGTCGCGTGGTCGTTCACCTGGCTGTGAACGCAGCGCATTCACGGCGAAACCGCGCAGTCCCATGTCACGGTACTAACAGAGGCAGTACGTGTGGCCGGCTTCTTCGCAGTGGTAGCATAGTGGGCAGTGGTCGGCTGCTCGCCATACGTCGGTCTGGCTGGGTGTGTGGCGCTGGCCGACAGGCGGGTGAGATGGCGCCGGTGGTGGCAGAGGGAGTTTGCGACAGAACTGCTGTGGTGCGACGTCTTGATGCTGTCGCGGGGGCGGGTAGCGGCAGCGGACAGCAGCAGTGTAGGTTATGGCTTCGGGCTGAGGCTGCGCTGTCTCAGGAACCCCAAGTGACCGCTGGATTCCTTCCTGTACAATTTCCGCAATCGAGTGTCTACTTCAGGCTGTGGTGAGGGTAACACTTTGCGCAGCTCCTCCCGTACGAGCGCTCGGATCGTTTCGCACAGGTCGTCGGTGCCGAGGGCGTGAACAGCTGCGCTGTCTTGAACCAATCGGCGATTGTACTGGCCAGGTGTGCATTTCCAGCGTCTTCTCAATCGCCGTCACTTCCGAGACAAATTCTTTACCTGTCTCGGTTGGGTTCCGCATGAGCCCTGCAAAGAGCTCTTGCTTTACTCCTCGCATGAGGAAACAGACTTTCTTTTCCTCGGGTCAGCGTGGCAAAACAGACAGGTCATTTAATCCGCAATGACTGCTACGCTTTCATTCGGGAGTTGCACCCTTGTCTCCAGCAAGGCGGCAGCCCTTTCCCTTTGGACGATGCTCCTGAACATTTCCAAGAAAGCGCTGTGAAAGATGTCCCAGGTTCGAAGAGTGGATTCCCGATTCTTGAACCAGATCCTTGCTGCGTCTTCCAGGTAAAAGTACACACGGCACAGCTTGTTCTCGGAGTTCCAGTAGTTGAATGTTGAGACCCTTTTGAACGTCTTGAGCCAGGTTTTGGGGTCATCGCTTGACGATCCAAGGAAGGTCGGCAGCTCTCTGGACGGCTGCGTCACGACAGCTGCAGGGCACACTGCGGCCGTCACCATGTCTGCTGTCTTCGTTGCCGTGGCTTTTGGCTTGTCCAGTAGGAGTTTGTATCGAGGGGGTAGTTCTTCTAGTCTGCAGCTGGCTGAACTGTCTCTGATGGTGTCGGTGTCTTCTTCACAAATTGGGCTGGGTTCACGGCTTCACAGGGCTGTCCAGAACATGAACGAACAGCACCTCCACCAGATGTCGCGTAGTCGTGACGGCAAGGAAGACGGCAGTTGGGCTATGAAAGACGTAACTCTTTATTTGGGCGAACCTGTGCCCGGGAAACGAAAAGTCAAACTACAAGCAATACAAGCTGTACATTGATAGCGGCGAACAGAGTGTCAACCGTTGATAATCTGATCTGCAGTAAGGCGAGTCGGTATTATACATGCGGCATCGAACATTCGAGCCTTATTGCCGGTGGCTGCGTTAGCTCTAGAATGAACTCAACTGTTCGCGTTTGCGCACTCAAGCCTACCAGAAGATTCTGAAATAATCTGGAAGGTTTCCAGACATTCAGGTGCCATACGCGCAACACAGTGGTTATACGTGTAATGGACAAGTTACATAAAAAGCAGAATCACAAGTGTTAATGCAGCACTTGTCTCGCCTGTTTATATGCAGTAGTCACTATAATTTCTGTTGCCATCTAAAAATGACATACATACACGAAAATATGGTGCTGGCATACTCGCATAGTACAGGCCCAAACACACTAGCAGCGATGGAGAAATGCTGCAGCGTGGAAATCCCGCATCCTGTCAAGTCTACGCACTCTTGCTTTCGTGTGCTCGCAAATGGATGCTGCGTAATTATGTTTACGGCGCTATTGTTGCAAATCAGTTCTGCGGAATCCCGCAAGCACCTTGTTTACGATGCTTCTAAAGGAAGTCACGTCAGCTGAAGACAACAACATTGCTACCATTGCAGTCATACCTGTATGCGCATGCATGTGTGCCGGCTTCTGCTGCAGCAATGTCGTGTTAAGGTGATGAAAAGGTGGCACCGTGTACTACCATGCCGGTGCAACAGAAGCGTCGGAGGACGGGCCAGCGCTTTGCTGTCTCGGTTCCTCATCAGAGACAAAGCTCACTCGTTGCAGAGAATGAATACTCGCGCACAAGTTCTAAAGGCCTTTCTATTACTGACCCTTGGTTCACAGCTATGTGACAGAATGAATGCAGTCAAGCGGAACAAGCGCTGATGTGAGTGTGGAATGAGTGTTCGGGTGGGTCCGCGTGACACCACTACCGAGCGCATCTGTCACTGCAGATGCCATTCTGATTGGTCTCCTCTGAAAGCGGCATGTGGCACATCGCCAGAAATTGGGCATGGACCCATCCCTCTCACCCCACGAGAATGCTGCTGCGTGGCACCTGTTGAGGCTCACGCTTTGCCGCCATTGGAGCGCCGTGCGCGCTTTTCCGCTAGTGTCTTGAGGCCTTAACTGAACCTGGCTGTGATGCGTATAAAGCCACCCATTATTCTTAGGCAATGTATTTTAAGGGGGAGGTGGGACTTTAAAATTTTCGTCTAATTGTTTATAGATTTTGATGAAACCAACAGTGTTTATGTATATTTGTGCACTAATTTCAAACATGCAATTGATTTTTTTAGCAGTATATGTAGCTCTTAAAATATCAAACATTTCATGTCCTGCTTTTGGATTTTTCCTAAACTTGGAGAGTAAACCAGCACATCAGAATGAGCTGGAATGCAGTAAAAGAAGAACGACTGTTCTGAACACAACTTGTTGAGCCTTAGTGAGTGAGTCAAGCTGGGAATTAGTTCACAAACTTTTCGTCAAGTGGATGGAGAAGATCCATTATTTTATTGTGCAATAATTGATGGGGTTTAATGTCGCAAAACCATGATATGATTTTGAGAGACGCCGTAGTGGAGGGCTCCAGAAATTTTGACCACCTGGGGTTCTTTAACGTTCACATAAATCTAAGTGCATGGGTCTCGAGCATTTTCGCCTATTTTTTTTCCTTTTTATTGCGTACACTTTCCATTCCAGATTATTGTGATATGCTGATTTACTTTTTTCCTAAACTGACAGATACAAACATTCCTCCGAAAACGACACAAAAAACATTTGAATTTTGAAAACTACATATAGTGCTAAAAAATAATCGCATGTTTGCAATCAGCACACAAATATACATAAATTCAGCAAGTTTTATCAAAATTGATCAAGAATGTAAAAAAAAAAAAAGAAGTTTAAAAGCATGGTATGCCCCACTTAAAAAAAACATCCTAGTTTTCTTCGAATAAGCATGGCGATTGCACTGCAGACCAGATGCAGCAGGCAAATGTGCAAAGTGGAGAAAAAATGAGGCACCAACTCACCAAACATGTCAGTGACCTAGAAGTGCGAAAACACAAAGCAAGCATTAGGGGAGGCTCTAAATGTGCAGGCAAGTGCAGGCACTGCAAACAAAGGCCTAACAGAGCTACGTGCACTGTTGCAGAACAGAAACAAAGAAGCGGTAAACAAAACGGCAGCCACAGTAGCACTGAGAGAAGCGGTTGGCATCTTTAAACACAATAGAAGCCAGAAGGCCTGAGGGAAAGAATGCACAGACAGAGTATGAGCGGCAGGTAAAACAGCAGGGAATCATCATACTACAGTTTCTCACGTGTAGCCCACCCCTGCACATGACCCGCAGCCCCAGCTACAAATGACAAAAAGGGCTTCGTCCCTGTTTCTTTTTCGCGCTTCTTAAACATGAAATGATCCAGTAATTTGAACTCTGCTTGCTTAAGGGGAACCCTGCACTTAACATTTTTTTTTTTTTTTTCACGAGCGATATTGGTTAATCTTGCTGTGTGCTAATTTCAAATATGCAATAATTTCTCTAGTACAATATGTAGTTTCTGAAATATCAAACATTTTATGTGCTTTATAGAAGCAGCGCTGAAAGACGTAGACGAAGAATAAACAAGCACACAGGACGAGCGCTGACTCGAAACCACGATATGATTATGAGAGATGCAGTAGTGGAGGGCTCCGGAAGTTTTTCACCATCTGGTGTTCTTTAACAAAGACTGACATCGCACAGCACACAGGCCTCTAGCATTTTGCCTCCATCGAAATGCGACCGCCGCAGCCGGGATCGAACCCGTGACCTTCGGGTCAGCAGCCGAGCACCGTAACCGCTGGAGCACCGTGGCGGACAGTTGGTCAAGTTGATGTCAACTCTTGTCTGCTCTGACGAGCGTAGTAGTGGAATGATCGAAGTGTGGGACAGCGATGGTTGCAAAGAAGCCTTCCATCATTTAACCATCAAACCGGGAATCGGGAATTCCGTCCAGTACGCCGGCTGAATGTCTGTTCAGTCGTCTCAAGCATTGTCGAGGACTTTGATTTGCTTCGGTGAAAACTGTGTTGTTGGCGGAATGGCTGGTTGGGAAGAAAAATCTGCTTTACAGAGAGCTGCTGAAGACTGACCGCGCTGCAGTTGCGCGGGGGGCCCCGCATACGAAGGGAGGATACAGTAATGCGCCAATATCAGTAGTGTAGTGATAAATACGGTTACCATAGAGAACGATGAAGAAGACTGTTGTCGTGGTTGGTGCTCGTGCTGGCTCCGTTTCGGGGAACTGACTGCTGTCCCGTCGCTGTCTCGCCTCTAAGACGCTCACCGTACCTAAACTATTAAACGCATACTATCAATTGGTGGAGGTGCTGGGTAGCAGCTTGCTGGGCCATGTCGTCGGGAATCAACGAGGGGGACGATAATCGCCCCACTCACACAGCTACTTGCCGACAACCAAGACATTTCGGCGTGGTCTTCCGCTTCCAACAAAGCATTCGCCTCTTTACGCCATCTTCTGACATCCCCACCTATCCTACGCTACTTGACCCGGATGCTCCAACCGAAATCCACACGGACGCTAGTGCAGTAGGCCTCGGCGCTGTTATTGCCCAGCGTAAATCTGGCTTCGACGAGTATGTCGTTTCCCACGCCAGTCGCACTCTCACTAAAGCAGAAAAGAACTACTCAGTCACGGAAAAAGAATGCCTTGCCATCGTTTGGGCAATCATGAAATTTCGACCTTACGTATATGGCCACCCATTCGACGTCGTGACTGATCACCACGCTTTGTGCTTGTTATCTTCATTAAAAGACCCATCTGGTCGCCTAGCTCGTTCGGCACTCCGTCTTCAAGATTATGACATCCATGTCATCTATCGGTCAGGCCGTAAGCATTCGGATGCCGACGCTCTTTCTCGTTCGCCACTTCCCCATGAGTATGGCGTTGCGTCTATTTCGAGCTGCGATTGTTCATCTCTTGAACATGCCGACATGTCATCTGAGCAACGCCAGGATCCATGGATAGCCTCTGTCCTAGAGTATCTGTCTCAGGCGTCTCCACGTACAACCAACTGCTCGCCACTTTAAAATCCGTGATGGCCTCCTGTACCGCCGAAACTACCTGTCTGATGGCCGCAAATGGTTGCTGGTAATTCCTCGCCATCTACGTTCCGACGTCTGTGCCTCCTTTCACGCGGATCCGCAATGCGCCCATGCTGGTGTGGTGAAGACATATGCACGCCTCCGGATTCGATACTACTGGCGCGGAATGTACCGCTCTGTTCGGCAGTACGTCCGTTCATGCTCCAAGTGCCAACGCCGGAAGAGCCCTGTGCACACGACCACAGGTCCACTCCAGCCACTGCCTTGTCCCTCTCGGCCGTTCGACCGCATCGGGATCGATTTGTACGGTCCCCTACCGTACACACCAGATGGCAACCGCTGGGTGATCGTCGCTGTGGACCACCTCACGCGCTACGCTGAAACTTCCGCGCTTCCAGAGGTCACAGCGCGTGAGGTCGGCTTGTTCATCCTTCGAAAGCTCGTTCTTCGGCATGGTGCACCTCATGAGCTACTCAGTGACCGCGGACGTTCCTTCTTATCCGAAGCCGTAGAAGCCCTCCTTCGCAAATGCAACGTTGTCCATCGAACTACTACCGCATATCACCCGCAAACAAACGGGATGACCGAGCGCTTCAATCGCACACTCGGCGACATGCTCTCCGTGTATGTTTCCGATGACCACACGAATTGGGACCGCATACTGCCGTTTGTCACGTATGCTTACAACAGCGCCATTCAGTCTACTACGCGGTTTTCTCCGTTCTTCCTGCTTTATGGTCGGGAACCTTCCTCGTTCTTGGATACTATTCTTCTGTACCGACCGGACCCCTCAGAAACTACGACTCTAGCCGAAGCCGCCACTTATGCCGAAGAATGTCGGCAGCTCGCACGCTCGCTTACCACGCACGACCAGGCCCGCCAGAAACACTCTCATGACCGAAACTTATCTGCTTCGTCATATTCACCTGGAACAATCGTGTGGCTTCGCGTGCCCTCATCTGGCCCCGGCCTTTCCGCAAAGCTCGTCCCTAAGTATGACGATCCTTACTGGGTCCTACGCCAGACTTCACCGGTCAACTACGTTATTGAGCCTCTTCAGCCACCTACGGATCAACGCCGCCGCGGGCGCGAGACTGTTCATGTCGATCGATTGAAACCTCACTACGACCCACCAGTATTACCTGTGCCATAGGTCGCCAGGATGGCTGCTCCGTTTCGGGGAACTCACTGCTGTCCCGTCGCTGTCTCGCCTCTAAGACGCTCACCGTACCTAAACTATTAAACGCATACGATCAGTAGTTTTCTTTCTTTTGTGGATAACAGGTACCGACAGTGCACAATGCACTGCTGCACATTATGTTTCCTTCTCTTGGTTCGCATCTTGACCTTAAAATCTGTGTTCAAACGCGGGCTGTGTTCTGAGACAAACGCATTCGGTGACAACGCCACTTTGCCGGCTGCAGAATCCTGCGTGTGCAATGATTAAAGTGACAACTTACCCACTACTCTGCAACCTGCCAATCAGCGCGCATTAAAGGGACCGACAACTAGTCACGACGTGTGATTGGATCTTGGTAAAAATGAAAAGACAGTGAAATTTAGTGACAGATTCCAGCATCCTTTTCACGTTGTGAGTAGGATTTATATTTTTAAATCATGTTTAAATGTACCAAAACTGGTATGTCGCGCAGCCTAGCGGAAGAGCCTTGCAGTAGAATTATGGAGTCGATCACTTTTTGCTGTCCTAGTCACGTAGTCTGATGCTGTCATGCGCGCCATAATTAGTCCTGAAAATTTAGAGTATGTATATTATTATCTATCCCCGCTCTATTTTGTGCTGCTTATGAGGTAAAAGGAGTTGCACGGTGAGAAGCGGCGCTGCCTTCGCGGTAGCCAGTGGAACATGTCGAGCCGGGGCGCATGCACGCGGAGTGCACGCATGCGCAGCAAACTGGCGCGCACGAACACGAACCGCTCTCGCGCTCACTGTTTGCAGCATGGGTTGTCACTTGTGTTTACGGCTTCATATTCGCCGCAGATAGAAAAATTCTGATTACAAATGTTTCACGGCGTTTTCCACGTTATCGTTCCGTGATTAGACGCTCTCACCGGTAAGCTTTCCGTTGCACGAAAGAAAATGGGCACCATAAAAATTGGTTGTCGATCCCTTTAAAAGTGATAGATATCTCAAAGGTGATCGTCTTAGAATACGACCCCAGATATAAACCGAACTAAGCGCCAGCAGAGCTCAAATCAACTGCGAGGTCAGCCGTACGGCTCGAGCAGAAGAAAAGTGTACTGGCTGCGAAGCTTGCACTAAGTCGCGCAAGGCTTGAAACCGCAAGCTGGACGATTCTGAAGTCAAGTCTGGTTGCTTCTAGGTTGTTGCTAGGCTTCACCTAGGTGATGCTAGGTTGTTTCTAGGTTGCTTCTCAGCGCAGAGAGGTTCAAGTTAAACCACAGACAGTCATAGACACTACCCGGATGACGAAACTCCAGAGACAAAAACTCGCGCTGAAACCAACCGTTTACAGCTCTCATACACCTACGGGCACGTCGTTCGCGTCCGGTTTCCATCGCTTCGGGGTCTTCTTGCAGCCATAGTTGCCTTTCCCATTCCCTACTATTCGCTCGTTGGTACATACCGGTGAAGCATTCCGTACAGATAATGCTCCAGTGGAGCAGACACATACGGTCAAGGTGTTTATCACTGGGTTAATCAACGGTTATTGAAGGTTTTCTCAATTACTGGTTACGTCTGTCTACAAAACTTAATTGGTGTTTGTCACCCTCTGTTACCTTCTTCATTTTTGGTGGACCAGCAGTGAGTAGTGGGATTCGCCCAATATCGGTAGCACATACCAATTCATGATGATGATAGCTTTTTGTACACATTTGTAGACACCAAAGCTCTTACGGCCAGCTTAAAGAGCTCTGCCGTTAAAAGTTCATGCTACAAAATGAGGCTCACACAACAAATGCTTGTGTTGGGCCCCCGTTTCAATGCAATAGTGTTCAAGAGCTCGTTTCGCAGAAATCCGGGTGTCGGCGTCGGCATCATTGGTTGTTAGCAAAAAATAAATCTTGTCCAAGACCCAAAAAACGAGAAAGATGCAAATACAATAAATAAAAAACTCGAGGCAAGTGACAATCGAACCCAGGCCGTCTGCGTGGCAAGCAGGTGTTCTAACACAGAGCCATGCTATTGCTTGAAACTGCTTCGTAAAAAACACTATATTAATGTCATGTAGTAGAAGAAGCCTCCTTAATGCATGTAATATTGCGTGGCAGAAGCGTAGAATCCCGCCAGGTTTCAAAACATGTGAAATGCACAACGTGTGGGTGTCTTAAAGGCCCACCTGTTAATAAGCGCTCAGACATATTTGATCATCATCAGCTTCAAAAGCATCAACAAAGTGACCAGCTGCATAGGTTCGCATGTTGCCTTACGCACGCATAGTGGGCCCTTCGCTGATTCGCAAAAGGAAGAATTATGGCGTAATAGGCACTTAGCTGTACTTGCAGTGGGCATATTAGGAGTTTGAAAAACGGCCAATGTTACGCGCACAGTCGTTCGTTTCCTTAAGACACGGTTGAGGCATGCACTGAAAATCGAAGCCAGGCTAGCAAGTGAGAAGGCGATGCGCGTGGGGCCCGCTTACACTATCGCATTCTACTCTTGAAGGCGAAGCTTAAGCGTCCTCCAAGTTTTGGGGTTTGCTTTACCTAGGGTTTTACCACGAGCATTTGTGACTACCAGTATGCCTTCGTATGTTTTTATTAAATAAATGCTATCATTTCGTTTGTGATCTATTATGTTATACAGCAACGGAAAAGTAACAACGTTACTTTGTCACAGTAACTGTAACAGGTTACTTTTGGAAACTAACTGTAACTGAGTTAATTTTTTGGCTTAGGTAACTGTAACACTTACTTTTTGCTGGTAACATGCCCATGACTGTTAACAGCTGACAAGAGGAAATATGCAATGAATGTTAAGAATATAATTTTATGATTTTGGGATAGCTGGCAACAATGCAGCCTGCCTTCCAATGTTTCTACAATACATATATACATATAGAGTAAAACCTCAGTGATACGAATCTCACGGGGTAACGAAAAATATTCATAGCATCTGCAATTCGCATCACCAGAAAACATGGAAAGTCAGTATGCGACAAAAGAAAGCTGGTGTGCATCTTCATTTATTGTTTCTCAGGGCCACAGCAACATCACGAACAACTCATAATAACTGCTAATAAAGTTTCTGGATGTCAATGATCATACTTGTAAATATACGGCGCATGCACAGAACCAGATGCATTACGACCCGTAACAGCTCCTTTGTCAAGACTATCCGTTTCCTCTTTCGGTCCTCGTCCACCTTTCATAGGATGTCTGATTGCGAGGACATGGCTTGCATCGACGTGGCAGGCAACGTTCTTAGAACCAGTATAGTTTTGCAGCTCCACTCGCGAGCCGGCACACGCGGCTGACGCGTGAACTTTACAGCGCTGCTGCTCCATATTGCTTCACTTGCTGTGTCCCGCGGGATCGGGTAAGGCAGCGCACCGTTGCTCTCAATGGCACGTTGCTGAAGCTTATCGCGGAGACAACGTACATGCCGCAGCGAAATGAGACGCGTGAGGAGTAGCCGCTCGCGGCGTGTTGCGCGTTTCGCCGTGCTCGCCTTCTCCGTACACCGTGCGTGATTTGCGAATGCATGAGGCATGATACAAGATGGAACTGCAGCGCCGCTAGTTCTCGCGTCGGCCATCGCATCCACTTTGGAGAGCAAGCATCTGCGGGGAGCTGTGAAACTGAACTGGTTCTAGAAACACTGGTGGCAGGTACGTGTAAACACAGTACACATCGCTGCCTCGAGCACTGCAACACGCTTCAGTATGTTAGGGATGGGACAAAATGGCGACGCCAGTGCCATCTGTAATCTAAACATGAAGGTGCATTAGGGCCTCAAAGATTTGCATGCACAATCTCTGAGGATACCACGCACCCCTGATGGCCGACTCTGACCAACGCCTCCTCTGACAAATTGGCAGCGCAATGTGAATGCCCGCGCTTGGGCTCCCGTGGTCGCTTGTGATTGCCGTGTCTTCCGTGGCAGCGCGGGCAGTGCCTGTTTGAACCTGCACGGTAGTGTACGTTCGTACCAAACGTCACTGGATGAAAAACGGTTCGCAACAACCGTACTCCATTACAGTGCAGGGCCCTTGGCCGGGACTACAGAACAGAAAAATTCGTATCACCCCGAAATTCGTACGAGCCGTGATCATATCACCGAGGTTGTACTGTATATGCCGTCCTTGGCTTAACTCGCACTAATTGACTTTTATTTCTTAGTTTTGTTCAGGGTGTCTACCAATTTTAGGAGCGCACCTAACTGGGTTGGATGGTACATCATTAAGACAAAACAAACAGTGCTAGACACGGGACGGTGTTAGAACGACAGACAGGGCACCGATCTTTCTGTCAGCGCCCTGCCTGTAAATTCCGGCCGCGGCAGCCGCATTTTCGATCTAGGGGAAAATGCTTGAGGCCCATGTGCTTAGATTTAGGTGCATGTTAAGGAGCCCCAGGTAGTCGAAATTTCTCGAGCCCTCCCCTACGACATCCCCCATAATCATATTGCGGTTTTCGGACGTGAAGCCCCAACAATTATTATTAGCGCCCTGTCTGTAATTCTAATACTGTCCCGTGTCTAGTGCCCTTTGCCCTCGTCTAACTATTTGATTTTTCGATATTCTCCAACTTTTCCAGGCTTTCCTGATGGTTCCAAGCATATTCCCTGACTGTTTAGCCTGCTTGGAAAACTGGAAATGAGTCCTTGTATGGCAAAAAGAAAATTAGAAAAAGACGGGGCATTCACTGCAAACCATAGCGGCTTAGTATGTTCCAGTGGCTAAGCGGATTCTTTCATCATTAAAAAAACTTATTAAAAACTCCTGTGCATCTAGAAACAGTTCCTTTGCATTGGAAGCACTTTTACTCTGTCAGAGACTCGATTTCTCGCTGCAGCACTTGAAACTGTGCATCTTTCACAAGTTCTTGCATATTCCTATCAAGCTCTCTTCCAAGAGCATCAGTTCTTTTCTGTTTCTGTTTTTTCCTCTGCAGTTCTCCCTTCCATCTGATCCTCATTAGCACCACAAACAATGTCAATCATATTGTCTGCAACATCAACTTCTGCACCACAACCACTGCGGACACTTCCATTATAAGCTAACCACTGTTCTATGGGCAACTCTTCTTTCATGTTTTTCGCAAGACATTTATTTCCTTTCAATATACACCGACCAGCCCAGTCAAGCATACCCCTACATTCCTTGTTTATTGAAAATCTCTGCCCCAAAGAGGAATTTGCCACGTTAAAGGCAAAGTACGATATTTGCAAATAGCAGTACGGTTAAAACTTGATTTAATAAAGTGATGATGATGATTAGTGGGCTTTTATGGCACAAGGGCAATGCATGGCCACAGAGCACCATCTTTTTTTATGTGGTGTTAACGAAAGATACATCGCAATCTATAAGCTGCTGCTGCCACGGTGGGAGTTTACAGTGGAAGCCACCCAAACGGTGTTCAAAAAGTGGCACACCCATTTCCTCAGATAGGCCCCTCACACGAAGTGAGCAGGGCCGTTTCACCGCAGGACAGTTGTCAAACGGCAGAACTGGACAAATCATTGATAGCAGAGTGTAAGGGGTGTTCGTCGTTTGAGTTCACCTTCAGAAAATATACAAAAGATATGTCGGATTCAACGCAGAGACTTTCTACGGGGCTCGTGCGAAAAGCGCCATAGAAAGGCACTATACGTGGCAACAACTTTCTGTGGCAGCACAGCTAAGGCTATGGAACTGATGCACACACTTTTTTACTGCACTTCTGCATGTAGTCCACGAACAATAACTTTTCTAGACTACGAGCATAAAAGAAAACATAGAAAGGAAAGAAATGGGTATTATTTCAAGATTGCTTGCAGTGCAAGTAAGAAAGCTTATCCCATTAAAGGGACACTAAAGGCAAATAGCAATTTATGTCAGAGTGAAAGCTCAATGTATGACAATGTCTAAAACGGCAATATTATC
Source organism: Rhipicephalus sanguineus (assembly GCF_013339695.2). Classification (NCBI taxonomy): domain Eukaryota; kingdom Metazoa; phylum Arthropoda; class Arachnida; order Ixodida; family Ixodidae; genus Rhipicephalus; species Rhipicephalus sanguineus. Next base: position 216,747,761 of record NC_051177.1, on the reverse strand, counting down.
AACAGCAGTGCCCTACTTACCGAGAAATTAAGCTAAATGTATTACACGATGAGCGCCACGACGGAACATTTTAGATATGATCCCGATGACGTGAGAGAGTCCGACTACAATTAATCACTCGTAATCAAACTAGCTGCAATAAAAAAAAGAACCTTTCATGCATCAAGAAACGTAATAAAATGCTCCTTGTTCATTTCTGTTTGACTCATGGAAAAAAGAACCTCTTTGGCATTGCCATGGGGAATGGCGCGCATGGTTCAAAGTTTCTGTTTTTGCTGAACTGTGCTTTGCCCATCGCCCTGCTTCGCTCACGGCAATCACGTCTCAGTGGTAGTTTCGGTATCGCGTACTGCTGCGTGTGTTTTGCGCGCTCGTGAAAGTTGCTCTGACAGAAAGTTCGACAAAATGCTGCATGCATGTGATGTTGCCGGATGCCTGAATGGTGCAAGCCGCCAGTGCACGCCACCGCGCAGTAAAGGCGGGCAACGTTGGGCACGACAACAGTGACGTGAGAAAGACCTCTTAAAGGCGGGGGATTTGAAGTGTACTAACGCAATGCAGACAACTAAGACTTGATTTTATTTCAAAATAAGCACTTCCTTGGCACAAAAGTAGCACTACGAGGTTTCTGGACCGCTATTTCAATAATCAACATCGACTTCATATTTGCCTTTAGTGTCCCTTTAAGGATTTCCATTTTTCACTGTTTCTTTTTTTTCTGGTGTCGATTTCGAGTTTTCTTGCCCCTGTAAACGACGATGGCATAGCTCGGTTGCAGCAGATGCACATCGAAGCTTGTAAGCGACAATGAGCGCGTGTCCGTTCGGTGGTCTGTATTTATTGAACGGAAAGATAGCGGTGTGCTGTGAAGTATTTTGTTACCCGCATATAATCACCGGAAAAGAAGTTGTGTGCACTAGTGTAAGTGGGACTCTCATCACGATAGCTACCTTGACACCAGCGACCTGCCAGTCTTCAGCAAGACCAGATGCTTGAAAGCGAGACTGAGATTGGAAGAAATACATAAAAGAAATTAACCACTTCTTAAGCTGCATTGCATACATGGTCGGTATTTCACATGCCTCCTATTGCTGATACAATCACGCTGAAGATCACATACAGTAACACCACGCCCATCAGCATCTACGGCAGGGGCGTAGCCAGGGGGTGAGGGGGTTCAAACACCGGCCTCCCGAAATTTTTAAATTTTGCATGTGTATATATGTAGACGCACACATACATACATAAAGTATGGTTTTCCAGAGAGGTATTGCATTTCCAAAGACAACAATGCTGACCCTGCATGCACCGAAATTTAGGAAATGGTTTGTTGCCTGTGCGTAGGATTTCTAATTCCTGCTCTTGGCCATGCCCTTTTTCAAAAATAAAACTGACCACTTCAATAAAGTTGCTTCCTGTGCTCCTTTGCAATATAGAATATTCTATCGCATTCCAAAAAAAGAAAAAAGTAAACACACGCACTTGAACTGCTGCCAGATTAGCATTATATAATGTGATTTGCAGAAGTGCTTAGCAATGATTCCAGGTATTTGTTCCTTCAGTGCTGTATCTATAAATAGTATACCAAGGCTTGTCACTTTCGATTAAAGCTACATATATCTTTGACAACACTATTTCACAAATAACATCATAAGCAGTGGATGTTCATACAAAAATGCACATGTTGAACGCGCTCACAGAAGCAACACCGAAAAGGCCCACAAATAGACTACTTGGCATAGTAACATGTGCAGAAGCTCTGCCCACGTAGCTTTGGCTGTGCTGCCACAAAAAGTTGTCGCCAGGTATAGCTGGTGGACAGGGTCAAGCATCTTCAAGGCGCTTGGTGTCACAGACGGATAGATTACTGCCCCATAACCTAGGCACGTGCGCATGAGGCTTTTGTAAAGATTCATCAGACACTTCTTGTCACTACCCCATGTAGTGCGTGAAAACACTTTTAGAATATTCATTGTTGCTATGCACTTGTTCTTTATATACTCGTACCTGCCTGCCAAGTTCACGGAATCTGAATCTGGGACATTTCCAAAACAGGAGGGGGTGGGGGGGCAACAGGCGCGCGCAAATTTTTACCTCGTGCCGCCGCCCTTTTTTTTTTTTCACAATACAAACACCTCCTTCAAGGAAAAGAAGGGATTGCGGTTCTATAATGGCTTAGAGTGGCCGAACAAACAATGCAGGTAGGGTTTCCCAACTAGTACGTTTACATCAATGCCTCCTAAATTGGTCTACATATTGCTATAGGCACTGTGCATACGTTAGGAGCCACCATGGTTGCGCCAGCAATCGAGCGCCACAGCGGCCACGGCAGCAGGCCTGATAGGATATGGAAGCAGACAACAGAAGTGGCGGTGCGGTGTTTTGCCATTTCACGTGCAGCGTTTTCATCTTCCTTGGCTTTAAAGAGACATGTTAGCAGGCGCCACAGACCCTTAATTTTAGCGCGTATGTTTCTTTTTGCAAATGCAAAAAGAAACCCTGAGGCGAACGCGGCGGCAGCAAATGCATGCGCTGGGCGAAACAACTGACGGGACGAGCTTGCTGAGCGAAAGAGGACGCCGCCTTGCTCGCTAAACGAGAGAAACCGTGGCAGAGAATACACACAGCCTGCCACCCTGAGGCAGACTTGGCAGCAGCTTGAAGCAAACAACAACACCAGGGTCAGTGAGTACACAGTGAGTTCACCAGCTGCCAAGCTTGGTGGCATGCGTTTAGCTAGGCATGGCAATGCAAAAAACACCCATAGTAATAAAATTTGAATTCAGAAAACTATAAGGAAAAGAGTGCTTCTTCCACGGCGATAATTTAGAAAAAGTCAGACAATTTATGAAGCAGGGTGTGTTCATGGTGCTGTGTAAGAGCTTTTGCCCAGCGGTTCAACTATCGCGGTGAAGTGCCCACCACGGTTGAGAAAAAGCGCGCCAGGATCTGTGAACGTCAAGGTATGTTTACGTTTCGGTTCTTGGTTGCTTAGCTACAGTTCATGTCATGCTTTCCCATCGACGAAAGCAGGGGCATTTGCGTGGCCAGCTGCGGCATCCGTGCCGGGGTCGCAGAAAAATGTAACACGTTGCGGCACTTGTAAAGTATGTGAATGAAATGACTTGCGCATCAAAGACTAGCAAACCACGGTCAGGGTGTTGTCATAGGACGGTCTACCCAAGACACTCAAATGTGGAGACAACAGAAATCAAGACAGTCAGTTTCTTTTTTCTCCTTTTTTCATGTTAGCTTTGATCGCTCCATAGACATAATAAAAATTGACCACTAGTTTAGTCTCCAAACCTTCATTGCAAATAATCTGGAGGCAAACTTCTTCAGTCACAGTTCGAGCAAAGAGCATCAACGTGCTGAGGCATTACAGCAGTAATGAGTGCCCTTTGAACAATGTGCTTGGGGGAGAGGCAGACGATGCGGCTCCCGAATCTCCAAAACGTGCTCCTGCTTCTACTCGGCGAACTCTCAGCTTGTTTGAGTGGGAAAAAGACAGCCAGTGCCGCTATCACAATTACAGTACCCTTCATTCGACGCCGGTTATTCACAACTGACACGAAGCGAACAGCTCGTGAGAATGTCATGCGCCGTCACCATGGGACTGTGGAGCGAGCGGGCTGGAGTTTCCTATCAGACCTGTGCTTGCTTCCGCCAGAGGCACCTTGGTCGGCGGCGGAGTTATATCTGCACAGAGCTTATATGCGATGGGTTCGCAAAAAACCTGGATCGGATTGGGTTGGATATTTGTCAATTTCACCAGATCCCGCACAGAAATTTCAATTTCCGGGAGATTTTCCTGCCAAACGTAAGAAATGGTCGAAATCCGGGAGACTTGGCAGGTATGTAATACTTGATGTGTGATACGACGGTTAGCCTTATGTCTAGGATTAGACCTAAGAATTTATGCTCCGTTTTTACAGACAGATGTTGACCATGCAGATCAATGTCCCTCTTTCTAGAGAATAAGACGCAAGTGCTTTTTTCTGGATTCAGTCTGAACCCATCCTCGTCTGCCCATTTAGAGACCTTGTTCAAACCAAGCTGAACCTGCCGCTCACACATTTCAAGATTACAAGACTTAAATCTGCACACCATCGACATACGTGGAATAGAACATGTTATGCGGGATGCACAGCCACAAGGTTCTCATTGTGATAAGCAAAAGTGTAGAACTACGGACACCACCCTGTGGCACTCCAATCTCTTGAAGAAATGGCCTCCATCAAACATTTCCTACTCGGACACGGAATGTACGATCCAACAAGCAACCCTCTACTATATCTAACATTCTACCACGTACCCCTAAGTATAAAATGTCTCTCAATATTCCAAAGCGCCATCTTGTGACATAGGCCTTTTCCATGTCAAGGAACACAGGGGAAAAAGTGCTTGCCTATAAAAGCTTTCCGGATTTGTGCCTCAATACGTATTAAGTGGTCAGTTGTGGCTCGACCCTCTCGAAATCCGTACTGGTACAGGTCAAGTCATTTGTTTGTTTCGAGGAAATGTATTGGCCGGCAGTTTATCATTTTTTTCGAAGAGCTTATGCACAGGCAACTTGTCAATGTAATAGGCCTGTGACGGAGGTTGAATCCTTGCCGTTTCAAAATAGGGACCACAATAGCCTCTTTCCCAGCAGTAGGCATCTTGCCAGAAAACCATATGGCATTGTACAGGGAAAGCAGTGTTTTTTGTGTTTCATAGGATATGTGTTTTAACATATTGTATACAATGTGATCAGAACCTGCGGCAGATTTGTTGGAACCGTTCAGTGCTGCCCGTAGCTCTGCTAAGTGGTATGGTTGATAGCAAGCTTCATTCTTTGTAGACTTTCTTTCTAACCACTGTCGTTCCAATCTCGTTGTGTACCTTTGGAAGGTTTCGGAATAGTGTGTCGAACTGGATATGAATTCGACATGTGCTTCCAGAAAGTTAGCTTGTTCTTCCAGGCTTTACTCCTAGCCACCAAGTACGTTTGTTGCCTTCTTTACTTTCTTCACGCTATTCCAGACCTTAGCCTCATCTTAGATGATGCTAAGATCTGTGGATGAATATGTTTTGTTCGCGAGGCTAAAAAAATGTGGGTTCTTTCTTGTTTAGTAAAAACATGCACCTGTGGCAAAAAAACGCCAGGCCTGTGCTAAAACCGCAGCACAGTCACAGCGAAAGCTGGAAGAGCGGCGTTTCTAGAGCCCGTTGTTAGCTCTCTTGGGGCTACAATACAAGTACACTAGAAAGGTAACCACTACAATTTTTGTGAAGTTGGGAAGCACCTACTAAGCCATTATTCGTCATTCTGCGGAGAAGCGAGGCATCAGCTGCACGTTTGTAAGGCATTATGTGCACTTTGTAGACGCGACGACTGATGACAATGGAAGAATTATGGCTGGCTCAGCCCTTTGTAATGGGTTGGAAACTTTAAACGACCCACCAGTTATGTAATTTGCATTGGGTGACGCCCGGTCGCTATTTCCCTCTCCCGTCATGCTGCATAACATACGTTGACATGGGAGAGAGACGGGGGGGGCGGGGGGGGGGGGGAGAACTTTACTGAGACCCCAAGTAAATGGACCATGCGCTTATGGGCTTCTTTGGCAACAAATACACGTGCACTTGCGAGGAACCCACTACGCTCTAAATCAGTGTAATTTTACTGAAACCTCGAGGAAATGGACCATGCGCTTATGGGCTTCCTTGGCAACCAATACAAGTGCACTTGCGAGGAACCCACTACGCTCTAAATCAGTGTAATTTTACTAAAACCCCAAGGAAATGGATCATGCGCTTGTGGGCTTGCTTGGTAACCAATACTACAAGTGCACTTGCGAGGAACCCACTACCCTATAAATCATTGTAATTTTTGAGAAGTAGGGCAGCAGGCACTGTGCCATTTTTTGTCGTTCTACGAAGAGCCGTGGTACCTGCTAAACGCATGTAAGGCATTATGCGCACTTTGTTGATGCTGTGCCTGATGATGATGAAGAATTATGCCAGAGCCCTTTGTAATGGGTCGGAAGCATCAACAACCTACTCGTTGCGCAATCAGCATTGTGTGACGCCTGGTTACAGAACTCGCGTTGTGCGACGCTTGGTGCTTATTTTACTCTTCTACCACGCTATATTGCATATGCTAATGTGGTTCCTTCCCGACATGAAGCCTGTATAGGACCTATTTGCAAAGCAGTTTCAAGCACCGGCATGGCTCAGAGGTTGAATACTGGGCTCCCACGCAGAGGGCCCAGATTCGAACCTAGTTCCATCCTGGAATTTTTTTCTTATTTCGTGTTTTTTTTTCTTATTTCGAGCGATACTGGTTACGGACAATGGCGGCGGCGGACAACTACGGCGCCAAAAACGGCCGGTGAAATGATCTCATAACAGCTTTCGCTGTAAAACTCAATGAGGTGGCCTCACACGTCGGTGCAAGAGTTGCCCCACAGGCTGCTGTGAGCATTAAAATCGCCGAAAATGAGGTAAGCAGGGTTCGTACAGGTTTCCAAGAGAAAAATTCGAGGACTTTTCAAGGACGTTCCAAAACATTTAAGGAACACCATTGTAGTTAACGGCAAATTTTATTGCACAACACAAATGATGTTCACTTCACTTATAGCACAGTTTCACTACATTAGAAGCTCTGGGCAGGTGTTTCAGTTTTTTTTTTCTATTTGTGTCTTGATGCTGTCAAGTTCATCGGTCTTAACTTTTGCAGTCTTCCACAGGCTCTTGGATTTCATTACATGTCTGATGTCCCCGGTCACTTCTGCTTTTTCGGCAAAGCCATCAGCAGAGGTTATCAAATCAGCAACAACTGCTCCCAGTTTCTTCCTCTTCAGCTACATACATTCAAGTTCCTCCATAATCAAGCATCTTTTTGTTTGATTAGCATTTTCTTTTCTGATCCTAAGTGTGCACCGTAGTGCTGCCTCGCTGCGGACACAGCCCATCGGAGCTCTTTTGGCGGTTTACGGTTGACATTATTTGGCGGTTGACACTAAACCCCCGTTCAACACTTGCTTGTCCATGGCTAAAGAACAAGGAGGAGCTTGACTGTTTTCCATAGCTCTTTGTAGGAGGGATGGAAGCTCAAGGGTTCGCGAAAGAACTCATCCAGCCTGCAAACGCTCCTCTCAAAGAGGCGAAGCTCATGCTTGAACTCTTCCAGCATTTCGGTGCACTCTGCAAGTACACATTTCCCCCGGCTGTCGCTCAGTCTTCCTGCCATGGTCAAGGTGTCTAGCACCTTCCTTAGGCCCGCCAGGCACTGATCCGGCTTTCAGCACATGAGCCGTGGGTCTAGAGAGGACAGGTTTCTAACCAAAGATGACTTCAGGGGACTTCGTTCCAGTATTTTCTTGGTCACAGCTGCCGAAAATTGTTTGCACTCCAATCTGAGTTGAAATGCATCGTTTGCACTAGCTTTTGAATCCTGCAGTGCTTGTTCACACTTGGGACCAATATCCACTTTGTCAAGTGGAGCGCGGTTAATGGGGTTATCAACCTCCACCCCTCCTCCCAATGACGACAACACTGAGGCTTTCATGAATTTTGAAAGGAGCTTCCGCACAATACTTTCAAGGTGTCTCCCAAGAAAGAAGATCATGAGTTTGTCGGGTTGAAAGTCTTTCAGGAATGGCTGAATAATCGATGCGACACAGAGGGCGAAGTTCAGTTTTGCCAGTGTCAACGAGTCGCGACAAAAGTTATTCACATTTTCAAAGGATGCACACTTCGGTAAGCTCACCTGCTCGCTTCTTGCGGACTCCACATATTTCTTCATATCATTCCAAAGAAGCAAAGCTCTCTCAATCACAATTGTGTATTCCACCCATTGAATGATGGGACACAATTCATGCAGGCAAGTCATGGAAGAGTGCACTCATGCTTGACAGTAGAATGTCGATGCCCCACTTAGAGGCTGCAACACGTGCTTTGTAGGCATTATGGACAGTATGGAGGCCACACGTCCCCAAGTCGACACACTAGACCTGATGGTTTCCCTGAAAATGAGCTTGCATGTTCCTGAAAAACTTTAGGTTCACATTTGGCCCGTCCATAGAGATCTGAAGAATCTTGCCAAGTGGCAAAGGCTCCAAAGTTTTCAGAAGTATCTCCTGCATATCATCTGCTGTGGAGTGCCCCATGAAAGCGGAGGTGTAGTACCTAGTGACCACCTTGTGTGTGGGGTCCCAATACCGCACATGCACGTCCATTTGCTTTTCTTGCAGGAAGTCGTTCACTGACTCATCAAAAAGCACGACGTAATATTCGGACTTCTGTACCTCTTCTTGCAAGCACAACAAGAAAAATGGCCTAAGTCCACGGCACGCAACAAACGCACATTTTTTCTCGCCACAAGAAAATGATTTGGCCACCTCGCTGTCAGGAAACATCCACTTGAACAAGTCGCCGGTTGAACAATGTGCGAGCTGTAGTTGGATGAGCAAATACGAAAGGCGCGGGCTGTGGTTGGCTGATCAAAACTGACAAAACAGCAACAAAAAAAAAGAGAGAGAAAAGGCGAAAGGAGGAAGCCGCCAGCTCCTTTGTTCCTGCTCTCCGAGCCGACGGTAACGCGGAGAAAGCAATGAGAAAGAGAGAGAGCGAGAAAAAAAGAAAAAAAGAAGCCGTTCCGCAAAGTTGGAGAATGCAACGAACAGTAGTACAGTCTGAGCCCTCTCGCCCTCACGTTTTTCGAGCGTGTCAGGTGTCAGCGGGGGCGCGGTGCCGCGAAGGTCGCGGGGCACAGCGAGTGCCGAAGCGCGTGTTCCAGTTCGCGCAGTGTTGGATGTATGTAAACGTGCAAATATCTATATCTAATGTAAACGTGCAAATATCTATACTTTTACAGATGATTTTCAAGGGGATAATTTACGAGTTCGATACAGCCGAAAATTCTATATATGCGAGTTCGATATGTCCATGTTCGACTGTACTATGTAGTCACCAGAGATGATAGCGAAGTTTCACCACCAAATCGTGGATGCACTGCAACACTAAACAAGTACAGGCAACCTGGCTACTCATGCCTGCTAAAGCCACAAAACCGTTGTTTTATGTTGACTACTGCCTGGCAGTGATGCACTACTGACCAGCCCAATGATGAAGTAACTTTGGCATGGCAGATGTGTGTGCATGCAAGCACACTGACTTTGCACGTACAAACAGCAAAAGGAATGGGTGCTCTTTTCCTCCTCACCTTGCTTCTTGAAACTGAAGGAGGGCGAATTCTACAAAGGTGACGTGCCGATAGTTCGTGCCTTTGCATCACCCGGTGCAGATCCATAAACACAGCCTGGATAAGCCCAAATCGGAGGATGTTGCAGATGACGTAGTCCATCCAAGTCACTTAACCATCGCTAAGATTACGCTCGGAGAGGCCTTGGTGCATTCAAGGCTGAAACGTCACATCAGAATGCTTTTGTCTCCTTTCGTGCTTGTTGAGCCTCCTCTGGCATTGCATACTGCTTCGGCCTCAACCCACTAGGCCCTGGCTGAGCATCTTCTGTCACTCCAAAGCTGTCTTTTTAAATTTTTTCCAAGTCACGTGAACACCGCAAAGATGAAGTGAATGTGCAGTTCATGTACCTCGAGCTACGCTGAAAGGACTGCCCCGACATCAACATTTCCAGTTCTTTTTTTGGCGTTGAATGAAAGCCCTCATGAGCCTAGAAAATGTACTGGTAAGCATGAGTTACCCTGAACAATTCATTAAAACGTGTCTTTAAAAATTTTCCTACTGCACCCTGACATCGTGTCCTAATGCAATATATTGTGACATTTCCATGGCAGCTACACCTTGTTGCTCTGTTGGTGACAAAAAAGCGGCCATTTTGTATGTTTTGATACCTGACGTCATCACAGCTAGCCATATTGGTGTGTGAAGTCACCAGAACTGACAATGTAACCCGACGTCATGCTGGTTTGAATGTCAGTAGGTGCACCACGTAAAAATTGACTTTAATGTCAAAATGAAATTTTTTATCAGCATTTCCTGAGCTTCACAGTTGCTCAGAGTGATCTCTGTATTCAGGAGATTTGTATGGCCGAGTAAACTCAGCTTCGAAACTTGGAATCAGTACCCCTTGAAGAGGCCACGTGACATCTTATTCTTTTTTGCTGTTTTGTGCTCTTGCCACAATTCAAGGCCACCTTTGCATCAGACATATAAGGCTTTTGCCATAAAAAATTCATAATTTGAACTTTGGACCAACTGTGATCATGTCATCAAAATCCTCGGTGGCCACATACATTGTCGAACTTGCGCGACCACTGCCAGTTACGTTGCAATGTACGATGACGTGAGTAAAAGAGCCACAGTTTCTCCGCAACGACGAAGCAATGAATGCGATAGCAATAAATTAGAATGTAACGCAAAGAATGGAAAGCAGCTTGAAATTGCCAGTGTGACACTCGAGCCCAAAGGATGCATGAAAAGAACGCACACAGGACGAGCGTGAACTATCATGCGTCACAGCTCGACACTGGAAGCACACTGCTCAAACATAAAGCAGGACGCACGAAACGAACGAACAGGTACACACAGGACGAGCGCGAACTAAACGTCACAGTTGTTACTTATTTCTGTTTGAACAGCGCTCCTTTCGCAAACGCGGCCGCTGGAGCGAGCGAAGTGATCTTCGTACGCTCTGGACTTCAGCGCAGACATCGCGGGGAAAGCACAAGACATACAACCCCCCACTCCACCCCCCCGGCTGCCCCCTTCTTTCCTCGAGATAAGCACACGAAGACGACCAAGCCCTGTAGGGCAAAGAGCAACGGCATTCGCAGGAGCGGGGCGACCATCTTTAAAGCGCGCCACGCGCACACATCGCGCCACCTATGTGGTGACCAAGAAAACATGCTGAAGTAAATGGTGTATATAAATAGCTCGCCGTTAGCAGGCTGAAAGATGGTCCTGTTAGTGGCCTAACCATCTAACGGCGTGCACTGCAAAACGAGAGGTCGCCCGTTCGATTCCGCGCGTCGGAAAGTTTTTCTGAATTATTTTTCTTTGTGGCCTTTATATATATATATACACATATACATATACGGTGCATGACGGCGGCGACGGCAACGGCAAAAGTCAGCCGAGACTGTCCATATAATTGCTATCGCAATAAAAGTGGACATATTTCATCTGGCGACAAACTTCAATGATTGACTACTGCTATCATTGTACTGACGAGGCTGCTTGCTTTGCTGTGCTCAAATTCACCCGACGAAAAGTTGAATGTTTAGTGGACTGGCTTCTGCATTCTTCCCAAACACACCCATGTGATTTAACGGTGGGTGCAATGCAGACAGTCACTGGTGATGGCGATCGGTTCACTGCTAGACTCCAGAGGACTAATGCGTTGTTTCTAAACATCATGTTATCCCTTCGGCAAACAATCTGCTCCACAAGGCATAAGTTATAGGAACAAACACATCTTAATGTTTTTGTAATACCATTTCCTTGACAATCAGGACAACCAGTGCCACTGAGTAAATGACAACGCTGATGCCTTTGCTTACAACTGTAGCCATATACAAGGTCTAATGTTGTTGCATAAGTCAGGAGAAAAGTTGCTCTCAAGCATTTTGGTGGCATCAGGCTCGTCGAAACTGAGTACATTGGCTTGGTCTAATCGGGGCGCTCGGAGGTGTTCTGTGCTTTCCCCTTTCCAATGGAATGGAAGCTTTCTTTCGTGGGAGTGAGGTAACAAAAGTGCCGTGTAAACACTCGGTCGTGCGATGACAGCCGAGAAGAAGGGAGATGTGTCCAGCCGTGCTGGAATGCCAGCTCTCCGTTCCGCGCGTACAACCTGATGTTCCAACTGGCAACAAGCGATGCTTTTCTCCTGGCAACAAAAAACAGCCTCCGACCGATTGGCGCGACAAGGGCTTTTTCCAGTCGTGCATTGTGTCGCACGATTTGTCGAGCAATTCTTCAATGTGAATGGAGCTTAAGAGCAGCCGAAAGTTGCAACTTGGGCACACTCTCTCTGACTCAAGACATAGTCATGGCCACACATGTCTTTCTGAAGGTGCCTGGCAGCTAAAAGCCGGAAGAGAGATCAACCACTCACCGGCCTGTGACTGGGTGGCCGAATGCTTGTCGGAGGAGACCGACGAGGAGGCAGTGTCCACGGCGTACTTGGGCACGATCCGCAACAGCGGTATCTGGAGGTGGGCGCAGATCTGGTTGCACACTATCACCGAGTAGTGAAGAAGGTCGGCCACAGAGTATACCTGCACACAATTCGAGTCACTCGTCAGGATACCACACTGCAGGGCTGTGAATTGGCACACCAGCGTTCTTGGATTCTGCACACGCACCAGAATGCTCCACCTGGTTTAAGTAATCTTATTTTGCATTCTAAAAAGACGGGGCGTGCAAACACGGACACAAGAAAGAAGCCAGGACACCACAAACGCGTTTGTGGTGTCCGGACTTTCTTGTTTGCACGCCCAGTCATTTTAGAATGAATACTTACAAACTAGCTCAGCTCTCTGTTATTCGAAGCTTATTTCGCCGTTTCGCCTTGTTAAACTGGTACAGTGAAATCCTTTACAAGAGACACACAGTTAGGGAACATCAAAGTGCAAAAAATCCACACAGAACGAGAGAGACAGGACAGGCTCCACTATGTCACAGGATGGGCGCTATGCCGTCCCGTGTCTCTCATTTTATGTGACTTTATATTTTTGGACTTTAATGTTCCCAAAAGCTATGCACCATCTCACGAAGTATCAAGTTTTGTTAACACTGCAGCAGACTGACGAGCATCACCGGGTTCTGCTGTCCTACATTGATGTTTTCGATCTCAGCGGCCGTCCATTTGGGCAAGCTACTGGTGTGACCTACCACAGAAACACTGGTGATGAGACTCCTATTCATATTGCGTGTCGGTGACTGAGCGTCAAATTGTCCAAAGTGAGGTCGATAAAATGCTCGCAGAGCACATCATTTAGCCATCCTGCAGTCCTTAGGCATCCCCTGTTGTGCTAGTTTGCAAGAAAGACTGCACATGGCGTTTGTGTCGATTATAAACACCAAAACAGAATTGCAAAAAAAAAAACGCCAGGCCTGCGCGGAAAGCGCAGCACAGTCACAGCGAAAGCTGGAAGAGCGGTATTTCTAGAGCCCGTTATAAACTCCCTTGTGGCTACTAATACAAGTACATTAGCAACGTACCCACTATGGCACAAATCATAATTTTTGGGAAGTTGGGAAGCACCCACTACGACATTATTCGTTATTCTGCGGAGAAGTGAGATACCATCTGTAAGGCATTATGTGCACTTTGTTATTGCGGTGGTTGATGACGATGAAGAATTATGGCTGAGCCCTTTGTAATGGGTTGGAAGCTTTAAACGACCCACTAGTTACGTAATTCATATTGTGTGACGACCGGCCGTTATTTAACTGTCCCACCACGCTTTATAACATACGTTAACCGGAGAAACGGAAAGCGAGAGAGAGAAGGAATTAACTTTATTGAGAGCCTGAGGAAATGGATCATGGGAGCCTTATGGGCTTCCTTGGCAACCAATAGAAGCGCACTTGCCAGGAACCCACTACGATATATATCATAATTTTTGTGAAGTAGGGAAGCAGCCACTATGCAATTTTTCTTCATCCTGCGGAGAACCGTGGTACTTGCTAAACACCTGTAAGTCATTATGTGGACTTTGTTGATGCTGTGGCTGATGACGATGAAGAATTATCGCAGAGGCCTTTGTAATGGGTTGGAAGCACTCAACAACCCAGCCATTGCGCAATTTGCATTGCGTGACGCCCGGTTACAGAATTCGCATTTGTGTGACGCCTGGTTGTTATTTTACTCTTCTACCACTCTACATTACATATTTAATGTGGTTCCTTCCCGACATGAACCCTGTATAGGGTCTTTTTGCAACGCAGTTTCAAGCACCAGCATGGCCATGAGGTAGAACACTGGGCTCCCACACAGAGGGCCGAGGTTCGAGCCTCGTTCCATTCTGGAAATTTTTTAATATTTCCTTTTTTTTCTTATTTCGTGCGATAGTGGTTACGGACACCGGCGGCTGGCGGACAACTACGGCGCCAAGAACGGCCGTTGAAACGATCTCATAACAGCTTTCGCTGTAAAAGACGTGTACCCTCTACCACGAATAGATGATGCTCTATGGTGCCTGCTATTTTTCCTCCATACACCTACGTTCCGGGTACTGGCAGATTGAGGTGAATGATATGGATTGTGAAAATACTGCATTTATCACCCCTGATGGCTTATAGCAATTCAAGGTCATGGCCTTCGGACTTTGTAATGCTCCAGCCACCTTTGAATGAATGATGGACCACGGTTAAAGCCTCTGCTCAGAGTTGAGGGATTTCGTCGTAAATGTATGGCATAGCCTGTATGTTTAAAACACGTGCCTTTTTCGATCATTTCTCTTGCTTGGAATGTGCTGCCACACTTCGGGAATACGTGGAATTTTTTTTTATGCGCCAATGTACATGCGTTGGCGTTTTCTTTTTTCTTTCTTTCTGAAGTGGCGCGGCGGCTTTCACTTGCGCATCAGAACGCGCGCACGCGGTGCGGCTGGTTTTGGTATCGTCTTTCGGGTGGTCAACGCTTCTCGTGCCCGCAAAGCTGATGGCTGTCTGGTTTCTAATCTCTCAAAGGGTGACCGCTAGTGACTCTCGTTTATTGCTCCCTGGGGTGCAATTACGTATTTACCCGCATAATTTGCGCACCCCTAATATTTAGCCAGCTTTGCTAAAAAAAATGTTTACTCGCATATTTTGCGCTCCCCGCCCCGCTCGAGCCAGCTCGCCGGCGCGCGCGCACGGGGCGAACTTTGGACGGCCGCGCCGCCGCGCCCCACGGCCCTCACCGAGCAGGCGAGCGCAGTCATACACAAGACAGGCTGCGAGTGCGAAGTCCCTTCTTCCGATTACTTCGTTCTATTCTCTGGAAACCGCCGAGACCGTACCAACCGTTAATCTGTTCACCGGTTGTCAGAACTGTTCGAGCGTTCTCCCGCTGTGAGAATGCATGCACGCGACACGGCACGGACTACTTTCTGCATCGGAGGCGTGCGAGGGCCAGTCGCGCCAACATTTTCCCGCGCTGACCCTCCTCCTCTGCGTCCGCGCCATCCGCGCTGCGACGCAGCCTTCGTTGATTTCGGAAGTTTAGGTTTCGCGATCAGCCAGTTGCGTTTTCACTGTTCTCTTGCGCTGAGCTACAATAACTATTCGGCAAAATTCAAGCTCACTGTTATAGAATTTGCCTAAGGAAACGGGAACCGTGCCGCAGAAGAGTTCGCTTTTTAATACAAGACCGGGAAGGAGACCGTTCCGAGGACCGAAGCATGGAAAGTTTGCTGCCGTTGAAGAATACCTTTTCAAATATGTGCGAGAGCTTAGGCCCACCGGTATCGCCGTGCCGTGGCACCTCGTTACTCCCAGCATTGTCGCGAAGAGCTTCAAGAAGACGCCTCAACGCACTCGACGGAACCAAGGACGACGCGCTTTGGGAAAGCGGTGACAGCGGCCGCGGCGATGATTCTCAGTCGGACTTCTCAACCAGTGATTCTGACTAGACCGCGCATGACCGAATCTGGCTGGTTAAAGTACGTGCTAATTCTGTTAAAAACCCTTCGTTTGCGCTATAATTTATTTTCTTCTTTAATGTATTATATCGCGCGTGTTAGGACTATATATTGTGCGTTATTTCAGATGTGCTCGCGAAATCTCCGCGTAATTTGCGCACCCCCTTTTCGGAGCTCCAAATTCGCGAAAAAAAGTGCGCAAATTATGCGAGTAAATTACATCTGTTTCCGTGTGGCGCTACATTATACAAACAACACTGCTGTGGTTGCGCTTCCTGTTTTGGGGAGCATGGACATTTTTTGCCGGAAAAGTATTCTGGTGCGGTTATTTTTGTATGTCTGTGAGCTATGTTTAGTACAATGCATAATTTTTATTTATAAAAAAAATCTTATGTTTTTTTCGCATTTTGCTTGATGTTACTACAAATAAACCATGGGTATGTAACAACAAAAATCATTTTTTTGGTCACTTTACGGTCACCCAAGAACATTCTAGACAATTTTTTTCTTAAATAGAATAATCTGAAGAACAAAAGAATTACACAGTTTTGGACTGCATTTCTCGAAAAAATTCAACCCTCAAAGGGTTAAGTGGTTCACCTGTTTGTGTTACTTGGACGATGTCGTTTTTTTCGCAACATTTGAAACTATACGTAGCACCTGTCAGCAGTCGTAGACATCTTCCGTCGCGCTGGCCTGCAGCTGAACTCGTCCAAATGGCACTTTGGCCACCACCAAATTACAGTATTTGGCCATTTACTGGACGCTAACGGTGTACAACCAGACCCAGCAAAAATCAGCACAGTCAAAAACTTTCCTGTGCCATGACCTGCAAGGCAGCTTTCTCAGGCTATGTTCTTACTTCCGATGCTTCGTGAAAAACTTTGTGGACATAGCGAGACCTCTTATGCAGCTCCTCAAGCAAGACGTCCTGTTTTCATGGGGCTCAGAAGAGGCTTCTGCGTTCTCGCATCTTATCGTGCTCTTCACTACTCCTCCGATTTTAGCCCACTTTGACCCTGCTGCCACTTCCAAAATCCGTACGGACGCAAGTGGCCATGGCATCGGCGCAGTGCTAGCTCAACAACAGTGGGGCTCTTCGATTTTCCACTTCTGGCTACCCGCGGGCTGCCAAAGCCAGCCAGAGCGTGCTCGTTTTTCCCGGGTTGCTCCGACCCCCCCGCGGCGCACTTCCGGTTGGCGTTCATTTTTCTCGGGTTGGACGGTTCTGGCGACCCATGGGGAACCCGAGGGTCGCCAGAAGCTTCCAGGACAATTTAGTCGTAGAAGCTCTCTGGAAGGTTTCGGGCTAGCAGACGCTGAAAAGAGACAATACACGCTCGCCGCCATCTTTGTGAGGACTCGATGGATTGCAATGTGGAAGCTTGCGAACTACACCTTCGCTTGTCCTTATGCTCGGCGCCATTCCGCCGTGCGAGATGGCACGATTACGAGTGGCGGCGAGCATTTGGAGCTAATGTTTATCACTTTCCTTACCTGTCCCATGAAGTTTCCTTTCGTGAACAACGTGGCGAACTGTCGCGTTCTAACTGCGTCGTGCACGGAGACCTCTTTTGAGTTTATTTTTTCGTAGTAGTATTCGATTGTGGTGTCGTGTGTGCTTTATGTGGATTTAGCTGAGGTGATTGTGATCGAACTAGCTATTTCGCTCCGTCGTATGTTTGCGTGCGTGAACCCCATTAGAACTTAACCATTTCAACTAGGTTTTCGATGTTGATAAAATGCACTGATTGAATAAAAGCGATCGCGACAATGTTTTTTGTGTGATGCTTGTTGGTCGCGAACGGCGTGCGAGCGTACTTTGATCTACGGGCCAGTATATGAGGTATGGTATTATGAAACTGAGATGAATTCAGAAATGTATACATCCTTTTGTTGCTTATTTCGTCGTCAGCTTTGTCTTTTCCCACCTCTTACTAATAATGTCTGCAGTATGTACGCGGTTATCACCTAGTAGCTCAAATAAAAGCTGAGCTACATGACATTTTTGGAGTGCCACTTAGAACTGGAAAAGAGGCTCAGGCACCATCTGCCAAAACGAGTTGAAGACGCGTCACACCGAAGTTTATTTTAGATATAATGCGCACTGGTGGTACCGATACTGCCGCGTGTCTCAAGTTATGACAAAATGCAAGCTGGTCAACACGTGTGTGCGACGTAGTACGCGATAGATTCTCGAGCTCTTTTGGGGACACGATCACTTTCACGAGATTTTCGCATCGTGTTGTGCAGCAACTGTTACACGTACTAAGCAGACGTGAGCTGGTTAAGCGGTTAAGCCGTTAGCGGCGCGGTAGCTCACCTTGCATCACTTTCGTGGCACCGTGCGCTAGCTGGTTGTTTTTTTCGCGGACGGGGCGAGTTGCATACGATCTTGCGAACGTACGTGATCGTATCCCAAATGCGTATGCTCGAGAATATCACTTCAGGTATTCAGCAAACCTAGCCACATATTTTCAAGCGGGAAATGCAGAAAAAACCAACGCGCACGCGGCGGAAAGTTTTGTTTCCTGCCACGGCGGTAGCGTTTGTTTACGTTTACGCTGGCTGTCCCAGCATTCGATTTTGTAATCTTCGGGCAGCTTCGGGTTGTCTCTGGCTTCCCATACACGTGACCAAGACTGTTTCCTGTCCCGACCGAAACTAGCTGGCCGACCCTCTGGCTATCTCTGGCTGCCAGCGAACTGCCAGAAGTCCGAAAATCGAAGATCCCCAGTACTCCATCACAGAGCGCGAGTGCTCAGCTCTCGTTCAGCCGGTCGCGAAATTTAGGCCATACCTATACGGACACCCATTTTCGGTAGTTACCGACCACCACACACTCTGCTGGCTGAACTCTCTAAAAGGTCCCTCTGGGCGGCTTGGTTGCTGGGCTTTGCACCTGCAAGAATTTTCCTACTCAGTCGTGCACAAATCTGGCCACCTGCACCCTGATGACACCTACGCGAATATGCTGCACTCCATCTTTTCAGTGTCCGACTTCATTGACATTGGGGAAGAATAGAAAAGGGATCTACTACTGCTTGACATCATCGGCCGCACGAAGTCTTCCCCAGACGACGCCTCCGTCTGTCCATCACTTTGTGCTTCCTATACCGATGCAACTTCCGACCTGGCAGGCCTGACCTTATTGTTGTGCCTAAGCATTTACCGTGTGGTGTCGTCGCTGTTAAAAAATAGAGCTCACTCGAACTCACTGAGTGAGCTAGACTCGTGACTCAGGCAGACTCAGACTCACCATGATTGTTCTCAGCCAGGCTCATTGCCCAATCAGGCTCACCCATATACAACCTCACCGAAATTTTACTTAGCCACACTGACTTGGGCTCAGAATCACATAAATTTTCCTGAACCGGACTCGGACTCACCAAAACTTTTCTCGGTTGGAATAACTTGGACTCAGTCTCACGAATATTTTCATTAACTGAACTCAGTCGGACTCAGACTCACCAAAATTTTCGTCTACCGGTCTCGCTTGAACTCAGACTCGCGAATATTTTCGTCAACCAATCTCACTCGGACTTAGACTCACAAAAATTATCTTCAAGACTCACTAGGTCTCAGACTCGCCAAAATATAACTCAGCCGGACTCACTCGGACTGACTCACGGCTTAACCTGAGTCCGAGTGAGTGAGATCTCAGTCGGAGCGAGTCGACTGATGAGTGAGTTTGCCGACCTACGGTAAAGACATCGCCGCACTGTGCCGTGATAATGGCCCCTTCGGATTTTCGGTCTGCTTCACCCCAAACACTTAGGCACTGTGGCAAAGCTGACTTTTCGACACTGCTATGTCCACAAACAGATCAACTCATGAAAGCACTGGTTCGAACCTACGAGATCATAGATTCAATTGAGGTGGAGGCTTCAAGTAATGCAGTTTTGGAACTGCAGTTTGGGCAGAAAGTCGGAAAAATTGCATGCCAAAGAGTTTCCACATCTGAAATTTCAGATGTTCTAATACACTGACGTCTATGGGGCTTGTGACAGCGCCGTGAAAGCGTGCAAATTTTCAAGCATGTCCGAAAAATTGGCAGTTGACTAATAAGTTTGCTTCATCTCTTTTTAGGGCATGTTTTGCATTAATCTGCCACTGAGATGAGCAAAACTGAAGTCTAAACAATTGTTCAGTCAATGCTGTGACAGGGTACAGTGTTACTTACAAGGCAGACAAGCAGGATGATGTACTCGTTGATGAAAGTGTTGAAGTACTGGTTGAGGAAAAGCATGCCAGGACCAAGCAAAGCAGAGTCCATGTAGTCCATCTCGCTACGGCACATGTGCGCCACCTGCATGAACATGTGGAAACGCAATTTAACTTGACAAAAAATACGAAGTTTCATGAGCCAAAAGTACAATAGGATTACGAGACACACCATAGGAACTATCCCTTCCCGTATTGTGCCATGCCAACTTCTAATGTTAAGCATAATTCACACTTAAACACTTAATGTTGTCCCGTGGTTGTGATGGGCAAGAAGTCGGCAGTGGGACGGTTAAAGACGAAACTCTTTATTTGGTGAACGTTGCCTAGAAAGTCAAGCAACACTAACTGTAGAAGTGAGCAATGCAACGAGAGTGACGAGTACGGTCATCAATCGTCGAATACAGTCAAACCCACTTATAACGATCTATCGGTTAGAACGACCATATTTTGATGCACTTACGATTTTCCTACACTACTCATTGAAACTGCGTCCACATATAGCGAACATTTTTCAAAGCCTCCTACTTTTACAATGAACACTTCAGACATGGTCGCAGTAAAAATATGGCGCATACGAAGCAAAAAAAGCTAAAAGAGGCCTTCTCAAGCATGAGAGAGGCGCGCACTCACGCATCCCTGCTCCAGTTTACTCGTGACGAAGATACCCTAGATCGGCGAGCACTGCATGCCAATTTCGGACGCTGCGAGCGAGGTCACTCAATTTCCAGGGCGTTTCTTCAGTGGCAGGATGGCAGTGAGAAATAAAAAAAGAAAAAACAGGCGGCAGCATGAAGCCTTGCGGTTAGCTTTCGCACGGCAACCTTTTCTGCTGCCATTCTCTGCAGCTACGACCGCCTACGATGAACCTATGTTGTGGAACGCAAGAAGCCATAAAATGCAATAGGCGATGACCGCGATAACTTTTCCGCACATATAAGTTAACTGCGTCGATGCCACAATGTGCCGCAAAATGTCTTTCGTCTTTTAGGTAATGGCAGAGACTGGTCGATCAATGATTATGACTTCCGCGCGATTGCGGCAATTCTTCACGGATAAGCATCAGAAGAGAGTGAAGGCGATGTGGTGGCCAGCGACGAACGTGCCATTATGACTTATCGTCATAAACCTTACCACAGGCATCTGCAGCTATCTGCTCGGCTGTATGTGTGGCGTACACTCTTCGGATTGACGGCGGTACAAGCAGTACAAGCGTGTGATGCTGCCGTTCGCAAGTTCACTGCCGCCGCGCCGTGCGAGATACGTGCATGTCGCTTCGTGGAAACTGAAGTAGCTTTCTGGTGTTGAGTGGCACAGGCACCAAGAAACGTCGATGCACTTAGAGGGAGCATTTATTACGTGTTTTATCAGGCGACAACCCAAGTGTGCCACGCCTCGTCGTGCAGGACCGTCAGAGCATCGTGGAGACGTAGAGTGTGCGTTGCTTGCAAAATGGTTGTCTTCGCCCCATTGAACGAACAGGCTACTCGCCGCACCCGTGCACGGTCCGAAGTGAAGTGGGCACGAAGAACGCACAAATGTGCGTAATATAGCAAGGGGTTTGGCAGTGATGGTGTGAGCTGAGTAGGCGATGCGCTGCAAGCAACTACTATCCAGGGATGATTGGCTCCACGTGGCGGTACTGTGGTTCAGTGAAACGGTGTCAGTTCACTGCAAAGGCGGTTTAATTCACTCGTGCACGCAACGGGCACCACTTCACAAAGCGAAGAGGCTTAACTTGTCACCGGAGGGGTTGTTAGCACTTTTCAATGAAAATGCACAGAAAGAAGCTTGGTAGCTAAGTGCATGTTGTTGAGGACGAGTCCATTTACAACAAACTACCGATATAATGACCAGTTTTCGCGGGCACTTTCGATTTCGTTATAAACGGGTTCGACTGTATTCTGATCATGGGTTGAGCATGTTGGTTCTTATACATGCACGACTGGAACATTTTAGCGTTATTGCTGGTGACGGCATTATTTCCAGAATAAACTCGACTTGACGTGTCATGCGCACAGTCTTACCACAACAGTCTCAAACAATCATTACTGTCCCCACACATTCCCGCACGGCCTGCACTGAACGGTGGTTACATGTGTAGCAGCCCAGTAACATGAAAATACAAAAAGTGCACGTGGCAATATCAACCATATGAACCTCAAGCATTTCTGCATACAACGCATCATGAAATAAGGAATACAAGCTGTCAGTGGAACTTGAGTGTGCACCACAGTCATCTATTCTAAAACTAAATTCCTGATGTGTAAACTTTAGGCCTGATTTCTATGGTAATGCAGACCTGAACAAATCTGGGTGTTTTTCCACAATGTTCCCTTCATACAGAAACTTAGGGTGCTTTGTTTCGTATCCAGTTATTGCACATCCACATAAAAGAAAGCACTGACAACGGGGGAGGATTGTGGCTTCACTCCAGCTAGGCCAATTGGTGCTGTCCTTTCCAGTCAGCTGAAACTGTTGTCCACTGCTAATGGCGAGAAAACCAGAGCAGATTTATCGGAAAGAAGGCTCCTCAGTTGAAGAGATTCAAACCCGGGACCTTTCAAGGGTGGTTGCCCAGTGTGAGGGCGGATTCATTGACATCTCGCAGCCACTGAGTATGGGAGATTAGTTATGTGGAAAGGTTTCACGAACACCGCTTGTGCGCCCTTCACAAGCCAGGAGGAACCCACCACGAGCCGGTTGGTGACCTTGGCAGCCACCATGCCAAAAGCGATGATGTACAGGCACGGGTGGTTCTCGTAGATGCTGGTGCTAGACTTCTGGTAGATGATGAACGCCGGAACCACCACCAGTGCAATGGGGATGCTCGGAGACAGAACACTCGTGCCCTGAAAGACGAGAAGCTCAGATTGGTGCAGCACTTTTCCCTTTATTTCGGCAGTAGTTCACTCGGCCTGCAACTGAGCCCTGACACTCTAGTATGTCCTCTTAAACCCTGCTTTTAATTTCAACATTAAAGCAGTTAACATCTACGACTAAGCTTAATATCTTGACAAAGAATCTTTCCAATTCCCTAATTTAGAAAACCATAATTAAGTTTGTTTGATATGATGCAGCTATATCACTTTTTTGTATGCTTTGAAATCCAAATTTGTTGAGGGTTGTTTTAAATCAGTAAAAGCAGATTCTGTTTTCAATGGCCCTCTTTATTACCACTATGAATTTACGATGAAGTAAAAAAAAAGTGCCCTTAAATTAAGAACAACGCATTGACAAAAAGACCTCCAAGCATGCCCCACTTCTTTCAAGCTTTCTTTTTCAGGTTACAAAATCCACATCTGTTCACTGTTTACACCAATACTACAGTGAAACCTTGTTAATACGTACCCGCTTTAAGCATACTAACGGTTAAAATGTAGTTGCGACAAATCCCCGACAGAGTCTCATAGAGCCTAATGCATTCGCTGACCGCTTAAGGGGAGACGCGGGTCTTTTTTTTATTTCTTTTATTAGCTGGGTGAACTGAATGAAATTTAACAAACTTATCCCATTTTTTCTGCAGATTCCGAATCTCTAATTAGATTTTTGGTAGCTGCATTAGTACAAAAGATGTGCAATCTCTAAAAGCATATTTCTTACGGGAATTTTTGGCAACTTTGCTTTGTCAAACACAGAAACAAAGTATGTGGCAAGGCTGCCAGAGAGCTGGTTTAGCCGGTGATGCTAATCCGATTGTCTTCAACAAACTTTGAATGCAAAATAAATAGACGTAAATGTGAGTGAAATTTTCTTGCTGCATACTATTTCTGATAATCGAAAATTATAATTTGGTGAACAACATAAGAAAATAAATAGCATCACCGGCTAGACCAGCTTCCTGGCAATCTTGCCACATACTTTGCTTTTGTGTTTGACAAAGCAAAGCTGCCAAAAATGCCCGTAAGAAATATGCTTAAATATGTGTTATAAATTGCATATCTTTTGTTCTAATGCAGCTATTAAAAATCTACTTAGAAATTTTGAATCTGCAGAAAAAGCTGAATAAGTGTATTAAATTTCGTACCATTCACCCAACTTTTAAAAAGCCATTTTTTAAGACCCACGTCTCCCCTTAAGCCGTAGTGCTTCGCTTTACGCCTACCGGTTAGCGCGTACCCTACGTACCGCGATAACGTTTTGTTCCATAACATTTTAACTACGCCGCTAACTTCCTGGCGCCACAATTTGCCGCCAAAGGTTTTCAGTCTTTTCGAGAAGTGCGTAGATCGGTCGATCACTGATTCCGACTTCCGCGCGATTGCAGCGACGCCTTTGCGGGTAAGCATCGAGAAAGAACGAAGGTGAGGCGGCGGCCACCGACGAACGCGCCAGCATGACTTATTGCCGACAACCTTATCACAATGAGTATTTGCAGATATCTGCTCGGGCACGCGTGCGGCGCAGCACTACTTTAAGCCTACTGCACGCTTTTAATAGGCAACCTGAACGAGCTGGGCCGCCGATCACTGCCGCCTCGTTGTGCGGGGCCATGTTCAAGCAAGCGCCGCTTTGTAGAAACGAAAGCAGCTCGCTGCTGCGGAGCTGAGCATTGTTGGTCGCGGGCGACGAGAAACCTCTCTGCGTTGACGCTATCATACTAAACGCACGCGTATGGTACAGCAAGCGTAGCGGTGTTGTATCCGTACTGCACACTTTTATTGGGCTACCAACCAAACGCGTTTCCGTCCGCTGCCAGGACAGCTATAGAGCATCGCGGAGTGCACATCGCTTGCAGGAAATTCGTCATCACCCCGTTAACCAAACGAGCTACTCACCGCATCTGTGCACGGTTTGGAGCGAACTGGGTACAAAGACCACTCCCACTCCAATGCACGCGTGCGGTACAGCAAGCGGCCCAGCAGTGACGGCGTGAGCCGAGAAGGCGACGCGCTGCACACAGCTAGCCAGGAGACAATCGCCTCCACGCAGCCGTACCACGTTTCACCGGAACTGTGTCAGTTTTTGTTTAGAAGCAGATCGCGATACAGACGCATACACACATATCGCGGAAAGCCGACACTGTCCGTTTTGTTGCTATGTCGGTCGCTGCGTATACCGGACCCTGTAATAGTTCCGAAATGCTCCTTGGCTTCGCCACCGCGCGCTATTGGCACTATCGAACGGTCGTGTGAGAGTACCAGAATCTTTTCTCCACTTTGGCAAAAAAGAGAGAAAAGGCTTTGCAATGGGTACTTTGGGCAATATTTGCTGTGGCACTGTACTTATTTCTTTGCTAGTGGCGATGGCGTACGCGAGGAGATGCAAATTTTTACTTGGTGGTTAATGCGTACTACCATGTAGTGCGTAGTTATGCGGTGTTCCCGGCACGTATGCATTAACGAGGTTCCACTGTACTTCCCTAGGAGTAAACATTTCCTTCAGCAAGCAGCAACTAAGCAGAGAAAAAGCTCGCCCGTCACCATGTGCAACAACCAGGGGTGAGACGGCTGAAATCGATTTGGGAGCAGTTTTGGAAGCAGCAAAATTTCAATTTAGGAGCAGGAGAACCTTGTTTGGGAGCAGTTAGTGGCATTTATTATGTCGTTTTTGGAGCTTGAAAAAACAAATTTGTAGTAACTTGGAGGAACAAGCACATATTTTAATCGGCTTAGAATACACATAACATTCAAAGAGCCTTTGGAGAAAGCTTTTTTTAACAGATTATTGCCAGGTATGAACTACACTACCTTTTTACAAACCACGCAATTTATATAACCCTGGTAACAACATATGAAATAGATAAAAAAAAGTTTTTCCAAGTAGGTTCACTTTACATTTGAAAATAAGAAAAGAAAAAACATCACACTTCTCAAATAATAAAAAAAAAATCCCGCTGTGATGGCTGTCGAGATTGCGCGCGCGCGCCAGTGATCGCGACCGCGCAAAGTTCAAAGTTGCTCCTCGCGCGACACCCCCCCCCCTCGCGTCTTCCGTGTCTTTTAAGGCTTATTAAAAACGGGCGGGGCGTTTCCTGTCTGCTTCGACGGCAGGCCTTCCGAGCGTGGTGATGTTATCGCATGCAGCCTCCGAGCGACGGCAATGGGCCGGCTCGTTTGCTTCGGCCGCGTACGTCGCCTCTGCTCGCGGGCTTTTACCCGCTGTATAACATACAATTCGCGGGGGGATCTTATCAATTTGGACTTCATACCGGAAGGACATGACGGCGATGGCAAGAACCCCTCGAGACTGTCCATATAATTGCTATCGCAATAAAAACTGATTGCACAAGAATTGTGTAGTCACATAGCAGTAAGTCTTTGAACGGTCAATGAATGATTCCGACTAGCACGCGATTGCGGCGACGCCTTCGCGCGTAACATCAGGAAAGAACAAAAGCAGTATGGCCACCGACGAACGCGCCAGTATGACCACCCCCATAGGCGTGCGCACGAAGGGGGGGGGGGGGGGCAAAGTCGATACCGCCCATACTTTGACTTAATCGGAAGGAGGGGCGCTGCGATTAATATTTGCCCTCCCTGAAGGGCGAACCCTCAGGAAGCTTTCGAATAGCGTACGCAAAGCTTTGCGTTGGCTTTTCCCACAACTGCGCATGCGTCGTACGCTAACCGCTTTCGGGCTCCCGTTAAGTGACGGAAATAGCGGGCCGCAAACGCTAACACTAACTTAGCGTACGCTATTCGAAAACTGCCTAAAATAAAGCGCCTTCAGCTATCTGCTCGGCTGCGCGGGTGGCGTAGCGTCAAGTGTACCGCACGCTTTTAATAGGTGATAATAAAAGCGCGCTGCGCCACCGTTTGCTGCCACCTCGTGAGGGACCGCCTTCAAAAATGCGTCGCGAGCGCCGAGAAACCTTACCCCTCGGACACTACGTCGTTACCGCTCGGACACTACACATATTTACAACCGCTCAGAGGCGATTATCACAGCACTATGGAAGCCTCTATTACAAAGGCGCGTAGAAGGACACGCTTGGGCGCGTTAACGTGTTCTGCGAACGTATCCCTGGCGCTGCTTCTAAAGTTACGTTTTCCCACGCTGAAAGTGACGCGGGCTTGAAAATTCTTGATTGTGGGGCCGTTTCGGCGCAGTTCGGCGCAATTTTTGCAATTTTTATGCTTTTGGAGCAGCT
The DNA here is from genome assembly GCF_013339695.2 of Rhipicephalus sanguineus. NCBI lineage: Eukaryota > Metazoa > Arthropoda > Arachnida > Ixodida > Ixodidae > Rhipicephalus > Rhipicephalus sanguineus. The sequence goes on along the minus strand of NC_051177.1, from coordinate 216,720,847 downwards.
TGGCGCAGGAAAACGGAATCTTATCAAAAATGCACAATATGCGCAGCTGTCTCACCCCTGAACAACACACACGTGGAAGAAGGAGAACTGTTCGGGGGTCTCGCTTCTGTGTTCAAATTCATCCAACAAACCCAAGGAAAGCATATGGTTGTTTGTAACTGCGATGTAGTAATTATGAAATAAATTGAAATGGACAAAAAAAGACCCTTTCTGTCCCTGCAACCACCTTGTGCAGAGAACCTGTGCCAGGTATGCCTCCTGGCACAAAGAGTGTCCCACACTCACCGCCTGGGATACGAGCGGCACAGGCTAACACATCCCAGGGACACAGAAATACCAAATAGAGTGGACGGTTCGAAGGTCAAATCCCACTGACTGTCCAATTTAATTCATTTCAATCTATGTCATAATTATTACACTACAGTTAAAAACAACAAGTAATGTTCCCTATGCTTTTCTGGGCTAGGCATGTGTGCACAAGGGCGGATATAAACTTACGGCAACGGTTGACCCGTTTTTGCCCACGCCGCCCGAGAGAATGACGGCAATGTCCGTGTAGCACATGATGATGGAGACAGAGAGCGCCGTCGCCACGGGCAGCAGCCGCAGTTCCACATTGACCAGCGGCAGCTGAGTGGCCACCGTCAACATTGCCAGAGGCCGTGCAAGCACCAGGCAGGAGGAAGGCAGGAAGAAGCATAGGCATCCATTCGCAGTGGACAGAGAGAAGAGGAAGATTGTTAGTCGAAAGAGGAGAGCCCCGAGGAAAGTTCCATTTCGTGAACACCTGCTAGATATCCAATGGACACCCAAGTAAGCCAATATGGCTTTAGACCAACCTGCAGATACAATCCACTTGCTCGATTGCTTTAGCTCTAAAAGAGCCACATATTGTTTGCTTCCTTCCAGCTTGACTTTTTCATATTCTTTAGGAAAGCTGAGGAATGGGAGTCTGTGATCACAAAAAATGCACAAGCCCTTGTGACACGATTTAAATTTGCGAGAAAAAGGTAGACCATTTGTTTCACTGTCAAAAGGGAGCTCAGACTGTTGCCAATGCATCCCGTCCCTCCATATCAGAGTAATCACTGTCAACAGAGTTCCCGACGAAGGTTACGAGGTCAGAAACCTGTTTGCCAACCACCCATGCAGCACCTGCTTCAATCACAGGAAACAAGTTTGATTAGTAAGAGAACCGAGCTGCGAAGCAGCACAGGCACACAGAGGTCAGTCTGACGAGGGCGTTCCGTTGGCGATGACACTGGCCGACTTACGGCGACTGTCGAGCCGTTCTTGCCGACTCCGCCGGTGAAGATGGTCCCCGCGTAGCTGAAGAGGGCAATGCTGCCAGCGGTCAGCCCCGAGCAGAGAGGCAGAAACTTGAGTGGCAGCTCAATGAAGGGAACCTGCACAGCCGGCCTCTTGGTTGCTCTGCCCACCAGCTCTGGTGGACACAGCCTTTGCAAAAGGCTAGGCTACGGCATCGTCACTGTGCCCTACTAAACAACTGCAGAACAATGGCAATGTAATATACCGTCTCAAAGGTGGCGTTAACAAGGGGCACAAAAAGCGGCAGACAGATATATACTGGGGGTGCAATCATTAGGCAGGGTAAAATTTTTGTGAGAAGAATCAAGCTGCAGCTCGGTATTTTCACGACACCTACTGTAAGCATAACCAAAGAATCGGGCCAAAGAAGGCCTACCTTTATATTGAGTTGCTCTACGGATGGGCATCTTGAATGCTCCTGTCTATGCTGCCTTTTATCGGTGCCACACCCTATCGAAGCTATTCAGTAGAAATCGCACTCTGCCCCAAAAAAATATATTTACCAGTGTGAACGAAGCTAAAAATTGCACAACACAAATTGACCTTTTTCACAACCGGTACAGCGCCTCCAGTGGCAAGAGCCATAAGCAAATACGGTGACTCTCCAGTCGGCGTGATCGGAGAGTATTTGATGGGGGCCAGCCTTACTTAACAGTGCCCAATAATGTGGGTTAATTGCAAAACTATAGTGGATTTCCAAGGCAATCTTTGCTTGCGAGCCTTCACCCCTTCCAACCCGTTTTTCTGTCCCCACAAATAAACTCGAGGACCTGGTAAATAACTATTTAAGCTACTCTTACAACACAATGTACTGAAGTGCACAGACGAGTGATGCAATTGGCTGAAGCCATTTTGGAGCAGCCAAAAGCACATCACATAGCAGGGCTTGTGGAGAAGCTAAAGGCTCATTGCACAGTGGGAAAATTGAACTAGTGAGAACTAAAACAGCTAAATAAGGCGGAAGTCAGCAGCATTGCATAACATTTCCATGCACTTGCAACGTAACTGCCTACAATGCAGTATGTTCTTAATCCCATTTATCCTCCCATAGAACTCCATGTATCCGCATACAGCTTATATAGCGCAGCCCCTGAGAAGTGAGGTGGCGAGAGCGCTTCTCAATGTTCAACGTCTGCGGTGTTGCATGTGCATGTGCAACACTCGCGTGGTGGTTCGTGGTCACCACTGCTTTTGACATCGCGCCTGGAAAATCAAAAGCATGAGGAACTTTGATTGCCGTTCTACGGGGAAGTCCGGCACATTAACAAGGAGCTTTGAAAAGTTAGTCGGCAACATTCCGATACAGTGGTTTTATTTTTTTTTTGTTCATTTTGTCAGCACCACAGATCTGCATACATTAACCTTTCAACATTTGCAAATTTAAGCGAATGTGAATGCTAATTTACATCCCAGTCGTACGACTCAATTCTCGAAATGGCACAACTGCCCATTTATCACATCTTGCACATGTGCAGCCCTTCAAAAATGGTGTTTTGGTTACAGTACAGATATTCACTCCTCCGGCGACTTACGTTATGAGCGGTCTATGCTGTAATAGTCATGTAGCCCAACCAGCACTGCACAGGAGTGCACATTTTCCTTGATCTACGCATGGTTACAGCCCCTGCAGCGTAACGTGTGCCCATGGGTATCGAAGATAGATGTCACTCGCAATTTTAGGACGCATGCTTGGGCGCTTCGACTCGGTTTCATTTTCGAAATATGAAAACAAGAAAACGCCATCAAGAACCTTCCCTCAACAAAGTGATAGGCCTGCTCCACCCATCTCGAGGCCATGCAATGAGTCTTTGCCACATTCACAGACATGAAAGCAAATTGGATTACCGTATTTACCCGCATAATTTGTGCCCTCACATAATTTGTGCACCCCTAATATTTAGCCAGCTTTACTAAAAAAAAGAATATTTACTCGCATATTTTGCACTCAACACCCCGCCCAAGCCAGTCTGCCAGCACACGCGCACGGAGAGACCTTGGACTGCCACACCCCAGCACCCCTCACTAAGCAAGCGAGTGCAGTCATACACAAGATGGGCTGCAAGTGCAAAGTCTCTTCTTCCAATTACTTCGTTCTATTCTCCAAAAACCCCCGAACTATGGTCCCTAGAATATTATATTCTAGGGACCGTACCCAAACACCCAAACCTGTTCACGGGTTGTCAGAACTGCTAGAGCGTTCTCCCGCTGCGAGAATGCATGCACGCGACACGGCATGGACTATTTTCCGCATCGGAGGTGTGCGAAGGCCAATTGCGCCAACTTTCCCCCTTGCTGCCCCTCCTTCTCTGCGTCCGCGCCATGTCCGCGCTGCAACGCAGCCTTTGTTGATTTTGGAAGTTTAGGTTTCGCCATCAGCCAGCGCTGGGCTACAATAACTATTCGGTGAAATCCAAGCTCACTGTTGTAGAGCTGGCCGAAGAAAATGGGAACCGTGCCACCGCCAAGTGCTTCTGTGTGAATGAGAGTCAAGTTTGGTACTGGATAAAGCAGAAGAGTTCACTTTTAAAGACGATAGTCTTTCTTGGGATACTTTTAACACAGAAATTTTGGTCTGTCTGTTGGTCTTTCTGTCACATGATTCAGCTACCTGGCCAAAGTTTAGGCACTTGCTGAATGCCCAGCCATCTTGAACTGGTAGCTGCATTCATACTTGTGAACACCACTGTCGATCAAAAAGCAAATATACAGTCAACGTCCGATTTTTCAGACTCTCTAGGGACCGCGGAATCGTCCGAAAAATCAGGCAGTCTGAAAAAACGAATTCATGCTTTTTTATTCCGGTCAAATTGCTACAGCCACGTCCGAAATAGCTTTAATGACTCCCAGTACAATTATCAGGCATTTTGGTGCGCGCCCAGGCTCTCACAAATACAATCGGTACCTGCCGCGAACCTTTGCATCTCGTGATGAGCGCCGCTGATAACAGCAAAGCACGGTATAGATTACGGTTATCTCGCGTGAAGCGTTTGGAAAACGATGACGCGGAACACAAAGACTGTGGCGGACGAGTGGACGAATCGTCGGACTTTCCCCGATGCGTGTGCGCATGTAAACGATGCGCACACACATCGTCGAATCTCCGCCGATACGCAGCATTTGCTGCCTTGTCAAGCCGATTGTTTCTAGTTGTGTGCAGCACATCGCCAACTAAGCTGACGCCGTCACTGTACTGTTGCTGTATACAGTCAAATCTCGTTACAACGAACACCACATTAACGAACATTTCAAATTAACGAACTTTTAAGAAATCCCGTGCCGACTGCTTATAGTTTCAAAGTAAAAATATTTCACTACTACGAACTTCAGAATAACGAACATTTCAGAATAACGATCGTTATTTAATTCCCGTGTAATCTTTACAACACCTCAGTACTACGAACTTATATCCCGAAATGCGAGGATTCTTAGATTTCAGTGTATCGGTCATGGCAGTCGGAGCTGTAAGGTAGCAGACGACGCAGCGCGAAGAGCGGACGCCCTCCCGCGAAAACCTGAGATGGCACGGGAGGAGAAAGACGCGGGCGGAGAACTTTTTTTTTTCCCTTCGTTGCGGAGGCGACAACGCATCAGGTTTCGTAAAGGCCCAACCGCATGCATAGCGCGCGACTTTCGAGCGAAGGCGACTGCGTCAAACGGGCTCCGTCGCGCTGCTCGATTGAAAACTATTGCGCGCACGCAGGCAAATTACGAAAAAGAATTACAGAGTAGATGAATGACAACATGCCAAATTTATTATTGTCTTGTTTGAGATAAAGATGCCATAAAAGCGTTTCGGGACTTCCTTTTTTCGCAATCTTATGTTTAACCGCGGCAGTAGTATCTGCTGTGATCCCATGGGGCGCCCGGAAGCGTACGCTGCCTACGCTACGTCGCACTTTGCAAACTGCGTTATGTTGGGGTTAGTCCACGAGGCGCATCTCGACAACGTTTCCTCTTGCTGTCATAGAACGTTTAAGAAAAGCCGCAGCGCCTCACGTCGTTGCTTCGCAGGGAGAAGGGCTACCTCACACGACGACGATGTTGACATTGCAGCAAGCTACCACCGAAACATCAAAACGAACCGTCGATCAGAAATAACGACAAAATACGGCCGCTGCCTCGTTCTCCGCGTGAGATGGGGCTGTAAATAAGGTAGTCTATAACTTGCATTCCTTGAAGTACGCGCCGATTGGAAGCATCACGAGCAAATTGCAACCGAAGCGAGGGTCAGAGATGCTGCCATGTTGTTGGATATCGTCATGCTCACTTCCGGGCGACAAGCGATGTTTCCTGGCTTTCCAGAAACCTGGGATGCTATCGCGGAACGATTCTATTTCAGATTCCAATGCCTTTCGTGCTTTTCGCGCTTGGCCAGTGGTCAGAACGACGGTCCGTCCGCGTTATCAGCGCGATCAGCCAGCCGTGTGGAATCGGAAATAGCATCGTTTCGCGATTGCACCCCTGCGACAAGCGACGGCGATGGATGGCCCTCCGCGACAGCAAATCCTGTCGGCCGTCGCTCAAAACTCGCGTGCATGCAGTTGGGCCTTAAAGGATTGCAGCGATGACATGGACGACGATGTCACGGTAGCACCCGAAGATCGCGACGAGTCCGTGTCGGCCACAGATGCGTTGGACTACTTGAGGAAACTCCGCATATTCATAGAAAAAAGCGGAACAGCGACCGAAGCGGCGGATAAAAATGCGGACGGTCTAGAATCGTTCGTGACGCAGAGTTTGTGCTGCACCCGTCAAAAAAACGATCACGGACTATTTCAAATAAACGTGCCTTGTCTGACGTTCACGAGTGCATTGTTGTGAGAAACGAGTTCAAGGACGTACCGTTGCAAAGGTAGGACGTTTGCGTTACTGAAATTCTATTGTTATGGTAAATTTCTGGGCTTTCACTATAACGACCTTTCAGAATAACGAACATTTTTCCGCGGTCCCCTGAAGTTCGTTATACCGAGATTTCACTGTAATACGCATGCATTTATCATGAAAGGGTTCGTGATGCGCAATTTCTTCCTGACCGCACACGGGCGCGGCAATGGCGAGCTGGCTTTGTCCGTGAAGGCAACGTGTCTGTGCGGCGCACTTGGCGGTCTCGCACGAAGAGGCAGCAGGAATGGCGGCGCGGCGCGTTTGGATTCACGCGTATTAAATGCATGCGGTACGCATGCAACTGCGCTAGGCCGTATGCACTACCGAGCAGTTAACTGAAGATTCTTATCGTAGGGTTGTCAGCGATTAGGCCGTACTGGCGCGCTTGCCCAGGCGCCATCACGCCTCCCTGCATTTCTGCTGTTTATCCGTAGACATCGCCGCACGGCACCTTGATAGCGGCCCCTTTGAATTTCTGGTCTGCTTCACCCCATAACGCTTCGGCATTGCAGCAAAGCTGACTTTCGGACTCTGCTGCTGTCGCAAACAGATCAACTCGCAAAAGCGCTGGTGCGAGCCTACGAGATGATAGATGCGGCAGAGGTGGGGGCTTCAAATAATGCCTTTCGGACCTGCAATTTGGGCAGAAAGTCCGAAAAATCGGGCGCGGAAGAGTTTCAGCGTCCGAAATTTCGGATGTTCTAATACATGGACGTCTATGGGGCTGGCGACGGTGCCGCGAAAGCGTCCGAATTTTCGAGCATGTCCGGAAAATCGGGCATCCGAAAATCGGCAGTTGACTGTATTACACATACCTGAGGCGCAATATCAATGCGCATGCATACATAGATACGCAATTCTAAAACCCTAGTGTTTCTTAGGCTGCACTGAAAATGCAATGCTATGCACGAAAAAGCCCCCTGCCGACGATATGGTGCTGCCACCTGGCAGTGGCCCTGGGTCTGCACAAGCTCACGTTTCCCGACGTATTGCCAGATGGCATCCATATCTCACGCAGCGCCTCCTCTATCATCTTTCGATGACATTTGCAGCAAAGCACGCAGATACACTGTCAATTTTTTAATAGAAGACCAGGAAGGAGAGCGTTCGGAGGACTGAAGCATGCAAAGTTTCCTGCCATTGAAGAATATCTTTTTAAATATGTGCGACAGCTTACGTCCACCAGTGTTGCCATGCAGTGGAACCTCGTTTCTCCCAGAATTGTCGAGAAGATCTTCAAGAAGACTGGGCAGTCGAACGTGCTCGATGAAACCGAGGACGATGCGCTTTGGGAGAGTGGCGACAGTGGCCGCGGCGATGATTCTCAGTCGGACTTCTTGACCAGTGATTCTGACTAGACCGTGCATGACCAGATCTGGTTGGTTAAAGTACGTGCTAATTCTGTTAACTAAACAAGCACGCTTCGTTTGCACTATAATTTATTATTATATATTTAATGTATTATACCGTGCGCATTAGGACTATATGTTGCGCATTATTTCAAATGTGTTCGCAAAATCTCCGTGTAATTTGTGCACCCCCTCTTCGGAGCTGCGAATTTGTGAAAAAAAAAGGTGTGCAAATTATGCGAGCAAATACAGTACTCTGAGATCTGCTGCTTTTAGCGCAACGAACGTTGCCGGGGCATCTGCACCTCTGCTTTCGTCAAGAGTTGAGGGTTGCATCCCACGCTTCAGAATTCTTAAGGTCGAAGCTCCTCAGCACAAGACAACACCAGGGTACCGAAGAAGGTAAACAGTTCAGAGGTTGGGAGGCATAGACATCTTAGACCCAAGTATTCGGTGGCCCCAAAACCTGACAAAGCTGAGCTTTTCGTCAGAGGCACCGTCAGCAAGGCTGGAAGTGATCGCGTCATCCTCGAATGCATCGAAGCACTCCTAGCTAAATTAACAGGTATCCGGTGCCCTGACCTTTAAAGTGTGGTCGCCTTACTACGCAAGGACAGCTTCACGCTTCTCCAGAGGGAGAAAGAAGGAGGGTTTGTCGTGATGACCTCTTGTGTTTACAATGAGAAGGCTGACAGCGCTTTTCTTAGCAACTTTCAGTTGGCCGAAAACTTCCACCCATAGAAGGCAAAGAAGGAGGCCCTAAAATTGTGCGGTGATGCTGGCCTTTCCAAGATGTCAGCTTCACCTTCTTCACCATGAAAACACACAAAGAGGGTGATTGTTTCTGAAGCTGGCACTTGGCAGCGTTGCTTAGGTCAGGACCTGCAGAGGGGTCTTTCTGTGTTACAAGTCAATGACCCGTTCATCGTTCATAATAATAATAATTTTTGGGGTTTAACGTCCCAAAACCACGATTTGATTATGAGAGACGCAGTAGTGGAGTCCTCGGGAAATTTGGCTATCTGGTGTTCTTTAACGTGCACCTTGTGGGAATCGAGCACGCCCTCCTCTTTGGTGCCTCGTTCCCCAGCTAGCGCGTGTGCTGGCCCACGCGGCTCGAGCGCCGAGAACCGCCGTTAATCGGCGACATGGCTACCGTGGCTACGCCGCCAGGTCTTTTTGCTAGGTGCGAGCCATACGTTGGTCTTCCCCGCATGGGCCACGCGTCTGAACATGCTCACGCCACCAAGCTAGCTTACGTCACTGCGCAACACCTGTCCTCATTGGCCACCAGTGACAACCCCCTTCCCCCTTGAGCTCGCTTCTGTCTGGCGCTGGCTTGCCCGCGTCAGATGCTCTCAGGCCCGCACGAGAGGTTGGCGCACTGCCCTGGCAGGCGGCTTCTCGTTCGTGTGCTCGACTGCTGCCCTTTGTGTGATGGTCGTAGCACCGCCAGCAAGCGTACTCAATTGGTCTTGCGGAGTTACCCCGACGGCCCGCAAACCCGTGATTGTCGCACTGTGCTGCATCTTGGGTTAATAAACCCATGTTTGTTGACATCCTGCCTCGAGTGCTTTTTCTGCGCCATACCGGAGAGTCGACAAACCTGGCCATAGCATCTTTGTTCGCTGCGGCAGTGGAGAACGTCGCGTCCCTTGCCGGTCGCCTCGTAGGGTAAGCGTCTCGCAAACCTATCTCCACAACCTAAATCCCGTTCATCCTTCGAAGACCCTCAGAAGTGTCAAAGATTTTGGAGCAGTCAAGCCCTCAAGGAGTGCAAGCATTCTAGGTGGACATCTAAGACCTTTATTACTCGCTACCTCAGGCCACTCTCTCAGATACCTTACAAGAAGAGATTGAGAAGCACGGTCCAGTTAGTTTCCAAAACGCCGTCGGGACCAGCGTCTCCAGGTTTTTAGAAATTTTGTTCTTTTACCTCAGCAACACGGTCGTAAGACAGGAAGAGCGGTTTTACGTGCAAAAAGAGGGTGTGTGCATAGGGTCTTGTATAGACCCCATCTTGAGCGACCTGCTCCTGGCAAAGTACGACAGACGCTTGGAAGAAACTGCGATCCAATGGGTGAGTTTTCCACTTCGTCGATAACTTCCTTGTTTTATTCCACGCGAACCCTGACGAAGCCAGTGTCACAGCAGACAAAATTTACAGCAGCTTCTGCACCAACTTCCCATGACTCTCCTTCACCAAGGAGCTACCTGAAGGCGACAAATTACGCTTCCTCAACCTCTCATGACTCACCTAGACAACCAGCATACCTGCTGGATTTACACTCCACGATCGAAGAAAGACCTTCCACCATTTTCATCCCATAACTTGAAGCTCGTTAAACGCACCATCGCACTGACCGCCATGAGGAATGCCTTAAGTTGTTCCTGTCCCCATCAAGTTGCTTCAAGTGGACACGTTGACAAGGGCTGGCTTTCCAGAGCAGTTCCTGGCAGGACTGGCAGAAGTGGTCCTAATCGAATCCAGGTTGCCAAGAAAAGAAGCCCCACCAGACAAGGCTAAAGCTTCTATGGCATCTCCCACTGGGGGAGAAAGGTGGCTGCACGTGCGGGAATAATAGTGGTTCACTCGGCGCCTATACACTCAAACCTCATTATAACAAAGTCACATCTGCCACGAAAATAACTTCGTTATATCCGAAAATTCGTTATAAACAATTATTTTTAACACGGTCTCTATAACAACACTATTCTTTATTTACTTCGTTATAACCGATAATTCGTTATATCCGTGTTCGCTATATCGAGGTTTGAGTGTAAAACTAAGCTCCCTCTGCAAACGAGTGAATGCGGCAAGTGGCGAGAAACTCGCGTGCCAGAAGAAGCATGCCACTCGCTTTGTTTCCTGCAAGACGGGAGCAGTGTACGAGATCCTGTGGAGGCTTGTACGTTGGTCAGACGGCCCGGTGGGTGAATGACTGCCTGCGAGAACATGCCAGCAATCTTAGAGCAAAGACCAGCAGCTACAGTAGAACCCCGCTGATACATTTTTGAAGGGACCGCAGGAAACAAACGTAAGAGACGGGAAACGTAAGAGCCGAAAAACAGGAAAAACGGCAAAATATTTAGTGGTACAGAATTTTATTTCAATTCTTACAAGCAGCACGAAAATTGGCGCGCTCAGCCGCAATCTAGTCGATGGATAGAAACGCGGAGCTTAGGACGGCCTTATCCACAGAAATGTAATCAACGTATGTGATTTTTTTAACACCAACAGCTGTAGGTATGAAAGAACTAAGCACACGCAATCACGACCGGCGCGGCGAGTCCGACCGCGAACCGCACGCACGACCATGCGAGCTCCAACCAGCTCGAACTCCTCCCGTTCTCCGACAAATAACGATGATGATGAGTCTACGCCAACGCGATGGCAGAAGTGAATGCCAATCTCGAAGGCCTTGCTTTCGCAAGCAATTACGTCATACACGCCATGTTTGTGCAATGCAAATCTCAGAGGCTATGCTTTTGTCAATAGTAAATGCCAATCTCGAAGGCCTTGCTTTCGCGAGCAGTTACGTCATAGACGCCATCTTTGCAATTCGAATCTCGAAGGCCATGCTTTTGTTTGCATCAATTGAAAGATTCTGTTGCTTGCACCTCTCATGCGGCTAATATTACGGTCAAACGAGGCCAAGCTGCGTGAAAATGCACCATGGCCGCTCTCTTTGGTAGTCACTCAGTCGGCTCCGGGCGCACTTCGCGACGTATCATACGGGAACGGTCCGACAGTTACGACGTAACAGCGGGGTTCCCAATACATTGTATCCTATGGGAGCTATGCCAGGACCGGCGGAAAACGACGTAACAGCCGGGAAAACGCAGCAGTGAGGAACGTAACAGCGGGGTTCTACTGTATTTGGCGATTCATTGCACTAGGTGCGGCTGTAGCCCCGATTTCCACCAGACTCGCATCGTTCGCAGATACCGAGACTCCCAGCTCCAGAAATCTAAGAAGCCTTTGTAATGCGCAGGGTTGGGTCAGCATGTGTCAGTTCACCTTCGATAGCGTTGACTGACAAAGAGATTAGCTTTCTCCACCATTAAGTCCATGCTCTGTATAGGGTAGGACGCATTCAAAAACCCCTTCCCCTCCTCTCATGTGAGAAGCGTACATATTTGGTAGTCACCGCTTGGTCCTGTCTGTTTCTTTCTAGGTCCTAGCTTTTCGCACTGTTTTCCCGTCATGAAGACAGTGAAAAAAGTGACATCTCAGATGCCAGCAATGTAATAAGAGCGTCTAGTGTAAGCTGAGTCTCTCACCTTGGTTGCCCAAATGTCAGAGCCAAAGATGGCAGAGATGATGTGGATCATCATCACCGAGAACTGCGCCTCCGTCACATCAAACCTGCCGAGAGAAAGAAACGGGCACGGATAATAAGCAATGCACGAAGTTCCAACAGAACATGACAAACAGCAGACGCTTATGCTGGGGCCACTTAAGAATTGGTACCTGAAAACAGCAGCCGTAAATGCTAGAACACCTGCTAACAGTAGCATTTTTGAGACAGTTGACTGACCACATCTGAGAGACTAATTTTGACCGTGCTAAGGACTCATGACTATGGCCACTGAGAAGCAGTTCATCCTGCAAACCTCACAGCATTTCAAAAACATGGCTGATCCCTCCGTCATAGGAATCGGTATAACATGAAAGTGAAACGTGTCTTCACAGAAGTAGTGCTTATTGTGTAGTGATATATGAGAGCTTCTACAATGTCTATTGGTGTTTGGCAGCTATAGACGATTTTCCGCAGCTGGTTTGTTCAATGAAACTAGATGGCGCCACCGCGCTGTGGCCGTCCCCCTACCGTGGCCGTCTTCATGGCCATCCCCCTGCCGTGGCCTTTCGCAGCGCTCCTCAATATGTCTCCATCCGCGTCGCGTCGTCTGCTCGGCGTTCCCATAGCGTCTGTAGCGTCTGCGCGCACGCGAGTAAAAGCGAGCAGACGGCAGCTGCGGAAAAGTAAACATGGCGGCACCTGTGGATGCAGTTTCCTTCCGCCTCGAATTTATCACGTCGTCGTCCTGCGCTGTGTGGCCCGTAAGTTCAAAACCTACGCATTTATTTGCTTTATATTCGCGTCCTGAAGCTTCGAGAGCAATGTTCTCGTCGGTATTTTGCAGTGTTTCCAAGATTCATTCTCATATTGTCGGAGGCAAGGCTTAGCAGGCATGGCTAAATAAACGCAGCTGATCACAATAATAAAGACAAAGCATATCTGACGCTTTTTCTCCAGCGTGAGCTGACTCAAAGCAATGGCCGATTTTGCCATTCATTTATTGCTGGGAGGACAGCGGGCAAGTAGCAAGCGCCAGTTCGGATCGAAGCGGGCTGTCGCGTCTGCATGGATGCTGCCATGTTGGCTTGTAACCCCAGCTACTGGCGGTTGCTAATACAACAATTAAAGGCATACACCATAAATACGAAGTAGATTAAACATATCTCTTATCGTTGTGGCGTGGTACGTACCAAACAAACGCAAATGTCTCAACGTTTTCAACTTTGAGGCGATTACATGTAGAACTATATTTTGCTGCGCAAGCATGTGACTTGTTTAGACCCTGCTGCAACCAGCTTGTGTGGTACGGCCACGGCCGCATCGCTTGCCCAATGCGTTGGCTGGGGCAAATGGCTGGGGGGAAGGCCAGTTACGATCACGTGATCAAACATGGCAGCGCCCGTGCGCCGCTGCGGAAAATCGTCTATAGCACCGCTTGACGTGGATGCACCCACGTTGACATCTAGTGGCACGTCTCCATCGCGACTGGCGCCCATGATCATGATTAAACCGTTGAGGTAGCAGAAGTTGTGAACATATATTTGGACACAGCGAATCGTGAATCCCGCATAAAGGTGACATCAACAAGCTCATAATCAACAATGATACCCTATATGCATTTCTTCAAAACGTCGTCAATTAAAACGAGAAATGGCACGGTGTGCGCTTTCTAGTAATGGGTGACCGACGCCTGTGCTCGTGCATACACTAGCACACTGCGCTTCAGCAACATGGGAGGCAGGGATCTGTAGCTTGAGTCGCAAATGCGTGTGTCCCACTGGCCTCTGTCTCTCAGGCGCTGCTCTCGCTCCACCAAAGCACGACATTCGCCCGTCGAAATTGCGTCCTTTGCAGCAGTTTTGTTAGTCGGTGTTCTCGCAATCGAAGTAGTCGGCGGCGGAGAAATGCTGTTGGTGCATGTGGAAGCTGCACTATTCCGATGAGCCAGTGCACGCTAACACAAAGCGAAAGGCAACAAACGTAACTGCATTTAGGTTCCCTTGGTGACGCCAGCGCAGCCAGTGCCCTCGCTGGTATCGAGACGCTTTAACCATGACCTCCAATATCGCGCGCAATCTATGAGTAAGCAATAACGTCGAAGTCTGGGTCAGTTGGTACATGACGCTGAGGCAAAAACCAGTCAAAAAGACGCCGGACAAAGGGAAGAAGTGACACACACAAGGACTGGACTAGCAACTGTGCTTTATTAGCTTACAGCACCTCCCAGAAGAACCACGGCGCATGCGCTAATCACGTAAAACCATGAAGTCAGAACCCAAAACAAGAAAAAGCAAAAGCAGAAATTGGCCTACATAACGGCCAAGAATCTACCGCCAGAGTGACAGGAACTCGCATTCCTTCTGCAGTAATGAAATAGACGTACTGCTTACACAATCATCGCGGTGCGTGTTTATATGATACGCCTCAAGGATTTCGCGTTCCTCCTTGCCCCCACCTCTACCTAAAATCTTAACATTGGAAAACAGCGGCACACAACCACAGATCTGGCAGTGGCGGGGAAGATTAGCCCCATCTGACGTGTTCAACGAATTGTGGTGCTCGCGCAGTCGTTCATTCAAGCATCGGCCAGTTTGGCCGATGTATACTTTTTCGCATGTTAGCGGAATCGCATACACAACATGTTTCGTGCAGGTAGTGTACTTGGTTTTATGCCGAATAGAACACACCGGAGTGCTAGTGTTTCCGCGAGCAACACGTGCACACAGCGCAGAAAGTTTGCAAGGCGCCGAAAAGACAACATCTACGCCCTGTCTCAAAGCGACTTTTTTCACATTGTGGGAAACCTTATGTATGTAAGGCATCACTACAACACTCTTCCGCTGGGAATCAATTGGTTCTGGACGTCTATTCGCCGACCTTTTCACCTTTTGCAGCAGCGTTTCTGCTACAGCTGTCAAGACCTGCCTGGGAACACCCGCTGCTTGCAAGCGCTCAACCTGACAGTCAAAACTTGACTTAACGCAGTGGTGGCAACTCTTCTGCAGTGCATTACGGAAGCAGTTACTCGCGATCCCTCTTTTAACAATTTTTGAGTGCGCGGACGAGTAGGGTAACAAGGATTTCTTGCTTCTGGGAGAAAAGCACCAGCACAAATGTCCATCATCCCTAAAAGTAAGCAAAAGATCCAAAAACCTAATGGAATGGAGGGCGGTCCGATAAGTACTTAGCCTCACCGCGAGAGCGCGACGCTATCGCATGAGACATATACTGACGTTGAGTACGCTCTCTTAGAGGGACACATGCAAAAGTCCAGTCGAATCGGGCTCGCGGTTTTGTTTTGGCCGCTTGAGGAATCAGGTGATTTTCGTGTGTCCGTTAAAAATGGAAAAAGAGCAATATCGGTTGGTGATTCGATTTTTGTTTTTGGAAGGGAAATCGCGCAGCGAAATCAAAGAGCGACTAGATGCCGTCTACGGTGAGTCTTCTCCTTCGATGACAACCGTCAAAAATTGGTTCAACGAGTTTAAACGTGGTCGCACGTCGGTTTTTGATGAGCCTCGCCCAGGGGCCCCGCAAACGGCGACCACGGCCGATAACGTAGCAAAAGTCCATGACCTCCTATTGGCAGACCGCCGACTGAAGGTGCGCGAGATAGCTGAGACAGTAGGCATCTCAAAAGACCGCGTGGGTCATATCCTGCAAGAAATTTTGGGCATGAGAAAGCTGTCGGCGCGATGGGTGCCGCGTTTTCTCACTCCGGACAACAAGAGCGTCCGTGAGACAACTTCAGAGCAGCATTTGAGGCTGTTTAGGCGTAATCCGAAGGAGTTCCTGCGTCGTTTTGTGACCGTCGACGAAACATGAATCCACTGGTACACACCAGAGACCAGAGAACAGTCGAAACAGTGGACAGCACCCAGAGAACCTGCTCCGAAGAAGGCAAAGACTGTCGCATCGGCCGGAAAGGTGATGGCCACCATTTTCTGGGATTCTCAAGGTGTTATCTTCGTTGACTACCCTGAGAAGGGCAAAACGGTGGCAGGAGCCTACTACGCCGAATTACTGGGCCGATTCGACGCCGAAATGCGAAAAAAACGGCCACATTTGGTGACGAAGAAAGTGCTCTTCCACCATGACAACACGCCAGCTCACACCTGCGCCGTCGCCACGGCCAAGTTGGTCGAACTGGGCTACGAAGTGGTGCCCCATCCATCGTATTCTCCTGATTTGGCCCCCGAGTGATTTCTTCTTGTTTCCCAACTTGAAAAAGTCACTCGCAGGACAACAATTTGAGTCGAATGAAGAAGTTATCGCCGCCGCAGAAGCCTACTTTGCAGCTCAGGAGAAAACGTATTTTTCTGACGGGATCAAGAAGTTGGAGGATCGCTGGGTCAAGTGTGTAGAGTTGAAAGGGGACTATGTTGATAAATAAATCGACATCATTCCAAAAGTTTTGTTTTTCTTTTGAAGGCAAAGTACTTATCGGACCACCCTCGTACACTGCCAACAGAGAGCACCGTGTCAGAAAGAATGTGTGAGAGATATAGGGCGTGTTCGTGAAGCGTCCAGCATTTGCCAAGATAGCTTAGACAGTTTAGCATCAGGCACTTACCGTTGTGGCCGCAGGGTCATGGGTTCGATTCCCAGCGGCGGATTTTTTTCTTGGTTTTTTCTTTCTCACCCTTTGGCGTCCATTTTATCAACGTCATATCCGGTAACGGAAGTGCTTGGGGGAACCCGGCATCAAACACTTGCGTGTTAAAAATACGATGGCTTTCGCCTTCGGGTCGTCTTAGTTGAATGCATAAGGGACCCTGAGTTTTTTAGAATCAGTGACACCTAGTAAATATTAAAAGTAGACTAAACAATAGTTTGCTTACTTTTTCTTTCAGCACATCTCACACGTGCAAGCACTGTGTTCCTGTGCTGTTGCACATCAACGAAGTAGGGTAATTAACCCTTCTATCAAAACTGATTTGCCCCAATCATGGGGACACAATGCAAAGCACAATGTGAAACATAAATATTGACCTACCCCCATAACTGAACTACCATGCTGCCCCAAGGTATGATATATTGACTGCACTCACTGCCCAAGTACAGTGTCGAAAGTGCGTCAGGCCTCGATCTCTTCCGCGAGAACCCTTAAAAGGAGAGGAGAGCAAGCGAGAAAATATATAACAAGATCAGCAGTAGCGATAAACTCGCTCGCGCATTTTCATCGTTTACGTGGCGAGTCAGGGCCCACAAAACGATACTCTTTACTATGCACTACATCATGCATACACACTTGCTGCAGTTCCGGAGCTCGTATTCACCCTGCGGAACACTAAGGACTGTTCTCTTAGCTCTGTAAACACAACGAAACATGCGCAAACTACAACAGGGCTCAGGAACACTTGTTTAAACGGACTCGCAGCTGAGTGCGAACTAACATTGCATTCGCAATGCAGACAATACATGAAGGACAAAGAATAAATTCCACGAATTGATTCCCTTCTTTCTCAATTGATTCTCCATCAATTTTCTTGCGGAAGTGTATGACATTCAAGGCACAGGGGAATCATGACTGGCACCCCTGGTGAAGTTTCCTCAAGCTATCGCTTACTGCAACCGTCTTCAAGCTCGTAGTGCACAGCAGCAAAAAGGACAAGCGCACACACTACCGAAGTTATCGCTCACTACTCACCATCCTTTCTCATCCGCGAATGCTTGAATGTCGTCCAAGTGCTTGCTGCACAACATCGCGTACTTGGAAAGTGTGTTGTCATTACGAAGCCTAATGGGCCAAATTCGACGACATTCCTCGTCAGTGGGATAGAAATGGAAGCTTATACCTGGCTCTGCGTAGTATGTACGGCATTGTGGCACCAAACAAAACCTCACCATCGAAAACGAAGAGCTTTCTGCGGATACGAAACACAGAATCATGATGTGAAACAGCAGCCCCCTACACTTCCACACACCGTACGAAACCCGTATCCACACTAATGGGGTGACTGTGCTGCCACATATAGGTCGATTTTGCCACCAATACCAGACCCATTCAGCGTTTACATAAAAGTATGTTGTAACAGTACTTGGATTTTACATACTCCCTTTACAACAGACCAAAATCCTCTTCACTATAAAGGTCTGTTGTAGTGAGGTTATACTGTACCAGATGCCCCAAGTCCTCCATGTACAGTTGAAGCCCTTAATAAGAGAAACCTGCATCGAAACAGGGGTCAATCAGAAACCCTGCTTAGAAGAGACACCTCGTGGAAGGCACAAGAAATGCTCCCCAGTTTCTCATAAAGGGCTTCCACTGTATTCTCATTAATACAGTGTTTCTCAAGTGTTGTGGCTGTGAAGAAAGAGTTGTTCAGAACCACAATACTTTAGACAGTCCAATAATGAACAAAGTGCCAGTTCTGCTGCCAACATTCTTAGTATGAGGCTCCGTGAGTGTGGCCAGAGTCAGAGACTGGTCGGAAGGGAGCCCAATGAAACAACGAGGTGCTCACTTTCCGAAGCGCAGCGTCCCCGAAACGTAGGTCTGCCAGTGGGCGCAGTAGAACAGGGTGATGGCCACAAAGCACTGGAAGAACATCCAGCCAGGATACGAGCCCAGCTTGACAGCTATGCACACCGCCAGGGCTACAAACACTGAAAAGAACAGGGCAGGACAAATGCTTGCCAATGCTGCTACAGCGTGCTGAATAAGGGTAGCACACAAATGATCTGTGGGACCCCACAATTTGAAGGCCTAGGCTGTCTTTGTAGTAGTTTGATGGATGGCAAAGTTCCCTTTCGCGGATTACAAATTGATAAGGTAAGGCAGTGACAATGAAGATTGGTTCAGACAAGATGGAAACTTGCAGGATGATGGAGCCAATGCTTTCTGCAAGGGGGCTCGTTGGTGCCTTTAAAAAAGCCTGTACATTGAACCCCCTCTTTAGAGCTTGTGGTAAACATGGGACTACTTTGAATGGCAAAAATAAATCCTTCGTAATCAATCGAATAAAGTAAAATAAAGAAAAACCCCAAGGTAGTTTGGAAGTAAATAAAACGAAATAAAAAAGACAACATCTCAGTTCCCCTTTTGATTAGTAGCGATATTATCGTTTACGACGTGAAAGAAAAAGCCAAGTTATTCAATCTTTATTTTACGTCAGTGTTCTCTGCCCCTACAAATCCTCAAAAAGATCTGAAATTGTTGACACACGAATCTACACCCATGCCTAATGTGGGACTGAATTACTACTCAGTGATTTAGATTGTGCAAAAGCCATGCCTCTGTACTTCGGTTATTTTTTAAAAGTCCTTAAAACGGAGTTCTCTTCCAACTGACTGGAAAATGGCATCCGTTGCTCCTGTGCATAAATCTGGCCCATGCAACATTTTCAATAACTACCGCCCCATTTCACTCATAGAAGTGAAATTCTTGAACACATTTTATATACCGCCATTGTTGGCCATATCGATAGTCAAACCAGCACAGACAGGCACTATCGTGCGTCACACAGTTCACACGTTTTAGCGGCAGCAGCACTGGACGACAAATGTTCAGTTGATCATATTTTCCTCTACTTTCAAAAAAGCGTTCCGACACCGTTACTAATGGCTACAAAAACTGACCAGCTGCAATATTAATCCCAAAGTTATTGTGTGGATTGCTGAATATTTACGTGGGAGGCGAAAACATGTAGTTTAAATGGCAAACAATCTGCAATTACTGATGTTACGCCAGGGGTACCTCAGGGATCAGTTCTTTTCTTGCTTTATATTAATGACATTAACGAACATTAGGCGGCAGGGTTCCGTTTGGTGTTGCATAAGTCTGTTGCCAGACTTGGGGGTATTTGCCCCTGCAGTTCCAGCTTTCCCGTAAGGTTCCTGTGTAATCTTATGTGCATTTCACAAGTGCCGGTGCGGTCTCTTGACATCAACTGTTTTTCTTAATGGCCCCTGTTCGTTGCAAAAGTCGGAGCCCCTTTCTTTCGCTGTACATTCCATTCTACCATTAACAGATCAGACTCAACCGTGTCTCGGAAGTAGGGAATTCACGTGTTCGGACTCAATTGTGTCTCAAAAGTAGGAAATCCACGCGCAACAATGGGTTTAAAGGGGAAACCGAATGGCGTCGCAGAGGTGCAGACACTGCGTGGGCAGCGTTGCAATACATCGGACTCGTCTCCGAATTATAGAATATCTCCGTAGCTGTGCGTGCCATGTCAACTACGCACAGCGACGCGTTCGCTGGGGAAACTGATTCAGTAGTGTCGAGGAAAACGTGGCACTTCAAAACGTCGTCAATTAAGGAGAGAAATGGCACGGTGTGCGCTTTCTAGTAATGGGTGACCGACGCCTGTGCTCATGCATACACTAGCACACTGCGCTTCAGCAACATGGGAGGCAGAGATCTGTAGCTTGAGCCGCAAATGCGTGCATCCCACTGGCCTCTGTCTCTCAGGCGCTGCTCTCCGCTGTACTGCGCTGAATCTGCCACTCCAGTGAATCGGGCACACCACGGACACTGGCAAAATACTGAGAACCGCGAAGCGGCACATGGGTTACTGGCGCCCCAGTGACACGGGCACACCACGGACACTAGCAAAACAGTGAGAGCTGATGGCAAAACAGGCTGGACGTAACTTCAGCAACTGCTGCCGGCACAATGTCTGAGAACAGTAAATTGCCAGCATTCTCACCTGACTGGCTATAGCGACCGTCGACACAATATGCTCAGCCTAACTAAAACAGCCGATGTCAGCATACCGCACAGGCCCTTGCGAAATGCACAGCGGATTACACAGGAACCTTACAGGAAAGCTGGAACTGCAGGGGGCAAATTTAGCCGCCGGATTTGGCGGCAGTCTGGCCACACTGACCCATGTCTGGCAACATACTTATGCAACACCAAACGGAACCCTGCCTATTAGGCTATTTGCCGACGACTGCGTCTTATACCGTAAAATTCCCTCTAAAACTGACTGATCCATGAACCAAAACCACTTTTGCGCGATGCTGTGAACGATGGGAAAGAAAACTGATTCTTACGAAAACGGTGTGCATGAGGTTCTCCAGAAAAAAAGACCCGGTGAATTTGAATACAGAATTGCTCTCCAGTAAAAATGGCATGTGAATACCAATACCTAGGCGTTAACTTTGGACAGTCTTTATCATGGAACTGGCATAAGGATTATACCGTAGGTAAAGCTTGTCTGAGTTTGGGATTTTTATGACAAAATACACATGCATTTCCACAGCAAACCCGGGAGTGACTATATAAGTCACACGTGAGATCAGTGCTGGAATACACATACTGTGTGTGGGACCCTTCAACAGTATCTAACAGAGAAAGATTAGAAAAAATTCAGTCCATGGCGGCAAGATATGTACTTAATGTACCCATGTATAACAGACAGTTTAGTGCAACGAAATCTAAGGCGATATTAAAATAGAAATCTCTGCAGCACTGAAGAGCATCATTCTGGCTGAAGCTATTATAAGGCATATATTATTTTCATACTCAAATTTCCCATCATGTATACCTTAATCGGCCTCACTACACATCAGCACGCAAAGATCATGAACACAATATAAGAGATGTAATAGATCGTCCTATAGCAGCTATTTTTTTCCAAGAACCATCAGTCAGTGGACTGCTTCCACAATTGTACGAATCTCTTCTGCATTAAAAACGACAGGATAGTTTGACCACTAAGGCTTAACGCCTGGCAATCCCCAAGATGTGCACGGTACCCCAGTGGTATAGACCTTTTTCAAGCACACGAGCGCCACCAATGGGCACGCAAGCGCTCATGGGAAATGTGTGTACGCCGCAGCAGCCGCCGCGACGAGCGCGCGGGCCTCGCCCTGCAGCTTTCCGCTTGCGCCGTGCTAGGACTTCTTAGACACATGTGAATTTGGCAAGGTGCAACAATTTACTGCGCAATTCAATCACGAACTTCAGTGTTTAGCTGCGACGGCCTCGCGACGATTTCCGTCTGTCCCACTGTTGGACCAGTTGAGCGGCTCAGAACGTCACCTTTTATTTATTTTTTTTATGTGCGAGTGCGCTTTACGGCATAAAAAAAAGCTAGGTTGCCTATGAAGTGCAGGAGCGGTCTATGATTCGCGGATGCATTTGGAATCAACGTCCATCGACACTGTCGACGAGTACAGTGTGAGGTTTTGATATTTAAAGAGTACACTAGAAGGTGTAGTCGGCATCTGGGGAAATGAGATACAGTCATTGCGTTGCTCGCACCCTCTATGTAACGAACGATAAGTGCCTACTAACCTCCTTTGGTGCTATAACTACAGGTTGGAATAATACTTAGAGCGAAAAATAAAGGACCAGTACAAGGAAGGAAATGCACAAACCAGCTCTCACACACACGTGAAACTTTACTGCACGCGTGAAAAAAAACATATACAGTAGAACCCCGCTGATACGTTTTTGAAGGGACCGTAGGAAATAAACGTAAGAGACGCGAAACGTAAGAGCCGAAAAACAGGAAAAACGGCAAAATATTTAGTGGTACAGAATTTTATTTCAATTCTTACGAGCAGCACGAAAATTGGCGCGCTCAGCCGCGATCTAGTCGATGGATAGAAACGCGGAGCTTAGGACGGCCTCATCCACAGAAATGTAATCAACGTATGTGATTTTTTTAACACCAACAGCTGTAGGCATGAAAGAACTAAGCACACGCAATCACGACCGGCGCGGCGAGTCCGACCGCGAACCGCACGCACGACCATGCGAGCTCCAACCAGCTCGAACTCCTCCCGTTCTCCGACAAATAACGATGATGATGAGTCTACGCCAACGCGATGGCAGAAGTGAATGCCAATCTCGAAGGCCTTGCTTTCGCAAGCAATTACGTCATACATGCCATGTTTGTGCAATACAAATCTCAGAGGCTATGCTTTTGTCAATAGTAAATGCCAATCTCGAAGGCCTTGCTTTCGCGAGCAGTTACGTCATAGACGCCATCTTTGCAATTCGAATCTCGAAGGCCATGCTTTTGTTTGCATCAATTGAAAGATTCTGTTGCTTGCCCCTCTCATGCGGCTAATATTACGGTCAAACGAGGCCGAGCTGCGTGAAAATGCACCATGGCCGCTCTCTTTGGTAGTCACTCGGTCGATAGTACTCGGTCGGCTCCGGGCGCACTTCGCGACGTATCATACGGGAACGGTCCGACAGTTACGACGTAACAGCGGGGTTCCCAATACATTGTATCCTATGGGAGCTATGCCGGGACCGGCGGAAAACGACGTAACAGCCGGGAAAACGCAGCAGTGAGGAACGTAACAGCGGGGTTCTACTGTATACAAAAATGGGAGTGTGTCGCGCGCCTCATAAAGAGGCACAAAAAGTCAAACAACCAAGGCGCGTGCTTACAGTCGATTAATAAAGCTGAATTCCTTGTCTTGTAACGACTGAGAAGGTTGACTGACACAAAGTATGGCGTTATTTGTGACATGATATACCTCCGAAATTTCTCGCGTTGTTCGATTAGGTTCATGGTACAAAATTACTGTGCTTTCGAAGATGGGATTACATTTTCATGACTGACATAGCGATGCGAGATGAGACGGCTCCATTCAATGAATTTCGATGCTTGCTGAGGCGCGTATTAATACACTGACCAGTCTGCCCAATGTACATGTGGACACAAGAAAGAGAAATTTGCCATTAACGCCTACACAATCAACAAAACAATTGGCATGCCTGTGACCGCATTTTTCTTTGTCCACCGCAGACCCATGCGACCTTAATGCGATTAAGCTTATTTGGGGCGGCAAACACAACCTTCAACCCACATCGCTTATCTACGTTCTTCAGGCCACGCGACTTCTTATACATATGTGGAATAATTGCAATATTTCTAGTTTCTTCATTATTTACGGATGGAGGACATCCGTGTTAAACTTTCTTTGCCATGCAAACAGATTTTCGCAAACCGATACAGCGATACGCAGGATATCCTGCCTCTTTGATCACTTTGCAGCTGGAAACTACTGCTCATGTTATGTGCGCAAGCTTTTTTCCAATGCTGTGCGTAATCATGACATCACAATTGCTCGTTTAACAATATTCGAATGC
Source organism: Rhipicephalus sanguineus (assembly GCF_013339695.2). Lineage (NCBI taxonomy): Eukaryota > Metazoa > Arthropoda > Arachnida > Ixodida > Ixodidae > Rhipicephalus > Rhipicephalus sanguineus. The sequence continues at coordinate 216,696,917 of NC_051177.1, read as the reverse complement.
ACCGACACGAAATTAAACACCGATTTCGCTGAACGCGGGCTATACTGCCCCATACATGCTCCGCACTGAAACTTGAAAGCATGTATCAAGAAACTGCAAATTATCAGAACAAGGCATGTCGCAAGTGAATTGTAGTCCCATCCCTTTTTCTTTAAACACGTTTAGAATGTGCTCACTTCTTTGTACAGCACGTGACTTGTTAATTAAAATCAAATAATCATCTGTATACCTGACCACTGTAACACCTCTCTACAGTTTGGTTAAACGCGATCACGAGCCGCTATGGCATTAAATGTCATAGCGGCTTGTGAACAAGTAATCACTGAATAAATATGCATTCGGTGTTCCAGCTCACACTGCTCACGATACCCCGTTCTGACTGCATGTATCGGCACATGATAACTCGCATGCCGCTTAACTGCTACACCCGGTATTCATCCGCTCGGTTATACCTACACTGACTGCATCATTCCTTTCGCATTTCATGCGTAGAGATACATGCAGCTGCGTTGAGACATGTGTAGTATTTAGGATTTAATAATAGGCAACCAGCGGCGACGCGTTTTTTTCGTTTGGTGCTCCCACGGCGCCAACGAGCAGCGAGCGACGGAACAGCCGGCGGGCTCGCCGTACACACTTCTCCCATAGTGCTTCGCGCGCCCGCAGGGGGTTCTGGGATCGCTTGAAAAAGGTCTATTGTTCTCTTTTAGTGCTTCCTATGCACCTTGTACTGTACCATTTACCACTACCACACTTTGTTGTAATTATTCTTCACTTTGTGATTTACCTTTTATGAACCTTTATCAGTGTGCTCTGTGCTCTTTTTTTCATCTCATTTTTCTAATACATGTGACATGTGTGACACAGCTCTGCATGTGCGTGTTGGCATAGAATAATCTACATTTTTCATGCACAAATTTATGTAAACCTGCCATTTTCATGTTTGTTCTTTTTCTGTACTGTAATGCTTGTCTGGGTGCTGTTGATACTAAATAAATTAATAAATTAATATGCAACATATGTATAGCAGCTGTCACGATAGTTTCACACTATGTCACATTTCTTTCTTATAAAAGCCCTGTTGTCAGCACAGATTTTGCGTTATGTGCCTTGTAATCTGTCAATAAAAAAAAAAGAAAAAGCAGCCATTTTTGTTTACAAAATGCATAGTGATAAACTTCACTAGACATTTCTGAGGAATAAAGCTTAGAACAAAACCCGTATTCTGAATCTGAATTTTTTAATGAAAAGTTGGGTAATACTACAGGTACTGAGTACACAAGAGCCAGAGACTGCATCAGGAGCTCCGATTTGTTCAGTATCCTCAGCAGCTATGAGCATCTGTCATTTGGATGACATTCTAGCATTTCATCAATCTCGTGAAATTTTGAAGAACTTACTCGCCAATCAGTTGCAGTAGCTCGTTTCAATATTAAATCCCAGCATCTTATCAAATGCCACTCACCCGTCGATATGGAGTCGCAGCCGTGGTCGAAGAGCTCCCCCAAAGGTGTGTTGGTGCCTGTACGGCGAGCCTGCTTCCCGTCGCAAGCATCAAGCGTCTGGTAGACAAAGAGGCCAAGCGCACACAGCAGGAACGCCCACCGTGGAACCTACAAGCCAGTTGCTGTTTCAATCTTCAGCCGTTTTAAACGCACTTAGACAGACCCAGCATTTGCCAGGAACTTGTATGCGACTCGCCAGAGGGCAAAACAGACAGTGAAGGTTGGGCAGTACAATACCCAGTATCGTATCACTGTGTCAGTTATCCAAGACACCAGATTCACCTCAGTCTGTGGCTACGAGGACTTGAGCATTGCCTTCAAGAGTACAAGGCAACAGCGTAATCGGACCCCACTCCCACTGCCTGTTTGTGTGGGCAGGGCAGGAAAGGGATAATTCACTTCTCAGTGTACTCCTCAATCGCGCTGCGACAATAGGAACGTCTGTGCATGTCCCACTGGCCATTTCAAATCTCCCAGAATCAATGCCTACTGGAAGCACAGGTGAATAATTCATCATTCCGAAAATTAGTAAATTAAAGCCTTGGGCTCGTTGGTTTTGCATTTTGAAATGGAAACAGCGTGATTTTTTTCACACAGGGACAAAAGTAAATGACACAGACAAGCCCTGACTTTCAACTGAAATTTTATTGCACATGAAAACGTATATATGTTAGGGAAATTTTACAAAAGAAACATAAAAGCGTGACATGATTTCCTGGCTTAATCACACGTGCTCCTCTAGAAATGACAATTCTTTTCCCAACAAACAGACCTTGCAGGCCTTGCTGATGCATGATGAGCCTTGATGCACTTTCTGGGCAGCTTCAATGATTTCGCGAGTGCGTTGGTCTTCATGTCTGCCAATGATCATGGTTTCTTCAAACATGGGGGTGCATCCACAGTAACAGCAGTGAATAGCTAGAAAGCCTTCTTTAGCATTGCGTACATTATTGTTGTGCTCATGAAGACTGTCATTTAGACACCTTCCCGTGTGGCCTATCCCCTGCATGAAAGTGGGATTCAATTTACGACATTGCTGGTGCATTCCACGTATTGTTTGCGATGCCTTTCCTATTCTGCACGAGAATGGTGATACGTGAATGATATGACAGTTCATGTGGTGCCAAAAAAACGACTTGAACACCACAATGTTGCTCTATTAAGTCGATGCGAGATTCTATGCATGTATGGAATGACGGAAATCCTGTTTCGCTGACCAGCTTCCATTTCCACCTGCTGAACATTTTCCCTGCGGCTTTTTCTTCCTTCTGTGGATCGTCTCCGCTACTGGCGTGAGCAGCTTTTGCGGACACCCTGCTGTTGCGAGTCTATGTACCGAGCAATAAAGCTTTTGGCGACAGCATGACTGCAAGATTTTTCCAAAGCGTTGGAAAAACAGGTTTGAACAATGCTTCTCTCGACTACCTTTGTGTGCGTGTATGGCAACAATGGTTTTTGTGCTAGCAGCTCGTAGAGCAAAGAATCGAATGGTGTTGTCCCATGGCATTTCGTGTGTGATCTTTGGAAGTTTGCAGCGTTGCACTGCAAAACCACGAGATAGTCATCGAAAGACCGGAAAGTTCTCTTAACACTGCTCCACGAAGGCACTCACTAAGAGCCCTGTCTAGCTTTGCTAGGAACGGGTCACTCAAAAGTGGGGCAATACATGAACTTATAGAAACACTGTTTTTTTTTTTTGAAGAAAAATTTCATTGTTCCATTTTACACAGGTGGATCTGAGGTATAGAGTAAGAAAGCACCAACACTTATACATGACGTGCGGCCAAACTAATCGATACTTCCTTCAATGCAAGAAAATTAGTTCATTAGTAGGCAGAGAATAACACAGATCTTTGACATCTATTGACAAAGCAGCGAGGGACTCCCGATGAAGCTGATGACTTCTTAGGAATTTCCTATCAGGAAGGGATCTTTAATAGCATCCATTTTTGTTGAAGGAAGCTCGCTAATGCTTTTTTGCCATGTCTTTTTTTTTCTGAAATTATTACGTGGAACAGCTACACCTTTTTATGAGTTTTTTAAGTGTAAGGCGCGACAACAATGGACACACGGAGCGCCACTTCCAACAATTGTTTATTGCGAAATAAGCACAGTAAATATATACACCGCGCGCTGTCACGAATCATCAATGCGCGGGCGCATTCAAGTAAAACAACTCCTAACAACTCCACCTAAAGACCTCAGACGACATGTGGATAAATTCAGCTTCTGTTTTTCTTTGGGGATTGGTGCGGTCGTGTCTCGTGGGAGGAGGGTGATTCTACGGCTTTTTCACACGCCCGTGGCGAGTCAGAAGGTGGCAACGTGTTATTTGTCATGGTACTGTTGGCAGGCTGTGTAAAAGGTGCTAACGATTCATTAAGCTATGCTGTGGACTGCGCCCATCAATGGCTCTTTCTACACCCCATGGCGCCCAATAGTCAGCAATCAGGGAAGTATGTCACTACAGAGAACCAGCAATTCCATCAAGCAAGCTTCCTTCTCATGTCTGAGCAGTTCAACAATAAGATCACACGCTGGAAGCTGCAGACGTCACCGTGAAAAACTGGTGTCAAATACGCAACGGACATCTAACCTTCCTTACGTACATTACTAATTACCCCTTTCTGCCAAACATGACCACAGAGCCGACCTACCAACCTTTAAAACATGAAAAGCACGGCAGCAGAAGCGAAAAATGTGTTTAAAAATTCTGAATGTTCCTCAGGGATGGTGTCAAAAGTCACTCGTGTCAGTAATAGTACTCAGACAAAAAAATGTTCACACAGTAGATCCAAGAATTACATACCGGATGTTAAAATTTTTTTCTAGCCCTCTGCATCAGTTTTACGCAGAAGTGGACCAAGTAGGTTTCAATCCCAGATGTCTGGCTTGTATTCTTGTGGCATGGAATAGCATTAAGCATTGCCTTACAAGCCTAAAAAGATGAAGTGGTGCTTCTGGCGTCCCTCAGGCCATCAATGGGAAAATCCCATTGTAATGACGAGGAAAAGATGGCGCTACAAAGCAGACAGAGTGGGTCATCAAACAGCTGCCAAGCAGCACAGCCGCCGATTGCATATGCAAACATCCTCTTGCACCACGAGAAAACTATGCAGATCCAACTCAACATATAACTCTGTCTTGAGAGGAGAAATCATTTTACATTTCCCTACCTACGTACACTTCATGTTTGCCATGAAAACTCGTCGAGCAATACTTTCATCTTTACGAGACGAACGTCGACTGCAACCACTTTACTGCTCCCATCGCTCCCATTGGCTCTGCTAACTGTGCTTTGTGTTGATGCGTCGAAGGATGTATCTTCTTTTCTCTAATGCCTATGAGCCTTGACCTAAACAAATAAATTGGCAGCTAGGAAACGGCAACTGCAGGCAACCCAATGCTAGTTAAACTAGCTGAAGGTGTGCTAGCCAAAAAAGGCAATTTGAGCCATGTTAACAGATTGCCTTGACACGATATCAAACAACTATTACCTATGCAGGCACAAAAGTCAAAGACAGTGGGCAAAGTGACATTCGTCCCAGCTCGCCATGACATAAGGGGGCCTTCGGGTACCTGGTTGATATTTATCAGCAAAATATCTACTGCATTCTAAACAAGTAAGTTAAATTAGCAAGTACACATCTCAATGAGCTACAAAAAATGCTTCTACAAACCTCAGCATCACATATATGCAAAATCGAAACACATGTTTGTGCTCGTCATAGTAAAATTGGCAAGATTGCACCTTTAATTAATGAGCTTTCAGGGAGCATAATGTCAGAAAGAAGCATGAAAAGAGGGTTCTCCGATGGATAACAAGAATCTGTGCATTGCAAGCATGATGAAGTGTTTTCTCAAGACATCATCTCTTCCGAATATCAAACAAGATGGTGGCTGCGAAAACACACGGCACCGCGATTTTCTTACGGCTATGAGTACCCAACTTTTGGTCCCTGGACTTGGACAGAGAAATTACGAAAAATATCCAATTCTGGCACTTTTGCTGGCACAGATTAACTGCAGCAGGTTTAAAATGAGCTTCTGTGATTAAAGGTGTGCTGCGAACCTGCACACAGTACCTCAGTAGAAGCAGTTGAAAGGGTTCTCTTCCAGTTTATCGTAAAATGTTAACATTAGCATGTTTTTCAAGTGTATCATGCTTTCTAAACATGCCAGGCATGGAAAAGTTCTCATTTTCCCATAGAGAGCCCTCGTTCAGATGAAACATTCTTAACCCTTTCTATGCTGCTGACGTGCAGTATAGTGAAAATAGCTATAATAAACATCCCAAGACCATTTCTGACCCCTCTCGTCCGCGCCTCTCCTTTGTTTGAAAGAGTGGGAAGCATTTCAACAAATCCTCCAGAGACTCTGTGGAGTTTTGCATGGAATAAAAAGAGACTCCACAGACAGAGACTCCGCAGATGGACCATGCAGTGAAGCCTTCTTCACCCTATACAATTTACAAAATAAAGAAATGCCAGTGAATTGAAAAAATAATGCTACTTGATTCTGAAAAAAAAAAAAAACCTATGAGCAGGAACAATAAGGTAAACTTTACACTTTTATTTTTCACTCTATGGAAAGGCCTGAACTTGATGAAACACATGGGAGAAATTACGATTCTTGACTTGTTCGACATTGGCACACAGTCACTGTTCGGGATTGTGTAAACCAAGTTTTAATGGAGAGAATTTATCGATTTGTTTTTTGTCACCCTCAATCGCCGAAGCATTACAGAGGGGAGTGGGTTAAAACATATCAAAAATACAAAACATGCTGTATTATAATAATAATAATAATAATAATAATTTTTATTTGCACAACAATGTGAGCCCTCCAGTGACGTGCGAGGCTAGACAGAAAGGAAAGACCTTTACGCGCGTGCGTCTGCTAGCCCGTCACCGGAAGGCAAGAAAGAGAGAAAACAAGAAAAAATACATGAAACAAAACTAAAGGAAATAAAATCTCTACTCGAAACACAAAGAAACTGAATTAATTTAATTAATTGGCATCTGAAGAGGTCATGTCGATCGCAGACAAACATGTGAAGCCAAGCTTTTGTCTCCCCTGTCACTTAATTCAAGACTTCACCACTGCCTTGGGCAATCTTCTAAAGACATTCACAGCTGTAGAAAGAAATAGTGGTCGGATCAACCATTTCTTTATGGAAAAAAGGTGTTGTAAAGGAAGCAGATAATTTTTGCACAGCCGAGAGCATTCATAATTTTAGTTTACTTCAGCAAACGACAGCTACCATGCCATCGTCTCATCCTCTCACTGTTTCAGGGTGATTCTACGAGAGATCGAACATGCGTGTCCGGCTGATATTTTTGTTTTGTCTGGATTTTTTATATGTAATGTGGGCACATTCAAAGTGCACAGAACCAGAAATTTTATTACCAAAAAACGCTCCTAGCACAACAAAAAAAATATTTGAAGGTGGCGGCGCGGGCGTCCTGTTTTTGCTCCCTGCAATATTTTCGGATTTCACGGCCAAATTTAACACGAACTATAAAGGTTCTGTCGAAAATTTGCTCTGCTGGTTGCAATACGCATTACTGTGAATTACTTCTGAAGGAAAAAAAATTGTAGCGCAAAGCAACACACGGACAGACAGTGAGGACGGGACTGGCGCTATTCTCTCTGTCTGTCCATGTGTTGCTTTGCGCTAGAATTTTTTTTCCTTCAAAAGTCATGAACCAACTAGCCCAACAAAACGTATTGCTGTGAATTACATCCATGCTTTTTTTATGCCATCCTCAAAAGGAAAAAAAATGTGAAAAAATAGCAAACGCGGCCCAAATCGAAGAAGTCTGCCAAGTTTGATGCGTCTTGGCACCTCTCCTATTTCAAACACAAACTACAAAACAGTGTCAAATATAGAAAAGACCCTGTACAACATTTCTCCTGAAGATCATTTTCCTACGGGCAGCACAAAAGAAGAAAAAAATAGCGAGCTTCAATTTGGGCTAGTTGGTACGGCATTGTAATGTAGATGCGCTGAGCGAAATGCACAAATGAGAAACGTAACAAGAGGACAGGACTAGTCAAGGTCCTCTTCTTCATCTGCTTCGCTCCAGCAACACATGCGCACCACTAGTCCTGTAAAATAAGAACTCCGGTCTCAATTTTGACAACAATTTTTTATCAAAGAGCACTTATGTCAGTGAAAACACTGTCTTAATATCACACATCCTCATTTGCTTTGTTTACGAGATATAACAGGCCAAAAGGACCCTTGCTGTGTGTGCTCACTTCAGTGCGATTGATGGTTGTTATCAGCTTGCATTGTGCGTAAATCTACAATTGTAATCATTCTGCTGCAGCAAAACATTGCTCTGCTGTCTTGTCGGAAACAAAAATGTCATATTTTATTTGTGTCTAGCATGTGTGGGGGTGGGCTGCTGACGCCCTCTGAAGGGCTAATGCATACGCAGTTTGCAGCCTACAACCTCAACTTACCCAGCCATTATTCGCTAATAAGGAGCACGCAAGACACCAACGTGACTTTGCCAAAACTCGCCTTGCACACCAAACAAAGCATCTGTGTGTAGCGACTGGCCAGCTTAATCTGTAACTAAATGCCACAGCCAGCAGGCGTGCTGTTATGGAGGTGCTTTCTCACTGCCTGCTTGCTTCCCTTCCAATACGTGCATTGTACAGTACGGTCCACTCTTAGAGGAAACACGCGAGTGTGTGGCTGACAGCTCGCGCGGCGCTGACTAGTGACGAGATTTGTAAATGCGGCGCATGCGCATACACTTGTAAGGGAGGCGCGCGCCCGGCGTCGTCTGCTACTTCTCCGCCCATGCGCCAGGCAATTCCTGGAAAGCGCGAGAAGGCGGTTCCGTTTTTTCGGAGTGCTATTTATCTAGCCGTCACTCTGCATTCAACACCCAGAAAAACAAATATCCGCATTTGTCTATAGCTGCACTCTTTCGCAAGGTTTAAAGGATTGGTTTCTATGCTCGCTGAAGCATCATGCGCAGAAGCTCCTAAGATCGACTATTTTTTACAACAAGATTATTCTGTTACAACAACACATGCGCACAATGAAATAAGGCGTGCACGGAATGATACCAGGAGGTAAACTTGAAGGAGACATCTCGTTTATTATACTTTTGCGACAGAGGATATATGGGGCAAGAACTATATGCAACACTTTTGAAGGATGGAAAGCTGGTGTGATTGGTGCACGTCCATACTCTTTTAAATGAAAATAAAATTCAATTTGTTCAAGAAAAACAGCACCGAGAGCTTGCTCAAGCCAGTTATACATTTTTCACACACTGCTACAGCAACTGGCCACTTTCGATAAAAGACAAGGCAATTGAAGCACGCTGCAACGAACATATATACTAAGCTTGCCCTTCTCACAATAAAGTAACTGCCTATTCAACAAGCGGAAGGCAGAGTTGGTATCGCTTGCTTCTAACTTCGAAAACAAAAGCGGTAAGGATCAGCGCACGCAGAGCGCTGGCGCATGGAAGCAGCAGACGACGCGGGGCACGAACCGCCGTAATGAATCTATACGCATGCGCTGCATTTACAAATCTCGCCAGCAGTTAGCGCTCCGCGGACAGCCGGCCACGCGCTCGCGTGTTCCCTCTAAGAGTGGACCGTACTGTACACTCTAACCATCTTCCCCATTCGATGCACAGAGTGCCTAATCAACATTTGTAAAAAGTTATCTCAGTCATTTCGGAGCCGTTTATCTCGCTTCCCGCTATCACGTTTTCAACATCGCAGATAACGTCTTTCTGTATCACCTCGACCTTTACCTCAGCGTTTCAGCAGCCAGGAAACGTGCGGTGCGGCATGATTAAAGGAGTCCTGACAAAAAATTTTCGCCCCGCGTTTTTTTGCTGCAATGTGTTGCTGGGGGCCTGTTAGTCATAACACGGCACATCGTTTGCTGCAGTGCGCGACAGATAATTAATTACAAGCTCCTCATTACCGACACAGCCTCAGTTTCGGTTTGACAGAGCTCCAAAAACGACAAGCCACCGGATGCAACTATCACCACCTAGCGAGTGAAACGCTCGGTCACGTGAGCACACAGAACAGTGACGCATTTACGCACGGTCTGTCGTCGTCGGGCTCATCGTCGTCTGATGGCAACGATTTTCTTGCGGCGGGGATGGAAGGAATTTTCGATGTGGCGAATCACTTCAGGTTTGACCCGCTGGCGAGGAGCGATTCGTCGGGAAGCGCGTCAAAACAGAAATGGCGGCTACGACGTCATCATAACTTGTACCGGCTCCAACGGTTACGTAGGGGAAGTAGGGGGGTCACCTCGGGTCACCTCCGGGGGTGTCAATGCATCAGGTGCGACCTATAATGCTGGATCACGCTCGCGAACTTCAAAATTCATATAAAATACCTTCCAAGCTTTATTCGCTGTCGATATTTTGCAGATGGTACACGCACGTACATGGGAATCGATCCAGCAGGCTACCTCGGCCGCGAAATTTTGTGTCAGTACCCCTTTAAGCCATTAGTGGCCGAAGCTGCCCAATTGATGATGTTTTGTCTGCACTTTACTAAAGCGCTTTCCCACGTAGAGAACAGCAGAGGTCACTGGTGGCGCAAGACGAACATTATCCTGAATTTTGACTAGTGTGGCCCAAAAATTATCACAGCACAAAGCGTTTAGACACCCCTGCTCATAATATGTGAAACCATGGGCAGTTCTGGAAACTCATTCATGACAGCAGCGCAGAAGTGAGGGAACGTGTGCAGTACTGTTCAGTATAAATGCTTCGACTTGATCTAGCTGTTCACTAAATGCGATGCGCGTGGCCCATGGCTAGGTCCGAGTATTCTGTGCCGATTATTTAGGCGTTCAGGAAAAGAAGATTGCTGAGAAAAACATTTTCGTTGCATCAATTTTTTTTCACTGCTGTTTTTGTTGCCTACCTCCAGAAGCTACTGTCATAGGCTCGGGATCTTCGCGACACCTGCAATATTTTTTTGGCGCGCTGGAAGAGTTTCGCAGAAATAAAATTTTCGGTTCCATGAGCTTTGAATGTGCCCACATAACATATAAAAAACCCAGGCAAAACAAGAATATCAACTGGACAGGCATGTTCTATCTATCGTGGAATCACCCTTCATACATCAGAGAGCGTAAAGCACGTCCCCAGACACGAAAATTATTTTAGTACACCATAGTTATTATGGAACTGCTCCAAGAATGTAAGGGGAAAGCATTGGCTAAAATGTTAAACAATGGTTGTAAAAATTGCCTGTCACATCAATATGTACACAAATCATAGTGCACACACTGCTCACAAGAGAAATGCAGGATTCTTGCAGGGTGACCGAAGAGGACACATGCCACGAGCATATTCAAGATGCCGTTCTACTGGGACATTTATCATAGCTGCCATGAATACTGTGGGCCCTAAATATGTACGATGGGAGCGGCCACTGAGTTGCTGCCGAGGAATCCAGATGTGCCGCTCGGTGTCTCTCGGCGGCCCAGACAGTACAGAGGGATTAATAATCGAGCAACTTCTAGTATTACTGCCGGCCCCAACTCCAGCTGAAAATAATTTTTTTTCTTGGGGGGGGGGGGTTTATTTGCCAAACCGATGATCTGGTTACGAGGCACACTAATGAAAAGACCCATACTAATTTAAACCATTCAAAGTTGTTTGCTGTGCATCTAAATATAAAACCACTGAACAAGGCAGCAGAGATTACATAGTGGAGAAAGATGCCACTGCGTAGTGTTGCAGTAGGTGCCATTAGTTTCCTACTGGTATCAATTTCCCAAGGCTGTGACTGTTGCTTACTACAGCTTGTCTACGAGGTGAGCTGGCCAAACGCTTTTCTGGGTCTCATGCAGACCCAAGACTGTATATTGTGCCTGTTTGTGTACATTGCGAGGGGCTGCTGAGATGTAAAATTGACAGCACAGACTCGTCCTGCTTGGCTGCTTGACGTACAAGAGCCACACCCTGCCTTCCAAGACAAGCATCGCTTCCTTGAGAAGCCACGTGGGTCCCAGTGAGCAGCACAAGTGGTCGGAGATAAGGACGATCACGCTAGGCGGAAGCTCTTGACAAGGGCCCAACAGGCCTCCACTGCAGATAAGGAACACACCTTGCGAAGAGAAATGTCATTTCTCGTGCCACAAGTAGGGCTATCTGGCAATGCCAAAGGATGAGAAGGAGGGGACACCCCCAAGAGGGGTCACTCAGCCCAGTGTCACGACTCCCTGGCTCGGGTGAATTTTTCTGCATCATTCAAGATGCAGCCCAAGCAATTCCTGCACAATGTCTGAAGACTGGCGCGTGGTCTGGCCAAAATGAAATGCAAAAAAGCACACACGTCCATTTACAGCTTCCACATAGTTTTTCATTGACCAAATGCAGACCAATTCACAATCAATGGTGTGTTCAATTGCATGCTGGCTTATGCGCAATTGCTCGCATAAGCCACTATGAGATGAGTCAGTTCAAGAGACTCAAACAATGACCAAAGAAAAAAAGGCCTCAAAGTGACGGCACTACAGTGTTTAGCAGCCAAACAAGGTTATTCCATGTCTGCACCAGACAAAAAAAACAACGCAAAAAAAAGTGGCTCCCCAACACATGAACAGCTGGTAAACCAGCAAAGCCATTAGAACAAAGAAGCCATGCCGTTCTAAACTAGATGCCTACAAGTTGGCAAAATTGCTCTGGACAAGCTCACAGTCGTTCAACAGAAAAGGATTGCAAGTGCATTCGAGAGAAGTCAAAAGTGAATGACATGAGCTTCTCTGCACTTCTAGAACAATGCATACACAGAAAAAATAAAAACTTGCGTGCTGCAATAGTGCTCTTTGTGATGTCAGTGCTATAAATGCATGCCATCTGACAAACAAAACCAGCCTTGTTTATGCAACGTTCTCGACAATCATGAATAACCTCACAGCATGAATGACCACCCTTCTCTGCACCTAAGCAACCAAAATACGCGAAAATATTCGTGTGCACATCCAGCCTGCGTGCAAGATACAGAAGGCAAAATGTGCACCCCAATTTTCTTGCCTAGTAACAAACCATAGTTTGTCAAATAAATGAAAACTGTTTGCACCAAAACTCTAAATTGACTTTTATGCTTTGTTTCTTTTTCAACTATTGCTGTAGTCGACTCCAAAATGCTAGGCCATCATTGGTGGCATAGCCACTGCCTGCTTTAGTGTGTTGAAACTTTTTGATAAAGACATTATATGCACATTTCAACAGCATGGTCATGACAAGCTCTTGTTTTTTTTTTCTGCTTTATTCTTATATCTATATTGGCGTACTTATGTGGATGCAAGCTGCATATTATGCAGCTTACAAAGCGATAACACAGACGTGATGCCGTAGTTCGCAAAAAGGCAACAATCGAAAGAGTGGTTCATTACGAGTAGGCTGATCATATTTAGAAAGAGAAACCAAGAAATGATTGAAGTACTGCGAGCCAGCCATGCAGTCGTTTGACTGCTATGAATGCTTTCAATAAGGATTGGCCGACCAGTTGACCAGACCTTTCTGGCTCCGGTGAAAATGCAGCTCAGGCTAGAAGGTTTCAACCGCGTTGCCTCCTCAGCCATCACAATTCACCGGTTCCCTTGTGGCAGACAACATTCTCAGAGTCACGTTACTTTCGCACGCATGTATTACAGAGTCCGGCACGAAGCCAGGGCCGTCCGCGATAGAGGCGAGCACGTGTTTCGGCACAACACGCGAGCGGTCGGGGATTAACGATGACCTTCCGCGGCCATACATTCTCGCGCACGCCAGCCTTCTCTTCGTCACATGGCCGTCGTTTATTCAGCGGACTGAAATGAAATATCGGGGCACGCAGATTGCGAAAGAGCGGCGGCAAAGGGTGGAGCCGTTGCGCAATACGCTTTGGGCACCAGCATTTCGGGTCGCCGATGCAAGGGCGGGAGCGAGAACGGAAGAGAGGGGCCCTGCAGCCCAGGTGACGGAATGGAAGAAGCGCTCACCTCTTGCGTGGCCGTCGGGCTGTACCACACGAGCAGCAGCGATGTGGCAATGTTGACGAACAGTCCCGACAGCGTCATGAGGTTTGGTGCCAGCCAGAGCGGGCACTTGCTGGTCACCCAGTTCCAGAAGGGTTGCATCAAAGGGTCCGCGAACGACGAGCCCGAGCAGCTGTACTTGTGCTCCGAGAGCCGCTTCAGCTGCTGCTGGCTCAGCATGTCGGCCGAGCTGAATATCATGGTGGCGGTCAGGCCACTCGACGCCTACAACAGGCACTCACCGAGTGCCTCGACGGCCCCTAGTATCAGGCGCCATCACCCCGCGAACGACGTGCTCCAGACGTTCAGGCAATTCGCATCAGCCCGAACGGAACAGCTAGCGACGAGCACCCCAAGGAACACCGACGACGTCAGGCTGGTCAGGCTCAGGCTCGTTATTCCCGTTATTAGCTGTGCTTGCTGATGATGATAGCAGTGTGCAAAGCCACCTGTCGGGGGTCCCTTATGTTTCGGTTTCGGACTCTTTTTTTTTTTTTTTTACGTAGGCAATCTACGACTGTGACTTGGTTAGAATGGCTAGAATATACCCAACGTTTGTAGAACCAGGTTTCTATAAACGTTGGTTTACACTAACTAGAGTGACCTAGAATGCTGGGAGAGTGCCCAAAGCGCCGGCTCCCGCGTGGGTCTTTTGCGGTGAACTGCCGCGCCGCGCGGACCCGTGGACTTTCCGCGCTCGGGAAGCGCGTGGAAAGCGAGGGGCGTCTGCTGCGCGCTGTAGTTTCTTGCGTTGGGTTTCCACGCAAGGCACTTGAAGTCTATTCAACTTCAATAAATTGGTGCGGCGTGGGGCTTACCCATCTTTAACCCTTTGATGCCCAAAACAATATTTCAGTGCACAACCTAAAGAAAACTCTGGTATGCATAAAGAAATGTCGTAATATGCCAATTACGTTGTCAGAAAAAATTATGTGTATTTATAGGTGAGTAATGAGGTGTTGCTCCTGAGCAACATTGGGCACTTGAGACACTAATTCACATGGAATGCCTTGAAGCAGTTGCGGCGGCTTGGAAGGAGGCAGGAGTGCATGTTGCACTTAGCGCAGTACAAAACGTGTAGGCGAACTTGCAGAACTTGCATCGGTTCTTTTTTCGCTGTACTCTGGCCAGTGGTCCATGCCATCATACCTCACGTCCACTTGTTTCACACTGCCATCTTGTTCCACACTGTAAGAACATCCGGAAATGAGGCACCCTGACTGTCCCCGAAATCACTAATATGGAAAGATTTTTCCTCATCTCCTCCTTGGTGATCTTTGCACAGGTGCCATTCTTCGTAGAATAGAGATTTGATTGATAGCACAGTGTGTCTACCATCTCTTCATCGAAAAAGGCACAAGAGTACTGGTATGGACTTAGCACATTGTCGGGCGGTGGGGCAGCTCCTCCTTCCAGGCTCTGTCATCAACCATAAAGTCTTTTTTTTTTGTCCATTTTTTGCGAACGCTTTCTTTCATTTTCTGTGCTGTGCAGCCGTGTGGCGGGATATTTCCGGAACATCTTCAACAGGGTTGTGTGGCATTCCTCCGTCGTCTTCTTCTGGCGGATGTTCATCGCAAAGATTTAGCACAACTTCGAGCGGAGAGGAATCAATCAGTCTGTCATCATCTCTAGCTTCATACTCGGGATCATCCGGGTCGCTCTCAAAATCAACATCGAACAATTCACCATCCGGAAGAAAGAGTAGCTCCGGTATTTATCTGTCACCCATTTTTTTTTCTTTTGACATCGTCATCTATACATGAAAGACAAAAGAATATTGTCCTATAACGATAACTTATCGTATTTCGTAGAAATAAAATTACGTTATTGCCTGGCTTTACATTCAGTGAAGCAGGGAAACACAATAAGCGTAAAACCCTATATCGTCTTGGACCTCCGCAAATGCCCGATGTTGCTCCTGAGCGACAGCGCTTTTGGCGGGAAGATTTCTAACGCGTAACATGCGGCCACACCATTCAGCCTGTTCATAAATGTTCTACAACGCCTTATGCGCAATTTTAAGTCTAATATATCTCGCCGTAGCGTCCCGTTCCGTTGTAGTAGAATAAATTTATTCGCGTGTGCGGAGCTTGCGTTGCAAATTCTCAGACGCTCGAACAAAGCACTAAAGAAAAGGCGATGCTACCATCTGTGTGTATTTGTTTTACGCTTAGGACGCTTGGTAGACTTTGTCTCGTTCCACAGATAGCGCTAGCAGTATCACACTACAGGATGCGTTTGCTGAAAAAAATATTTTTGGGGTTGTTGCCCCAGAGCAACAGTGGGCACCAAAGGGTTAAGCAGTGTTTTAGTTTTGGGGCAGCAAGAGAATGCATGAACTCATATGTCAAATGGGTGTCCGCGCGGCGTAGTTCCGGTGCTGGAGTTGGGGAACTGTGCGTGCGCAGAAACGTGCAAAATGAGCATGCACGAGGAAAAACGAAAACAAACTGATTAGCACGGGTAAGCGAGCAATAGCACCATGCATGCAAGAATTAAGAGTACGGAAAAAACGTAAATTATTCGCGCAGTCAGCTGCAATACTTACGTGTAACGTGACCACTTCGCTCACCACTATACGAGCTTTTCACTCACGATCGCCAGTGGCTTAGAGCCATATGCGCATGTCTTCATTCGAGCACTTGTTAGTCTCCACTAGTACTTTATCGTGGACAGAACACGGTAAGAAGGCGCAAGGGAAACAAAAGAAAGAGTACTGTTATTTCGCTTCTAAGATAGCGTACAGCAACAAGGTTCAACGGGCGCGAAGACTGTGCTAAATTCAGACATTTCAAAAAAAAGTAACGCCAGGTAAACAAACCTTATTCCACAATTTCGCGCATGAAAGGAGCAATATTTAAAAAATGCTTTACAAATATGCAGATGTCATTAAAGTTATAAAAATAGCTGACTGAACAAAAATACGGTAAGAAATTTTAAATGTGAAGGTGTATTGTTTCAGTCACTTTAAAAAATTGTTCAAATACAAAGATCTCTTATACACCTAGCCTGAGAAATGTCGCATGAGATAACATTATATATAATAGAAAGCTATAGAGCTAGACTAGACGTTTTGGAGCCAGCTGGGGTCCCACATGCGTCGGGCTTGTTCTATCTACAGGGATTGCTGTACATCGACATGAAACGTTTGCGCCAGATGCTTCAATGAAATTCTTCAAGCCTTCACCATACGACATGAAAACAGATGCAAACCACTCATTCTCAACTTCAGATATCTTCAAGGTTCTCGGCGGTTAGCGTTCGCACGGTTCAGAGACGTCACAAAAAAAAAATGTAGACGAGTAGTTACATAGAATTCAATTGTTTCCTCGGCAATTCAGTGCGCGTCAACATGGCACCCGACTGCAGCTTCCCGCTTTTTCCGGATGAGCTCAAAATGGCGTCCACCACGCTTTCGTGCTGAAGCTCCGGAGTGTTGAAACGGCGTGTGAAGAGCATTTTCAAATCTTCACTCTAAGCCGCAAAGGACGAAAAGGGGTCTGTGGTTCGTCCTTTTGGGGGGTAACTGCACTGCCACAACCATTACTCCCTAAAGGATGAACGATTCGTCCTTTAGGGAGTAACTGTCAGGGGACGAACTGTTAGTCCTCAGTTGTTTTGAGGGACGAAATATCGGGTGTAAAAGTTACCCCTGTTAGGGAGTAACTGATTTATTAAATGCGAAGCATTTCTTAGCGAACCTCAGGCACTTTGGCCGTTTCTATCTACGTATCTATCTATCTAGCCGCCTACGTCTGGGCGCTCTCTTGGTCGTCTCCACAGGTTGTAATATACCAAAATTGGCATAGCATAGGCTGAATGTATGAACAACACGATTCACTGGTCATGACATGAATAACGCAAAATACCTGTCGCGTACGTCACGAAACCCTTTCTCTCTGTCATGTGTGGTACATACCCGAATACCGGAGTTCATGTTATGCGGGTATGTGCCACAGTTGATAGTCTCAACCAACACAGTAACCACGAACATACACACTGACACACGAGGAAAGTGATAACCAAATTTAACCAGTGTTCTTTAATGTGCAATGACATGGCACAGCACACGGGCCTTTATCATTTCGCCTCCATCGAAATGCAACCGCCGCGGCTGGGATCGAACCCGCGACCTTCGGCTCATCAACCGAGCACCGTAACCGCTACACCACCGCGGCGGAGGCAATGAAATTGAGGGAGCGTAAGACGAAACAGTCCTGGAAGACACTCGACTACCATCGACTCGTTCACGTGGTCCGCAACGTGGATCACGTGGTATGCGCAAAAATCGGGGTCAGTGCTTCCTACAATAATTCTGCCGAGGGGACCATAATCCTCATCGTTGCCGGGGACTTGAGCATTGATTTATCAAAACCTAACAACGCCTGCTTCTTACACTGCATGAAAGATGGCTTAGATGGGAACAGGGCATCACAAGACCTCCTTGCCAGGTCCAGGACAGGAGGCATCGTTATCATAGATCATTTCTTCGTAAGAAGCATCCGCGATTTCCACCAGCTGTTATATACCTTGCACTTCACTACACTTAGACCGCTCGTAGCTGCGATCACGAATGGATTCGATAACAAGTCCTGTCGAGCTGTTGGTGCGCACTGATCACGGTGATGATGACCTTGTTCATGAACTGTCGAAAACCCTTCCGCACATGCCCTCGAGGTCGTGAAACGTGCGTGTGTTGTCCGTCATAAGGGACAAGTATAAGCATAACAACTGAAACTCAACTGTAACAACTGTAACTATGAGTGTAACGTACGTGCAGGGCGCCTGCGCGTGCCACTCGGCTGTGTATGTATTTAGAGAAATTTTCTGAAGAAAGCTTAGTTGCGCGTAGCGCCTGTCCTGTGCATCTGTGTTCCTTCTTTGTCCTGTTCGAATCCGTGCTATCCAGTATTGAAGAATATAAGCACTACATATCAGCTTCCCATGCTGCTGTTGGCATCGTTGCGCAACTGTAAACAACTGGTTAATAGCACATGTGCGACTCTTCAACTTATATGTGTGTGTGTGTGTGTGTGTGTGTATACCATTTGCACATTTCTCTAGCGTCATTCCGTCACGTTTTGCTCAATGTGAAAAATTACGCCTCAGTCAATTTCTGCGCATGCTTCGCATAACATCGATTCCCACGGTACGTGGGATCTGCCGAATTTTTCCTCTTTTTGCATGGTAGCTGCGTAGGGACGAACTGTTACCCCTGATGGGACTAACAGTTGCTCCTTCTCGATAAAAAAAATTCAATTTATTACAGTTTCTGGTTGAATTACCGAGAATTTGGAGGTTGATACACGCATTAGACGACATATAGAATTAGTACACAGAAATAAATTCAGAAGTAAACTACAGAAAATTCACAACAAACACACAGGATTCGAACTCGTGACCATTGAATCAGCAGTCGCGTACGCTAACCACTATACCACACGCCAGTATGTGGCAGAGTGAATATTGCCGGGGATATATATGAACAGGCACCGTCTGGAAGCTGCGCGTTCTGCCATGTTAGTCAAAGTAGCAAGATTCCTTATATTAGACTTCAGCCTTCAGTGTTTCGCAAGCAACCATTCGGTGATCACGTTCATGAAAGTGTAAAATGCGTTGCATTGGTTTTTCTGCGCGCGTGTTTCGATCGAATTTGGGCGCTTGATGAATGTATGTTTATATAAACGTTCTCATATATGCTCCCGTCGACGTGCCAGACTTGCTCGCTTCTCACTGTGCAGAACACGGTTGGTTATATCGTTCAGCGAAAATGTCTGCTTAATGACAAAAAAACGAAAACGTCTAAAGAAACAACCAAGTTTATTCAACGACTCGTGTCAATTCTGCAGCATCGTGTGTACACATAAATTGAACAACTTTGTTGAATACAGAAAATAGGATGGCTTCCCTGTATTATAGGAGAGACAATGAAAAGTGCAATGTTTTATCCGAATGGATGCTGTCCAGCCGACGTCAGGAAGTGCAACAGCACCATCGACAGCTGCTGAGAGCGTGTTCATAGCTGCAAGATGTTGAAGACGTTTCTCAGGAGGCGCAACGCTCTCATTCATCGATTTCCTGAAAAAGTAATTGCAGGAGCATTAATATTTCCGGCAGAACTGTTCGTGCACTTGCAGTTACGTCACGAGGCGTCTGTTAGAAATGCTGCATGCGTAAAAATTAGATGAAAACTGCTCTTTCACAGAACCTGTCATATAGTGCAATGGAACAGTTCAAAATGTGTTATGAAGTTCGAAAAACCCGTCCCCGAGTTTAACGTTTCACGCTTTCACAGCGACCCGCTAGTGGGCCCACTTATTTATCAATAAAGCTTGCTCTTCATTTGAGAGATAGAAAAATTAAATGATTCCTAGCATCGATACAAACGAGCGAAATCGCCGATGCCGTCGCCGACTGCCCGTGTTAGCGGTGCTAAGCCTTTAGCTAGACATACTATTTTAACAGCCAATCTTCCCAAATGACTTGTTTACCTTGCAATAGAAGATATTGTGCGGAGTTTACGTCATTTTCTTTTAAAAAGTCGCGAATATTTCTGATAAACAACGCTTATTTGGGCAGCACTGAAAACAAAACTATTTTTGAACAGCTGTACTTGTTACAGCTAATGTTGAGCCTTCACCGAGGTTACCATGTTTCGATGGCCCAACCATTATGCGCGAGCTCATCAATCATGCGTGTTTTATTCGCGCATGCGTGTTTTATTCGCGCGTTCCCTCAACGTGCAGAAGAGCAAGATGTGCAAGTCTGGCTCGCTGAATACGAACGAGCGACCGCGATAAAGCGCTGGGACCCCCGACGCAGGAAAGCCTAACTACCTGTCATTTTACTTGAGCGGTGTCGCCAGCGTGTGGCATCGAAACCGCCAACGTGACCTCCCGGCATGGGCTGCCTTCAAAACTCACGTGACGGAGGTATTCGGGCGCCCCGCCGTTCGCAAGCTTCGAGCTGAGTAACGTTTGCGTGCTCGTGCGCAGCACAGCGGTGAGAATTTCACAAGCTACATAGAAGACGTTGATGTAGCAATGGCCGATGCCGAGAAGATTCAGCATATCTTGAAAGGAATCGAAGACGACGCCTTTCAGATGCTGCTGTCAAGGAACCCATCAACAGTCTCTGACCTAGTCAGCCTTTGCCAAAGCTTCGATGAACTGCGCAAACAACGTGCAGCCACCCGCCAATCTCTGCCACCCGCGACTTCCATGTCAAGCTTGGCTGTTGCTCCCGATCATACGTCCCTGCTGCAACAGGTTAAGGATTTTGTTCGAGAAGAAGTTGCACGTCAGCTTTCGCTGATGCCGCTTGTTCACGGGCAGTCGAGTTCTCCATTGGCGCCCGCTCTCCAGAACATCATCAGGGATCAGGTAGCCGATCAGGTTCCACCTTATCTCCATCGCTCCAATAGCTACTCCCCTGACGTACGCTGAAGTCGCTTCGAGGCCTGTGCTACAAAGTTACGGCCCACGTCGCCCGCATATGCGCCCGCCAGTATCTCCACCCGCCCGACCAGCAGTACAGTACGCACGAGCTGAGGATCCTTGGCGCACAGAAGACAACCGTCCTATTTGTTTTCATTGTGGTCTTCCTGGGCATGTGGCACGTTACTGTCGCTTTCGTCTACCGAACGTCTCCAACAATATGCGTCATGGGTCACGTATATATGCGCCACGTCAGCCCTGCCGTAGTTATTCGGACGACCACGAATCTGCCTGTCACCGAGGCACCATTCTCCTCCCGCCGTTCGCCTTCTCCTCACCGCCGTTCCCTTTCACCCATGCAACGACGGCGGAGCCCTCTGCGCCAGGAAAACTAACTAGCGCAGTTCAGGAGGCAAGAACTGCGGTGCCAGCGAAATGTGTAAGGCCTCAAATTTCCCCGAAGAACGTTATTGATGTCGCCATAGAAGGAATACGGACGCTAGCCCTTGTCGACACTGGCGCTGCTCTTTCAGCAATTGATGCCCGCATTTGCCTCCGAATCGTAAAAGTGACGACACCACTATTCTGGACTATCTCTTCGTACCGCCAACGCACAGCACGTCGAGCCGTCCGGCGCCTACACAGCCCGTGTCGTCATACAGAATGTCGTCTATCTCATCGAATTCATCGTGTTGCCGTCATGTTCTCACGACGTAATATTAGGTTGGGATTTTCTCTCCACGCATCATGCGATCATCAATTGCGCCCGCGTCGAAATCGAGTTGTTTCCGTTTTCACCAGACATTATCAATGACCACACAGACTCTTGTCGTAAAATCGCAGTTTCCGAAGACACCGTTATACCGGCCTGCTCTACTGCTCTTGTCAGCATCTCTTGTACTTCTGTCAACGACGGCACCTTGCTTTTCGCACGCTCTGACCTTCTACTTCGCCGCCGATCACTACCACTGCCGTTTGCCGTCCTTCAGTTCAATTCTGGCACCTCTGTGATGTACGTGTCAAACCCAACGGCCGCACCAGTCACCCTGCGCCACCGTGAAAGCGGGAGAGCCGAACCACTGCCATCTTCTTCAATTTTCGACATCATGGAAGACTCCGCTGACCTGGCCGCCCTTGAGACATCGCCTCCTCAGTCACTGCCGCGGTCTTTCACACCAGCGACCTTACGACGACGCAGCGCGACCATCTTCTTCGCTTGCTCGAAGGTTTCTCATCCTCGTTTGACTCCCACGCAACGTCGCTCGGCCGCACGACGACTGTGTCGCACACAGTGGCGTACGAACTCGTTCGCGAGTGGCGGGGCTGGCGTTGCTCACTCTGTCCGCCTTGTGTATATATATATATATATATATATATATATATATATATATATATATATATATATATATATATATATATTATATATATATATATATATATATATATATATATCACTGTAATTTCAGGTGATTTTTTATATTCATAGAGGTGATCAGATGACTTGCTTTTCTAAACTGTTCCTTTTAAATCAAGGAAGAATCTGCACGAACAGGTTGTGCAGGCTGGGCTGCCCATGACACAGCAGTGTTTAATAACATTTTGGAAATATGACCGTGAAGTTTAAAAAGTACACCCAAATTTAACCTTATCATCTGAGCATTCCATCAGCAAACTTCCCAGTCTTACTCTGGTGTTGTAGATACGATGAGTACGAAGAACCTGCTATGTATGACTCTAGTACCTTAAATTCTCCCTTCTTAAACAAAACATGTGGCTGACAAAGCAAGGCACTTCGCAGAAGTCTTCAGGATAAGCCAAGTGCCAATTTCTTTACTGTTAGAGCCCTCTAATATAAAGTCTTTCTTAAGAAGAAGACCAAATTCAGCCGATTAATACTTAAGCAAACCACATTGAGCTGGTTGTGTATAGTTATAAGATTATAAATGACCACGAATTTATGTCCTAGGTGTCGTTCCTTGCCCTCCTAGTTTTCCAAGCTTGGGGGGGGGGGGGGGGGGAGGAGGGGACTGAATAGCGGTGAAGTGGCCTTTTACTCCTCCCCTCCGGTTCCTCCAAGTAAATAGCCTACGTAAACAGTGTAAGCTCAAATTTTCCTTGAAAAAATGTGGGCGATTACAACGTTAAACTACCCCGCATTGTTTCCTTCCGTATAGGTCGTTAGCTGTTAATGATTGGTCGACATTTTCTGGGTCATGCTCACGGCACCTGCTCGTAAACCGACGCAGCAAATGACGCGTAAGTGATCCACCGCGTAATTACCACGCACGAATGAGTGCGTAAAAAATAATAATAATGAACTCTTTTCAATACGGCGAATTGTTTGTGATTGGTTCTTCGCTATTCGTCAAAATTTTTCAATGTGACATAAAATCGCCTCCAATTACGCGACGTCACAAGTTTGCGAAAAATCGCGGCGTTAAAATGAAGTGTGCACAATAAGCAGCACATTACTGTGCTGAGCAATAACTCATTTTTTTTTTCGGAATAGCCAGACAGTGTCTCTTTCTGAACGTAATTTAAGAAGGCTGCCCGCCAATCACATTGGCAGCGGCTGCTTATAGCAGCGGGCAAGATGGATTCATATGTGTATAATAGATACTTTCAGTTGTATAACGATGCTGAGCTGTTTTTGCGCGTTTACAACTCTCTGTGAACTCATCGTTGCTGACAAAGAGGTAGAGAGAGAAATAAACATTATTAGGAACAGACACAATCCTTTTCAAGTAGGCAGCCTTCTTATTCCAGAAAACCGTGGACGCTGATCATCTCCCTGGTGAGGTATAGATCAAGTAACGGGGCGAACTTGAAAGCTGGACTTTTGCATGTGCTCGAGTCCACTGCCTTGTTACAAGCCGCTACGATCGCTGCATGCTATGATACGTCAAGTGAAGCAGGCTAATCGTATACTAAAGTGGGAATCTATTTCAGCTGTCCTGGCAGGCCCGTGGCCAGTGGGGGGGGAGGGGGGGCAGAGGATCACCCCCCCCCCCCGAAATTTTGATGACACATGGTGTTTTATCGAAAAGAAATCATGAAAATAGCAGTTTTTCTCAAATAGTCAAGGCTTTCAGCAAGTGCCCCCCCCCCCCCGAAAAAAATTTCTGGCTACGGGCCTGTGTCCTGGCTAGCCACAGCTAAAGTACTGGACACTTCTGCACACTCATCAACTCACAGCAGCTTGAATGTGGAGCAGTGGCAATGCCATTCGTTTTCAAAGAAACTGAATTTCCTGAAAAGGGAGAGCGTTTGATCGGGCTATAAAACGTTTACTGGTTCCCGCCCATATTTGCGTCGCGGATTACTTAAATTTCAGGCCAGGCAGAACAAAATAAGATCATGACAGATCGGTGTATTGTTTTAGAGCCCCTGCTGAGCGATAGCCTCCTCTGCAATGCTAGAGCCCAAGACGCACAAGCGTTGAATAGGCAGCCCGCACCGCAGGTAGCCTACATTGCGTCGTCATGACACATGGAGAACATTCGTCAGAGCAGAATCGTAGGACAAATTTTATTACAAAATTACGTCATTGCTGCGTCCAAGTAAAACTCTGAATGGCTTGTTTTTCCCAGTCTGCAGCCGACAATAACCATTGTCGAAAGTGGGGGGGGGGGGTGGCTAGCGCCCCCCTTGCCCCCCCCCCCCCCCCGGTAGATACGCCTATGGTCGCACACCATCGATACTGGGAGCCATGTGCCCATTCGACAACGTCCTTACCAAGTATCGGTGAGCGAAAGGCGCGTTATCGATGAGCAGGTGAAAGACATGCTCCAACGTGGTGTCATTCAACCTTCCAACAGTCCCTGGGCCTCGCCTGTGGTCCTGGTTCGGAAAAAAAGATGGTACCATACGATTTTGCGTCGATTATCGACGGCTTGACAAGATTACCCGAAAGGATGTGTATCCATTGCCCCGTATTGATGACGCGCTGGACTGTTTGCAGGGTGCGGAGTTCTTTTCTTCCTTGGATCTCCGCTCTGGCTACTGCAGCAAGTACCCATGGCTGACGCTGACTGTTCGAAAACGGCGTTCATAACACCAGACGGATTGTACGAATTCACTGTAATGCCGTTCGGTCTCTGCAACGCGCCCGCGACCTTTGAACGCATGATGGACGGCATCCTGCGCGGCCTGAAGTGGCGCACTTGTCTCTGCTACCTTGATGACATTGTCGTCTTTTCCCCAGATTTTTCGACTCATCTGCACCGTTTACATCAAGTTTTGACCTGTCTCCAGAATGCTGGCCTCCAGCTTAACTTGAAGAAGTGCCAGTTTGCGGCTCGAAAACTGACTATATTAGGCCACGTTGCCTCCAAAGAAGACATTCTCCCCGATTCTGCTAAACTCCGGGCCGTATCCGATTTCCCAAAGCCCACTACCCTGAAAGCACTACGCAGCTTTATTGGCCTATGCTCGTATTTTCGACGCTTCGTTCGCAATTTCGCTAATGTCATCGCACCCCTGAATGCACTTCTCCACGGCGACAATGAACTGTCTACCTGGTCGGAAGCCTGTGATCACGCGTTTACGACTCTCCCCCGCCTGCTTACATCTCCGCCAATCTTGCGCCACTTCGATCCCAGCGCACGGACAGAAATTCACAATTCATGATGCCAGTGGTGTTGGCCTTGGTGCTGTGCTCGCACAACGCAAGGACGCCAACACCGAATACATGGTCGCCTATGCTAGTCGTGCGCTCACGAAACCTGAGACCAATTACTCCGTCACTGAAAAAGAGTGCTTGGCTATCATATGGGCTCTTCAGAAATTTCGCCCTAGAAATTACGGTCGTCCCTTTGACGTCGTTACGGACCACCACGCTCTTTGCTGGTTGTCGAACGTGAAGGACCCGTCAGGCCGCCTCGCTCGTTGGGCTCTCCGAATCCAGGACTACGACATCCGCGTCGTCTATCGCTCTGGCCGCCGACACTCTGATGCTGACGCCCTTTCTCGTTTTTCCCTCATCTCAGACGACAGCATTTCTACACGCGATCAAGATATGTCGCCGCTTGACATCCTGGACATGGCCTCAGAACAACGAAACGACCCGTGGATCGCCACCATTTTGAACTTTTTGTCAAGCCCTCCGACAGCGTCGGCACCTCGCGCACTGCGACGCCATGCAGGCACAGCATTTCGCTATCCGCGACGGACTTTTATACCGCCGCAACTACCACAACGACGGCCGCATATATGGTTACTAGTCGTACCCCGTAATCTTCGTCAAGAATTGTGCTCCGCTTTTCAAAATGACCCAAGTGTGTGTGTGGTCACGGTGGAGTGTCTACGACGTACATGCGGCTCAGTCGACGATATTATTGGCGGGTCATGTACAACTCCGTCTGCAAGTACGTCCGCTCTTGCATCCCCTGCCAACGATGCAAACCAGCCTCGCACCTCTCCGCAGCACAGCCACTTGCATGCCCCACCCTCCCGTTTGACCGCGTCGGCAGGGGCGTAGCCAAGGGGGGGTTGGGGGGGTTCAAACCCTCTCCCCCGAAATTTTTAAATGCGAAGCATTTCTTAGCGAACCCCTGGCACTTTGAGCGTTTCTATCTACGTATCTATCTATCTATCTATCTATCTATCTATCTAGCCGCCTACGTCTGGGTGCTCTCATGATCGCCTCCTTAACTTGGTGTAGACCAAAATTTGCACAGGAAGGTAAGAGGATTTGACGAATATGATTGCCGGGTCATGATATGAATAACGTTAAAAAATTGTCGCGTACGTCGTCAAACTCTTTCCACTAGACACGTGTGGCACATACCCGTTTACCACGGGCTGCGGTGTACGGGTATGCGCCACGGGTGATTGACAGTTTATATCTACCCAGCAACGGCGAGAACAGACAGTGCTAACTTAAATGTTAGAGCGTTAACGAAAACCAACATCGGCAGCATTGACTCAACGAATGGAAAGAATGAAAATTAGGATCCCAGCAGGAATCGAACCCAAGCATTCTGCGTGGCAATCAGGTATTCTACCACTGAGCCACGCCAGGTCTGTAAACTGGTTTGAAAAAGCAGCCTACGCAGGCGTAATATCAGTGCAACGCCAATTGTGGTTGTGGTGCTGGCTATGTAATTTTGCAAGAAAGCAATAAACGCTACATGACACTCCTACGATGTGTACTCCTACGATGCAGGTGTCATATCAGATTAGTGTCTGTAGTTCCAGTGTTGGCTCCGCTTTTATAGCAGTCTAATAAACATTACGTTTGTATTCCTATGATTCAGCAAGCTATATTGAAGCATTGCTCGACACCGGAGAAATACATTAACGAAGGTTACATATGATATCCACATCACCGCACCGTAAAGTGCACTTCGTCCACCAGAACGACGCTGTGTCCTCTTCATTTCTTACGAGGCTGGGGCGATGGCCTCATGCTGACCGAGGATGATGCCAGATTGATTGACAACCGCTTTGTAGACTAGGCTACTTAGGCCATATGCGCCCAGGTAGTCTACGAATACAACAAACACCATCCACTGATGTTGGTCTACGTAGCACTATCCAGGCCTACCAGCCTCGACGGCCTATACCTCACCAACGCGAAGGGTGGCTTCAGGTTCCGACATGTCGCCGGTTCTGTCGACAGACAATTTGTCGACAAAATGACCGAGGCATCCACGAATTCCAACAGCTTTACTATACCACATACTTCACTACACATGGACTCCTCGTCATCACGATTACGACCGAATCCTATAACAACTCATTACCAGCTGCTGGTGCTCACTGATCACGGTGATGATGCCCTTGTTCAAGAACTGTCAAGAACTTCCTGCACACATGTACACGGGTTCGTGAAACGTGTGTGCGTTCTCGGGACACGTATAAGCACTACCACGGCCGGTCTAGAGGCGCGCGCTCGCTCCTTCCCTTACGGCCTGTGCAGCTGCCGGGAGTACAATGGAACTTTTTCTATACAGTCACGACGGCGCGCTCCGCGTGAGGGCGTCGCGAGCCAACCGCCCAAAGCGCGTTTCGCCGCATGCGCTTCGTGTTGTAAACCAGCTGTGCCCGGCCAATTTCTCGTGCTAATTACTTCTATCGGTTGTAGCAAGCGGTGAAGGAAGTACAGGTGCGTGTGGGGACAGTCTGCCTTTCTCGGCACTTGGCAATAGAAGACGCACACGCAGCGCTACTAGCAACAACAATATTTTTTAAGACCCGACCACCTTATATTCGATGGAGGCGAAAATGCCTGAGGCCCGTGTGCTATAGATTGCTGTGGCTGGAAAATGAATTTTCAGGCTAAATTAAGCGCATCCGGGATTCTTCTGTCGCCGCTGGCGTTGGAAACTTTACAGACGAGACGTACACTGCCCTGCTTTTCACCACAAAGTCCACGGTGGAGACAGTCCGATTTCTTCTGAGAAAAGGAGTAAACTATATATATATATATATATATATATATATATATATATATATATATATATATATATATATATATATATATATATATATACCTGCTCACGAAGAAATTTAACAGTGATCCTATAGAGGCATTGTTTGGAAAATTGAGGGCAATGTGCGGGGGCAATGACGTGCTACACGCAAGAGCCGCCACAGCTGCTTTGACCCACATTGTCAAGGAAAAGGCGCTACCTTCAAAAGACATGGGCATTCGCGACGAAAACATTGAAGAAGCGGCGGTGTCTATTCCGGAAGTTGTTATTGAGGAACTTGAAGCTCTGCGAGAACCTCCTCGCAAACCACCAAACTCTGTTGCCTATTCAGGCTTGGTGTATGTAGGTGGTTACATTGCCAAACTCATCACTGATGTCGGTTGCAAAACATGCGCCATGCTAGTGACGACAAACAAAACGAGCAGTCCTTTGTATCATCTTCTCCGTCAGCAAGAAGCCTATGATCTACACTACCCAAAGCCGGAATTACTATCAATGCTGGACACAATTGTGACGTTCTTCGAGAAAGCAGTCAAATATCTTCCTCGAACGAAAATCCTCGAGACTTTGCAATTGACTGTTGAGCCATACCTTGAAGATTCGCCACTTCTGGACTGTCCTGAAGGTGTGGACAAGAGTCACGCGAGAGTGCTGGCTCATATTATTTCTGAAAAGTTTCTCCGGATTCTTCTTATTGAACTACACAAAAAGTTAACAGATCAGAATGACAGGCCTTCCGGTTTTATTCACAAGCCCTCGCGGAAGCATATCAGGCTGTGACAGACTTGACTCCTTTAAACTGTGATCGTCACTACAGTGTTTTACCAGCAGTGATTTTTTTTTTCAGTTCTCCATGCGCATATTGTTGTAGTACCAAGGAAAACATTCTTTTTCCCATTGAAAGGATTCTCTGAAAGTTTTTTTATGTTTCCTCTTCGTCTGCAGCGTGGCCGTCCCCACTGTGCAGTGACTTTCACTTTTTTGAAGTATTTGTTTCAATATTAAAGCACGAATTAAGATGCCTCCAACAAAAAATGTGCAATTTTGTTATTTTCAAGTACAGCGACGGCCGGCACGTACATTTGAAATAAACATTTCCCAAACCATGATTAAACCGTTTCCTCAACCAAATGCAATGTTCATCTTCTTACTTATTCTCGAAGTTACAGAAACCTAAAAAAACAAGGCTGTGTTATAACCGCGTCGATGCTTTGCCGAGCAACAGAAGCGGGCTTATGAGCGGCCTGCGCCACCACTTCTGTAAAGCGGAATTTACCAGAGTCATCACATGTACTTGCTACCATGTTTCTATCGCATTGGTACCATGAATACCATATAGAGTAACTTCAGAAAGCGCCATGCTAAGTCGGAAGCCGAGCACTCCCTGCGCGCAGTAGCCTCTGCAACGGCCGGGAGTGACAGTTGGCTCGGAGCGCCCCCACGAAATTGCGGCCATAGGTAGCAACAGCCCCCCGTGCGCAGGCCGTAAAGGAAGGAGCGAGCGCGCGCCTCCAGACCGGCCGTGGCACTACATATCAGCTATCAGCTTACTGCTTCTGGTGTAGGTAATACCCACGTTGCCATTCGCAGCGTTACCCAACCGTAAACAACTGCTTATATAAGACATATGCGGCTCTTCAACATATATATGTGTGCGTATAAAATTTATACAAATCTCTAGCGCCATTTTGTAACTTGTCGTTCAGTAAAAAAAGTTACGCCACAGTCACCTACCCGCCGCATGCTTCGCATAACATCGACTCCCACGGGGATCTGCCGAATTTTCAATTTTGCTTGCGTATATATATACACACACATCAAACGCGCGCACGAACATACATAAAGTATGGTTGAACCCCCCCCCCCCCCCCGAAAAAAATTTCTGGCTACGCCCCTGCGCGTCGGCATCGATTTATACGGGCCTCTTCCATGCACTGGTGCTGGAAACCGATGGATTGTCGTTGCCATAGATCATTTGACAAGGTATGCTGAAACCGCCGCCTTGCCTGCTTCAACAGCAAAAGACGTCGCCTCGTTATTCTACACAGCTTCATTCTTCTGACCTCTTCATCCTCTGACCTCTATCTAGATCGCCAAGATGGCTACCTCTCCATGCCGGGGTTGATTGTGAGGAAGAAGATCGGCAAGCACGGAGGCCCATCGCCATCGGCTGGCGTGCACACACCGACAATTCGCACTCTGGCTACGCCCTGCGTGCTGCTACGATCGTCGCTCGCGTAGAATCCTGAATAAATCCCCCGTAACAAAATAAATAAATATAAAGAGATGACCAGATGGGTCAAGTAAGCCTGTTTTATCCCGCAGACGTGTGTCAGCTGCTGTCAGCTGAAAATCACGTTTGTTTTCGGGCGTTCGCTCGTAACATATGAAACGAGGCATACACGATGTTGCACCATTTCCTTTGGTTTGTCCTGTTTTTTTATATGCGAAGTATTTCTTGCTCGGGGGCATAGGCGTGCGCAGGGTTCCGCATCAGGGGGCGGGGGGGCGAAGGTTCATCGCAGCGTCCCCCCCACCCTACTAAGTCAATGTATGGTGCTGATTTTGCGCCCCCCCCCCCCCCCTCTTAGGTGGTAGGGCGCTGAGCGCCCCCCTCTTAGGTTATTAGGGGGGGCGGCCGCCCCCCCCCCCCCCCCTGTGCGCACGCCTATGCTCGGGGGTATGTAAGGCGGCGTGGTAATCCGCACGCCGCTTCGTGGTCCGCACTCACACTACGCATGCGCGACTCTCCTCCTTCCCTCTCTCCAACAGCTGCGCGTTACTCTCTCCACTTCTCTACCAGCACCTGCTTGCGCTTCTCCTGCGTTCTCGCTTCTGCTCTCACGGCGCATACGCTACTCTCCTCCTCTATAGTCTCCTCTCCTTCATGTGGTAGGGCGCTGAGCGCGTTCAGTTCAGCGCATGCCTCGGTTGGCTCCTCTGAAATGCGGGTTCGACATGCCGAAATTCTCTCCTGCGCAGCGCCGCGATGAGGGCCAGCGCATGCGCGTCCCCTCCCCCTCTCTCCTCTCCTACGCTGCCTCTCTCTCGCGCGCCTGTCGACGTTCCCCGCACGCCCTGTGAGAATTAACGGCCAGGCTAGAGGGAAGACACGACGCGCGTAGTGTTCCTCTTCACGTTCCACGACGCGAGGTCGGTAGCATGCCCAGCGAACGCCAACGGAACGCGATCGTGCAAATGCTCCGGCTTCGCATCGCCTCATGGTCCCCTTTAGCGGGAGATGGTGTAATTTTTTTTAAAGGCTAAAGGCTTAGATACGCCTTCAAACACGAAAATTGACCATCGGCGTCGCTGCCTTCGGCGTCCCGCGTCAACGGCGTCAACACGAGTGGCGCAAAAAATCATCACGTGATGATGACAGCACCATATGACATCACAGATCGGCTAAATTTCTTACGTCGTCATCATGTCACTATGGCGTCATACAACGTGACGTCACATGATGACATCATGTGACGTCACGTTATTGTATGAAACATGTTAATGCATGAAACAGAGTTTCATACAATAACCTAGAGAGGAAACTGGCGCTGCGATCGTTCAATCCCCATGGAATGATGGAAAGTACGGGCTTCGGATTAGATTGCGTTAGCTAGCGAACTGTCTACGAATATTTTTCTACGGTTTCAGTTTCGTTCTTCGCGAGGCGTGGGTAGTGGGGTGCGTTGCAAAGCACTCAAGCAGTGCCTTTGTTGTTCGAAGAGGCTGAAGACCGCTAGATCTCTTGGTTTCCTGCGACGTTTCAGCTTTACGGGTTGTATTTGACAGTTTTAGCAAAGCGCCGTGCATTCACCGCTGCGCATAGATGTAGCGTCCCATGCCAGTGCAGGAAATTGCATAGAGTTAACGTTTTTTGATAAGCGCTCCTTGTCAAAACTTTTCAAATCGACAGCAAAACGACGGCAAAGCTAAGTAGACGCACCGCCACGCTCCTCTGACTCGACTTCACAACAAAACGAGAGATGCGTTGGGGACAGACCACTTGGACAGACGCACCTGGCATCGCAACAGACGATACGTTAAGTGTTTCTCACTGTTATTTCCATAAATAGATAATGCATACTTTCGAGGGAAAAAAGCGTGTTTGTTTTAAGTGTTGTAAAAAAATAATTCAATATATCGTGATGCCAAATCTGGAACACACTTGTAGAGCAATGCATACCCGGCCTGGTGGTTGAATTGGTCCAGCTTTCACTTTCATCTCACGGTCACGCAAACCTTTTGCATTAAGTTTTACGTACAAAAGAATGAAGCAAGTTTTAATTGCAAAAATTGGGCACAT
This sequence comes from Rhipicephalus sanguineus, assembly GCF_013339695.2. NCBI lineage: Eukaryota > Metazoa > Arthropoda > Arachnida > Ixodida > Ixodidae > Rhipicephalus > Rhipicephalus sanguineus. Next base: position 216,664,200 of record NC_051177.1, on the reverse strand, counting down.
CCCACGTACCGTGGGAATCGGATGTTATGCGAAGCATGCGCGTGATAGTGACTGGCGTAATTTTTCACGTTGAGCGAAACGTTACGGAATGACGCTAGACAAATGGTATACGCACACTCATTTGTTGAAGAGTACATGTATTATATAAGCAGTTGTTTACTGTTGCGTAACGATGCCAACATGGGTGTTACCAACCCCAGACGCGGTAAGCTGACAAAGAAGGAACAGAGGTGCACAGGACAGCCATTACTCGCAACTAAGCTTCATTCAGGAAAGCTTCCCTAGATATACACACAGCCGAGCGGCACGCGCAGGCGCACTGCAGGTACGTTACAGACACAGTTCCAGTTGTTATGATTATACTTATTAATTGTCCGTTATGACGGACACGCAGGCACGTTTCACGAACCCGTGTGTATGTGTAGAAGGGGTCCTGGACAGTTCTTGAACAAGCTCATCATCACCGTGATGTGAGCACCAGCAGCTGGACCAGACTTGTTAATCGGATCCGTTTGGGATCGCGGCTACGATGGGTCTAAGTGTAGTGAAGTGCGAGGTATATATAGCACAGCTGGTGGAAATCCTGGATGCCTCTTACGACGAAATGATCTATGATGCCTCCTGTCCTGGACGTGGCAGCGAGGTTTCTTGATGCCCTGTCCACATTCAAGCCGTCTTTCACGCACTATAAAGACCAGGCGTTCTTGGGTCTTGATAAATCAATGTTGAAGTCACTGGTAGTGATGAGCGGCCTGGTTATCTCAGCACATGTATTGTAGCAAGCATTGGCCCCAGTTTTTGCGTAATCAACGTGGTCCACGTTGCGGACCACGTGAACAAGTGCATGGTAGTTGAGCATCTTCCAGGGGTGTTATGTCTTCAGCTTCCTCACTTTGCTTGCGTCCGCCGCGGTGGTGTAGCGGTTACGGTTCTCAGCTGCTGACACGAAGGTCGTGGGTTCGATCCCAGCCGTGGCGGTCACATTTCTATGGAGGCAGAATGCTAGATGCCCGTGTACTGTGCGATCTCGGTGCACGTTAAAGAATACCAGGTGGCCAAATTTCTGGAGCCCTTTCGTGGTTTTGGGACACAAAACCTAACAATTATTATCACTTTCCTTGCGTATCAATGTGTGCGTTCGCGGTTACGGTGTTGGCAGAGACTTTGTATCACCTGTGGCACATACCCGCATAACATGAAATCTGGTATGCGGGTATGTACCACACGTGACTGAGAGAAAGGGTTTCATGTGGTACGCCACAGGTATTTGGCGCTATTCATGTCATGACCAGTGAATGGGGTTCGTCATACACTGATCCCCTGCTGTGCCAATTTTGGTACATTAGAAGTTATGGAGACGACCAGGGGAGCGCCCAGACGTAGGCGGCTAGATAGATAGATAGACAGATAGATACATAGATAGAAACGCCCAAAGTGCCTGAGGTTCGCTAAGAAATGCTTCGCATTTAATAACTTCATATCACTTTGTTTTACACCCGGCAAACAAGCGGAAGCATGATACACGCACCAAGATTCACGTATTCTCGCTAAATAATTTATTATTGACGTTTTATGTGGACAACTTTCGGTTTCGGTTTCAGGGCGCAGTGTCGTAGAAGTGTAGGGGGCTTCGTCACGTAACCACACAAGGCTTTGACGCACTTAGCCAGGGCGCGATCGAAACTCGGCGAGTGATGCAGCAACCGATGTTTTGCCGGTACTAC